>NC_139714.1:21141395-21176395 GCF_964188405.1 Protomyctophum parallelum | reverse complement strand
CCGTTCAGAATGGGTTAAACGCCATTGACAATTAAGAGAGTTTAATGTTTGTTTTTAGTTCAGTGTTTGTTTAAAAAAACGCCATTGACAATGAAGAGAGTTTAATGTTTGTTTTGTCACTGTTTGTTTTACATCACCATTACAATCATCACCTAATCAACATGAGTTATAGACTTTAATATATTACCGCCCCTCTCTTCACACAGGTGTGATTTTTATAACAACAGACAGACAAACAAACAAATCTATCTATCATACTTTTTCAGGACCATTATCTTTTCAGAATTTGAGCCACGGACCACCATTTGATGACATTTAGCCTCTCAGACCCAATGCTGTATTGATGTGGTACCATAACAGGCAAAAATGTGAACTAAATCCTAAAAGTTTTCTGAAAAACCTATGTTTCTATGTGTTTGTGGTTATGTGGTTGTTAAACTATTTCGTAGCGCGGCTGCGCTATGAGCTTGTAGATCTGCTATTTTTTTAATTTAGTATATTATTATTTATTATATAACATAATGCTTAAAACAACAAAAAGGGTTCGTGCCCAGATTGGGTTAACTGAAGTAATGTTATGGTGGTGGGTGGGGGGGGGGCGGGGGGTGGAGCGGTTTGACAAAAATATAAGCTGTTTTTAGGCTGCTCTCCAATTAGCATATCATTCATATACTGCGTGTACGGGGGGGGGGGGGGGGGGGGGGGTGTCTTGGATGCTCCCTGACAGTTGGCACTGGTAGTAGTTAATACAAATTCATAATTTTATGGTAAAAATCTGTCAGCTGTTTAATTTGGCACCAGCATTAATCTTCGTGCCGTTCTTTTCCGCTCTCATGTCTTGGGTGGATTAGCTGACACTGTCGTGATTGAGGACGACATAGAGTCTCAGGATGGGGCGACTCACTTACCTCCAGATCCCAATACGATCTCCATACATATAGGGTGCCAATTCCATATATGTTGAGATTCTTAATTATATTGCGATTCAACGATTGTTCCGTTTCAATATCACGATTTTTTTGCGATCATCATTACAGCATGGAATCGTGGACACGATCTCATCCAATGACAACATATTCCATGTCTTCGGTCTAAGAGGCTAAATCTCATCAAATAAATAATCAACCTAAACCTAATCTAGAGGAAGTATCCCTGATAGCTTTTCCCCGGGAAAATTAATTGTAAGCAGGTCAAATCTAAAAGGTCACATTCTCCTCAGTGTGTCAAACCAATTCCACACATTCCGTGTTTGTGTGTACAGGTACGTTAGACTGGTAGATTTGTATGTAATGATATGCAATGAATGTAACTTAACGGTATATTCAGTGATTTCACTTAATTCAAATATCACTTCTTTTTTGTTTTGTTGTGCCTACTATAGAGTGTGCTGACCATGGTTCCTCCCCGTCCCCAGTTAACCCCTGGAAGTAAAAAAAACCATAGGTTTCGTTTTTGGTTAGGTGGCCCAGCCTTCATCCAATCAGGATGGAGAGGAGCCTTCCGCCAATCATGATGGAGCAGGGGCGGGTTTTGGTGTGTGTGCTGTTGGCCTGTCTGTAACTCTCAGAGTGTACAAATGAGAGAGTTATGGTGGTCCTTGATGTTCAAATGTTTGGGAAACACGTTTGGTATTGTAATTGTAAAGCAGACGTGAAGTCCACCTACTAGCTCCGACAGTGTGATACAAATCCGGGAGACGGTTCCAAATGTTCCAAACCGATTCGGTTTGCTCAATGTTTGGATCCGATTCCTCCTCCACGGTTCTGGATCAGAACCCCATCACGTGACCGGAATGAGGGCCGGACACCCACCTCTGACCGCCCTCTCTCTCTCTTCTCCACCCAGGTCCAGAAGGGGCCAACCTCTTCATCTACCACCTGCCCCAGGAGTTTGGAGACCAGGACATCCTGCAGATGTTCATGCCTTTTGGAAACGTGGTCTCTGCCAAAGTCTTCATTGACAAACAGACAAACCTAAGCAAGTGCTTCGGTACGTACGGCACGGCACGCACACACACACACACACACACACACACACACACACACACACACACACACACACACACACATACACATATACACACGGCACACAGCGCGGATATCCTTCGAGTAGGGCGAACCACATGGTCAGCGGTGTCCCTGCCATTTGAACACAACGTTTCCACTCGTTCGTGTGTCATGGCCCCAGCCGGAATGCGCTGCAGTACCTCTACCTATAACACGGGCAAACATGTCCATCGCGCTTCCGGAATTGTACCTGCAACAGAGTATTTCCACATTGCAGCATTGATACTTTTACTTAATTATTTCTCTTCCATGTCCATATATATATATACGTACCCCCCAGCTAGGGGACGTTATTTGCTAGGTGCGGAAATATATACGGACCCCAACGTACACTCCGTGTATAAAATTATACTAATGGTGGAGCCCCACGGCAGCTTTTAAAGGTATATTCAGTGATTTCATTCAAAAAACCTTAGGTTTCGTTTTTGGCTGGGACCTAAGCCTTTCATCCAATCAGGATAGAGAGCCAAAAACGAAACCTAATGTTTTTTGACCCCCAGGGGTTAACTGGGGACAGGGAGGAACTCCTTATATGGTCACCTTCTCCCTGCCCACTTCACCAGTCTGGGGTGGCTTAAAGTGGAGGAGAGAGTATCCCAATTTAAAATGTGTCTAGTTCACAGGATTAGAAATAATTTAGCACCCAAATATTTCAGTGACTATTTTGCAACGGTTAGTGATACTCACAGGCACTACACCAGAGGGAGCCCTACTGATTTTAAACCCTGCCTTTTTCATAATAATATGGGAAAAACATCATTCCTGTACTCGGCAGCAGTTCAGTGGAATGGCTTGCCTTCCAGCCTCAAGGTGACCAGTTCCTTTGATATTTTTAAAGCCACATTAAAAAGATGGTTGGCCGAAAATATAGTGTAAATATAGTGTAGAATAGATAAATGGCACAAATGAAAAAACATTAACAAAAGTAAGGGGGAAAAAAGAAAAGAAATTCAGTTTTATTGGTCAGTTTATATGAATTTTGTCCTGTTTTTTGTTTTATGTTTGTTTTTTGCCTCCTGTTTTTGTCGGTATTGTACTGTTATTGTCTGTTGCTCCCCTTCCCTTTCCCCAAGAGGACCACAATGGAAACAAGCCTAACAGCTTTCTTGTGAATTTTATCCTTTTGAAATATATTTTCAATAAAGTATTCAATCAATCAATCAATCAGCACACTCTATAGTAGAGAGGATTATCACAACAAAACAAAAAAATAAGTGATTTTTGAATTAAGTGAAATCACTGAATATACCTTTAACATTGATCCGGTTGCTATGCAACGCCTCCATCACCACACGCTATGGGATGTTAAATCTGATCTCCGTTTACCTCGGTTCAAAGGAGCTGATGCTAATGATGGCAAAGTGTGTGTATTGAGCTGGGGGGTGGAATCTCCTTATCTTAAAGTGGACGCCGACGGTGGCACAGGTTAACTACATTTATGCTAACAGCTAGCGGCACAGAAATAATTAAGTACAAACAATGTGAGTACTTTTTTCACCACTGTACCTTGTTCTCCCTTCCTCTCTCTCTCTCTCTGTGTCTCTGATGTGGCTCCAGGCTTCGTCAGCTATGACAATCCCGTGTCAGCGCAGGCGGCCATCCAGGCCATGAACGGCTTCCAGATCGGCATGAAGAGGCTCAAAGTGCAGCTCAAGCGCTCCAAGAACGACAGCAAACCGTACTGATCTCATAGCACTATAGGGTCTTTCTGCTCCCCCTGTTAGCACTGCTAGGGTAAGTCCCCTCCCCCCCCCCCCCCCCCCCCCCCCCGGCCCTCGCCCCTCCTCCCCCCCCCCCCACCCCCACCCCCCCATGAACAAAAACAAAACAAACAAAACAAAAAACTAGCCACGACCCTCTGTATACCAGGGACTGAGGGGAGGCAGGGGGGGAGGGGGGGGGATACGACCTAGGCACCCTGAGGGAGTACACATACACACATGCCTTGTTTTGTGGTACTTTTCTTTCTTTTTTTTTGGTTCTCAAGCTTTTTTCATTATTATTATTATTATTTTCATTAGCAGTATTCTTTTTTTTTATTATTTATTATGATTTATGATGTTTTAGTTTTTACGCACATGAACGCTTCCATTACCGCCATTAACGTTGTACACTTTTAATAATGGAACGAGTTAGCTATCGCGGGTAGCTTTATTTTTTTCTTTTCTTTGTTGAGTTATTGTGTAATTGTTATTTCGTTTAGTTTTTTTTTTCTAAATTATTATTTATATAATTTTATTGAGGACGGGTTAGGGTTAGTCAGAACTGCGTGAATCGTGACGAAGAACGTTTTTCAAATATAATTTTTCCTCTCTCTCTCTCTCTCTCTCTCTCTCTTGTGAACCTGAGGCCTGGTAAGAGAGACCTCTTGTAAAGGTATTTTCTTTTTTTCCTCGCGCACACCAATATGCACATTTTACCTTTGACCTCTGCAGTGTTGGTTGCGGATCACCGCTGCTTCTCGACGCCCTCTACCGCCCACCATCACCCGGGAGCAAAGGCCGCGAAAACACACGAGAAGTAGTAGCCTCTCGCGATAGTCATGCGTCAGTCAGTTTTTGCCTGATTCATACACCGCAAATAACCAATCTACAAGCTCACAATGCATCACGATACAAGCACTGTGAGCTTGTAGATTGGTTATTTGCGTAAGTATAAACAGGCTTTTACACTCTCCTCCACCGAACACTTCAGCTCTGCTTTACTATTTACGTTCATGTTGGAGGAAAGAAATAGGATGGTATTTTTTATTTAATTGGTGATACCTTTCTGGGTCAGATCACATTGGTCTCTGTTGAACGAATATCACGTACAACATTTTCAAAAACCAAACATCCTGAATTTGGTGAAGGCTGTAATAGAAGGAAAAACAATACTCTATGGGTTAAGGGGGTAACTGAAAATACTTGATGTTTCTTGAAAGATTAAAAAAATAATAATAATAATAATTCAAAGTGCAGAAAGCCACAGGCCTGTAAATTTTTATTGTAAAAAGAGGCAGTTCTATTTGTATACAACATTTTTACTGCCTCAGATTGAAAAAATATATATATATATTGATTTTATTTATTGCCTATCGTTAAGTTATTGGACTCCTAAAGTATACAGCATCATTAGAGTAGAGCCTTTTTTGTGAAGAAGTCTCGTGGAATTGGGTTCTCCGGTGTTGTTCGTGTTCCATGAAGTGCAGAACCCCATCCACAACACCATGCCTCCGCTCACCATCGCTGTCACCTCCCCAAAACCTGCACTTCACACCCCTCTCTGTTCGTCCTCTGTGATCATCTCTCTCTCTCTCTCTCTCTCTCACATACACACACACACTGCACACACACACACACACACACACACACACACACACACACACACACATTATTCGCCTCTCTCACCACTCTCTCTCTCTCTCTCTCTCTCTCTCTCTCTCTCTATCTCTCGCTCCCTCTCTCTCCATTAGTAGTGGGACTTCACCTGTCAAAATTTCTGCCTCTCCTTGCGTTTGTTTGCGAGTGTTTCATTCCGTTCTGTTTTTTGTTTGTTTGTTAGTTTGTTTGTTTGTATACCCCCCCCCCCCCCCCAACCCCCCTCCCCTCCTTCCTCCAAAAAAAACTAAAAAACTATGAATAGTTTCTCCCAAATGGCATCCATCTGATCGTCTCCTCACGGAGACGAGCGTTGCGGATGGATATAGCTTTGGGTGTTTGTGTGTGTCTGTGGGGTTTGTGAAAGTGAGAGTGAATGTTCGTTTGTGTTTGTAATACGTGTGGGTGGCCATGAGTGTGTTACTGTTACAGTTTTTGTACCCTCCCCCAACAAAAGAAATATATAATAAAAATACATATAGCATTTTTATATTGAATACAAAAATGCAAATTATTTAAAATGAACGCAAAAAAAAGAGCCAATTTCATAGCCAGCGAGTGGTGTTGCTGTTCTGATGGTTTGCATTTGTTGATGTTGTTGCTGTTGTTGTTGTTTGTTTGTTGTTGTTGTTTGTTCTCTTGATTTAAATGCTGTAGTGGTGTGGTGCCCTGGCGCTCTCTCTCTGTGTAACTCTCTCCTCTCCCCTGTTTTCTTCCCCCTATAGAACCCATCTCCATGCCTGTTAGCTCATCGTTTGCCTAGCATGTCTCCGTGGCGTCCAAAACAAAAAACAAAACAAAAAAGCAAAAAAAAAAGCAAACAAAAAAACCCTAAAGTGTCATCGTCCCGTCATTGTTTTTTCTGAGCTCACCTGATCATAACCTTGGTCTCCGCCTACTGACTTTTTCAACTTTGAACTTTTAGCTTGGTCTTTCGGACTTTTTGTTCTTGTTTTGTGTTTTTTCTTTTTTCGTTTTGCATGTAACCTCATGTGGATGTCATTTTTGTTTTGTTTTTAGGGCGGGGGGGGGGGGGTGGCAGGGAGGAGAATGTGGGCAAGACGATATCAGGATCGAAGAAGGGAGGGAACGAAAAACAGGGGAGGGTTCGAGGAAACGAATCAATGTGAACAAAGGTATAGCTGCAATTCATACAAAAAGACTGAGATTTTTTTATGAACAAAAAAAACAAATGTTTCTTTTATCAAAAAAAAGAAGAATAATCCTGTGGCAAAGTGATTTCCATTCAAGCTTAAGTTTGTTTTATTTGGCTTTTCTTCCTTTTATGTTGGGTTTGCCTTTATTTGTTCCTTCTTTCATTTAAAGTAAACTTGAAAGTTCAGTACAGGGATTGGCACGTTCTCTTGCTTCTGGCACCACTAGCAATATGAGGCCAGAAGCAGTCCGTGCCAGTTTCTACGAAAAATAAGACTACTTCCAAACAGTTTTGAATGAAAACTGACTGATCAATATTAGACTCTCTCGGAGCTCTCTAATGGTTTTTACATTTTTCAGGCAGTGTAAAGTTTTTTGATAAGGCCATTTTAAGTGGCTCTGTTTCTCATTAAAGTCTATATATAGAACCACTTTTTTCTAGAGTAGTACAAAGGTAACAAAAAAAACACACAAAAAAACAGACATTTACCCTGTTTGGGGGGAGAAATGCTACCTACTTGTGTCACCTTTTGCTGAACTGACTCACAGATAGACAATCCGTGGTTTAAATGCACATGATGAAATGACCTATATTTTCTACTGTTTAAATGTATAGAGGAAAAACAAAAAAAGTACTAAGATACCTGTAACCTGCGTTAACGTCGGTGCTTCTCGTGAGTTTAGTTGTGGTTTCATCACAAGTCTAACGGTCTTAAATGTCTCATGTTTCTAAAGAGAAGACTAAAAAATCAGTTTACTTGAACAATAGACAAAGCCTTTCATATTACTATAATAGTTACTTTGTTTTTTGTTTTTTTCCTTTTCTTTATTTTTTAAGGAGTCCCTATTTGCTAAGTTTCTTGTTGGTTAATTAGCTATATAAAATTCCTAAAAATATATATAAATATAAATATATCTATATATATATATAATGTGTCAGCTTGTGAAGCATCAATGTCATTATTATTTTATTTCTCTTGTGGGAAAAATATTTAGGTGTGTTTCGTTGTTCAGCAAAATGTCTTATAAAGAAAAAAAGACAAGATCAATGGAGTTTAGTGCCAAATTCTGAAGGTACTTCCTGCCTAGCGCGTCAGTGTATTTCTTGTGAAATTATTTGATAACATGGGTATTTTATTAAGTGTTTTGTATGGATCCCTCATATTTAAAATATAGATTTAAAAAAAGAGTTTGTTAACTTGCTATTCTGTGGTCTTGTTGCCTGAAAATGTCATGTTTGCTTTTTTTCTTTGTAAAGATGTAAAAAAAAAGTGCCCATGTGTCATATATATATATATACACACACACACACGCACACACGGACACACACTCTCGTGCAGACCTCACAGTTGACTTTTACTTTGTTGTGGTGCATGAGAGCCCCTGAGTGTGAAACGTTCTGCAGTAATTGTTCCGATACCCACAAGCGCGTGTGTACACGAACGCACAGAAAAATCAGTTTTTCTCCTGTCACATTGCACACTGTTATTTATAGCGGGCGTGTACAAGCCCTTTTATTCGTCAAAGCCTTATCACTAGCTTTTGCTCCTTCTATTTCAGTTTCTCTTCTTTGTGCTGTCTCTCTCTGACATAGCCTATACTAACACTTTAGACTGCAGCATGCTTTTTTCTTCTTTTGATTTCCTTTTTTGTGTGTGTTCAGCACATATTAACACAAACACTCTATGGAAAGTTGCACGCCGAGCCTTATTGTCAACCTCCCTTCATCGTGTTGAACACATTTGAGTCTTAGTTGCAGTTGTCATAGATGGTAAAGATCCTCATTTGTTCGGCTGTGTGCATCGGTCGCAGATGAGTCAGCCTAAAACATGAGCGTCGTTTGCTTTCATGACGTAAGTTCAGGGCAAGACTCGACTCGCACATTTCAAAAACAAGCCTCAATCTACAAGGAAAAAGCACAGACAGGACTGCAAAAAATAATGGAGATTGTCGTCGGGAGAAACCGAGTGTTGTCGTTGGTACTTTGTTCTGGGTATATAAGCGTCTTCTGTTGCTCGTTTACGAACCTGTCCTTAGACGCAGAAACAGTAACTGTAGTTCTGATGAATTGTAAGTACTTCTCCCTAATGTGGGTCTCACAGTGTAATCGGCCAAAAGCCGTGTTGAGATGCCAAAGTATGTCGTTGACATTCTCATAGTCAGCCCGTTTACACGACACAACGTTGTCAAGTCTATGAAACTGCCCCTCAAGTCCCCTCCCTGAAAAACCTAGTTTACGGTCTGCAAAAAGTGGCAGCACTATTTTCTACTGAAGCTCACCATTCGCCTTAACCAGGGATCGTCGTACTAGTATTGTAGGACTAGAAGATGTTGTCAGTCAAGTGGCGTGTGCCGGGTCTGGGTTCACACTGTACTGTTAAAACGTAACACTCATCAAACATTTGGGTTTCATAGCGCCACCATTTTGTCCCACAGCCAGGGCAGAGAGCTAGGCTTAAAATGTCTGTCTTCCTTCAAGGGGATATGGAGGAAAGGACGAGTGATCTGCTCGTGAAAGATGCTTTCGTTTTGTTTTGGGGGTTTTTTTTCTCCTCTTCCTGGTTGTTGTCTCCCTGGCTAACCTGGGTTATTAGAGACAGGGCTATGTGGAGAGAAGTCTTATTGGAATACCAACAG
Organism: Protomyctophum parallelum; assembly: GCF_964188405.1. Classification (NCBI taxonomy): domain Eukaryota; kingdom Metazoa; phylum Chordata; class Actinopteri; order Myctophiformes; family Myctophidae; genus Protomyctophum; species Protomyctophum parallelum. The sequence continues at coordinate 21,167,178 of NC_139714.1, read as the reverse complement.
GGGAAATAAAGCGCTATTGGTTCGAGATAAAGGGTCACGACTCCGGTCCGCACAAGGAAAAACAAGCAACACAGCCAAGATGAAGGCAATACAGCCTTCATTATCCTGTCTGAGACCAAATCCGATGCCAAATGTTCACTGATGACATGGGCTATTGTTGAACACACTGCCTTCCTCCATGCAGTATTGATAGTGCCATAACTATAAGCTTAGCCATAACTACCTATATAAGATATAGCTGACCAGAATGTTGTATTCCAATCATTGCTCGTCAGTCTGCACATTTTTACCATTGCAGTGTTAATCCTGAAGCTCATCAGAGAACCACAAAAATGCACATAATGAATATTCCACATTTTATTCACTGTGCCCACCCACACAGCGCAACCTTTTCTTCTTTCTCTTTTTTGTGTTTTTTTTTTTCAAGTGTGAAGGCTGCATTCTAGTGCTGTTGATAGCATATATATATATATATATATATATATAGTGCGTGTCTTAAAAGCCGCTGGTGTTATTTGCCTGTTTAAAATGTGTGAATTGGCCAAATTCACAGACTCACGCACGCACTCACACACATTCACACACACAGGCATTATCCACCACATTGTTCTCTGAAGCACTCGGTCTGTTTGAGCGTTTAAGCACAAGAGGGTTCTGCTGAGTGGCTCGCCTCAGGGGCTGTCATCACCGATGCTTGTTGTAATCTTTCTATTTTGTCACTGTTCACTTCTCTGTTATCCTTCTTTCTTAATTATCTTAAGTGCTATTTATCGAACAATGAAATCGAAAAGGAAACTTGTCGTTTCTTTGCATTATGGCTTATGTCAACGTTTTTGGAGTGTGTTTTCTGTGTTTTTCTCTCTCTTTTCTGTGCCGTACAAGAGCTTGTTATCTGTAGAATAACGTTTTCTTTCCTTCTTTTATTTATTTTTGTGTGTATGTGTGTGTGGGGGGGGGGGGGGATCTTTAAATCGTAATGGATTTCAGTAGTTCAACAGTATTGTCTTGAGAGAAGCCAAAGTCAATGCATTTCAGTGGATCCTGTAAGCGTGATGTATGTTTGTTTGACAACACTTTGAAATCTGTCATCGGATGAGATTTGAACAACAAAAAAAACAACAACAAAAAACAAATGCGCAGGCTTTCCTATTTCTACAACTGATTGTACCTTATGCATTTTGTACCAGTGGAAACTTTTTATACTGGAGATTAAAGGATACAACAAAAAAAAAACCTAGAAAAAAAACGAGGTGTCTGGCCTGGTGGTGTGGCCTGACTGGTCCCTGGGGATGATTTCTAGCTGGCATGAAGGAAGTTGGCTTTTGATATCAGATTTTCTAGAAGATCTTTGGCTTGATTTCTTTCACTTCCTTTCTCTCTTGTGTTCCTCTCGTCTTTCTTTCTTTCTTTCTTTCTTTCTTTCTTTCTTTCTTTCTTTCTTTCTTTCTTTCATTTCCAAAACAGAGGGTATAGGCGAGTGTCAGTTTGACTTCATTTTCCTTTTATGAATAGTTCTAGCAAGTCTGTCTATACGAACCGCGGTAAGTTTCATTTGACGTCTGTATTGTGCCGTCTACATGATAAGACAATTATAGAAAAAGAAGGAATAGAAATATTTAGTCACCTTCAGTGGATTAATGTATTAGTTTTAATAAAGAGATCAACTAATTAGAGACTTTTTTGCTTTTAGCTGTTTAGATTTTTCCGGTTTCTCTGTCCTTCTCTGTGAACTAACTGTGTAGCTGAAGCAGTCAGAATTATTTTTGTAAACGTATGTGTTCTTGTGTGATGCAGTTTTTTTTTTTGCTTCTGTCTCCTATATTAAACCATTTTTCCTAATACTTGTCTCTCTCTGTGTTGTTATGTTCCAGTGGCTGTCTTATATGTTTTGTGGCGTTTCCACCCCAACCCAGATTCTCTCTCTCTCTCTCTCTCTCTCTCTCTCTCTCTCGCACTGGCTCGTTTGTGTTTGTTTGAAACATAGTACTGTATAGTTGACTTGATTCCATCCTCAGTGACAACTCACTATGGTGCTGTGCTGGTGTGCTCACTAAACATGGTGAATATACATCAAGGTGCGTGCATGTATATTACTGTGTAGTCAAAGTCGCTGTGTGACAGCCAGATAAACAAAGACTCATTACCCAGAAAAAGCCAGACGGCATAAGTTTTACTGTCAATATTATTACAATTGTTTTCATTGACTGACTTCAAACTGCTCTCGGCTTTATGTAATCTCTCCGGCCAGCCAAATTTAAGCTTAATTGTCTACTGAAATTGGAGCTCTCTCTCTCTCATAACCGTAATTGGCTGAAGTTTCTTACTGCTGTCCCCGATAAGGAAACGGCTGCTATTGATTGACCAGTGTTTGATGTTCCCTCGTCAGGGATTGGCCAATGTTGTCTTTCCACCTGTCTTGCACGTTGTTCTGGGTGAGGCCTAGCTGTCCCCTACTGCAGTGGTTTTCAACCCTTTTTCTATCCAGGCCCATTCTTTATTGGGCATTTGAGCTACGGAACCACCATTTGATGAGATTTAGCCTCTCAGACACAAAACTTTGAATATTTGGTTTTCGTTGGATATGATTTTGTTCACAACTCCATGCCGAAAGATAACAGGCAAACTTTGATCAAAATAACAATTATGCTACATTATCTAATTGTGTAGACCTCTTGTAAATTAAGTAAACAATTTAACTCTTGAGAGCGTGAGATGAAACCAATCCATTTGGTTTCACTTTATGCTCTCAAGAGTTAAAGATGTATAAGGGTCCATTTGGTTACCAACTCTCCATCTTTTAGCTGGGGACCACCTGGAACCTCAAGGACCACTGGTTTAAAACCACTGCCCTACTCTGTGTCTGTCAGTCTGTGTCCAACTCACTGTAATTACTTAGGGGTGTTTAGGGTGTTTCTTTTACAGAAATCATGTACACACGTTCCTACATCATTTTTTTTATCGTACTTTATGACCGTCCAACAGCGAAAATACACTAGACATCAGATTTGCACTCGCCGAAAGCTTGTGGCCAAGGGACGATGGATAAGTGTGTGAGACCTGCGTGCCACTATATGTGCTCTCTCTTACATCGAGGGTGGTATTTCTTTAATCGGCCGTACAATGTCAACCAAGTATATTATTAAATATTGATTGTGGGGTTCAGACGGGGGATGCAATAAACTGCCTTCAGCCCGTATTTAGAGCTATTATATTATGGTATTATACTGTCTACATGTGATCTGTAGTTGCAAGAAATGGCTGCCGTGCCGGATTTTTCTGCATTATTTCTTTCAGTTTCCTGTGTTCTTTTTGTATTTTTTGTATTCCCTAGAGGGCGTACTAATATGAAACACTGGGTGGAGGGGGGTTAAAAAGTTAAAGATTTTAATATATAGTGGGTTATAGGCTACTTTCTGCTCCAGTAGAAAGAGGTTAAAAACACAAGCACACACAGCAAGCATACTCGTAGAGCAATATGACAAATTGCAAATGGCACTCTCTAGAAGGAAATGTTAATCACGGCTTCACTGTTCCACTGGGTCTAATGCAAGTTCTGTAATGTAAAGGTCAAACAAAGATAGAAAATTCACTCACATCCAGTGAGTGAATTAATTCATGTAAAGAATAGTACAATATAGAACAGCTGGTTCTGTTGTAGGCTACAATATGTTTGCAGTGCTTCATGAAATATATAAATACTTTTTAAGCACATTAATATGTTACAAGGAGACAGTGGGGTATTTGTATTGTGTTTGTAAATTGCTTGAAGGCATAATACCAGTGTACCACTCAGCAGACTGGTCTATTATTTAAACATCCAAGCGAGGGAGAAAACTCAACATGCCGGAGGGAGAGAGCAGGGAGAGAGAACACACACATATAGATGCATCGCACTAAAATCTTTGCGATTCCCTGTGGCGGTCGAGTGCGAATCCTCCTTCCTGGCCTGCAAACTACTATTATTAAAGGTATGTTTCTCACACAGCGCCGCACAACCCAATGGATGAGAACGGAGATGCACAGGACGGGAAACTGGTCAAATAATAGAGGGAGGTTGGGTGGGGGTAGTTTGATGAGGCTAATTAAGATTAATTGCCAAGAGAGGCGGCTGCTCTGGCTGCTCCCAGGAGGGCAGTGCAGTGCTTCTGAATGTTCTCCTTACATCTGACACAAGCTGAGACGCACCAATAATATTTCAAATGTGGTTTGAAACGCAAAACAAAAACTACCTCATGATGAAATGGTAGGCTACCATTTCATCATGAGCATTATATAGTGGGGGACCAATTATATACCAATTAAAATAGAAGTATGAACTTTATTGTCTGTATCTTGAATTTGTCATGTTCAACAGAGGACTTTCACTAACACACTATTCCATTTCAGTATTTACACATTTATGAGCGTTATTATGGCTGTGGTTTATCTTCTTTGTCTTTTAAAGGGGATACTTTAAAACAACCTTTCTACCTATAGTAACAACTGAACTCAAAGGGACACGTTTTAATCGTCTGCCTTTGAATTTTTTACAATTCCCTGCAGGGTTTTACAAAGTTACTGAGAAACAAACAACTGAGAATAGAATTATAAATAAACTCCCTCTTTGGTCTTTTTTTTGTTAAATATGTTGATCAAAGGAAGAAAGTGCCAGAGTTGTCTTCACAATTTCCCCATAATTCCTTTTGCATTCCTTTGAAGAGACAAAATGAGTGACTCATTCTTCTTTATTAAGACAAATTATTAATTTGATTGTTATGCTTATGTAATGCCTATGTTTACTGGCAGCATGAAAAAGTTAAACAATACAAGGCATATAGATACTGTACTGGGAGTCAGGAGGCTATTTAAACTTAAACATTCAGTATGGGTTGGCGCCATAGACTGTAAAAGAATAGGTTGGCACTCTTCAAATATTTAGACAATACAATGCTGCCACCTAGTGATTATAGGGGGAATTAAAGCCAAATGCAATGAACCTGACTGAGTCTGAAACAAATCTGTACATTACTCACTGTGACTGAGCACTTCACTCATCTAGGTCGACAGTCAGTGGCCTGCCAATAATTGGCAAGAGACTACAGATAGTTTACCCTAGTCTCCTGCTGTGCTTCTGAATTCTAACTTAATTTCAAAATACCTTGAAATTAATTTTGGACAACTCAACTAAAGACTCTATTATGGCGAAATCCCCATGGGGGGCGGTGGTAGAGTGGCCGGATGGTAACCACAATGTTACCAGTTCGAACCCGGGCTTCCCCAGAGTTAGTGTCGAAGTGTCCTTGAGCAAGACACTGAACCTCTAATAGCTCAGTGTGCTGGTTGGTGCCTTGCATGGTTTCCGCTGCCATCGGTGTATGAATGTGTGTGGGAGAATGGGTGAATGTAATGCAATGCACAATCTATGTAAAGCGCCTTGGATAAAGGTGCTATATAAATGCACCATTTGCAGCCACCAACACCAGGAAATCTCAGCGCTGGCTAGCGGCATGGGTCACTACTAGATTTCAAACAATCCTCAAGGGACCACCTTATCCCACCTCCCTATAATGTGTATATGAAGGCATGACTCATTTCGATTTTATTTAATGTTTTTAATTAATATAACAATGATCTTAAACCCGAATTTATGCTTGTAGTTGTAATGCATTGTGAGCTTGTAGATCGGCTTTCTGTGCACGACCCGGCATACTACAAAATACATCAAACTTGATCAAAGGATGATAAGTCACAGATTCATGTCCCAGTAACGCGCCCTGAAGAGCGAAGTCGCGTGCATGTACGCATCCGCCTGGGTGACAGGCTGATGGCTGGGGGTCAGAACATATGGAATTAATTATGTACTGGCCATATATGGAGCGTGTCTTGGGTGTACAGGGTTTGATGAGGTTAGATCAACATATGGAATGTGAGAACAGGTCAGCTCCATATGTGGAGATCTAAGGGTGGCAGCGGGGGCAGTGTCTTGAGTGTGCAGGGTTTGATGAGGTCCGATCAACATATGGCATGAATTCTGTATTGGCCATATGGAGCGTGTCACGAGACGTGACGTACCGACCGACTGACAGGATTTGCAGGTTTTCATAGTAAACTGCGACCTACGATCGCAATGAATTAATCTATACTGACATCTTACAAGACATGCATCATTGCCATCGTGTCTATTATGTATTACATGTATGAGTTTGTAAGCATCATGCTGGGTTGTATGTCAATCAATGTTGAGATTGAGTAGCCTACTTTTATAATTAGGATAATATTGACATCTGGTGCTGGATAGGGAACATAAAAGGAGCATCTGTCTTAGTATGATCAATATACTAATGTAGTAGTAATTATGCAACAAATTACATTTCTCTGGTGTACTCTCAGCCTAGCGATGAACTTCAGTATAAGTAAACTGCATGAGGAAAGTAACACACAGTGCTTGCCTGAGTGTTGTAGTAGCATGGACTTCTGCTGTGCAGTGTAATATGTGGAACTGATTTTGAATTTGTCGCAGACACCACCACCACAATCAGCGGCCTAATGGACCCTGAAATCAACACACACGGCAGGGGAAAGCACAGAAATGTAGCCTATCCCTCTCATTGGCCAGTTAACGTCGGCAGGTGTAACATTAGGCTAACAAATCGGGGACAAGATAAGTGCCACTGTATAAAATAACAATAATAAAACAAACACAGCGTTATATATTTTGGTTGTGATGTTTCTGCTCTGCCACAGAACCATTCCCAGACGGATCTCCAAACAGAACAGGGTGCTCTCTATCATGCTAGCTTATTGATTTCTCAGAACCAATGTTTTGTTTGTGCGTTATACACGGTGTGTGCTCCTTAGATTCATTTTCTGATTGAGTGGGGCTGTGTGTCATCGACAACTGACTGGCATGCTCGACAAATGAACACAACAAGCAGCAAATTAATAAATCAATCGCTCTCTCCTCGTGTCGAATGTCTGCTGCATCGCCATGCCATGAGACCCAATGAACAGAAAAGCCCACTGGCTCTGGTGCTCCTGGGCAGACAGTCATTATAGGCTACTTGCAGTTTGCGTAAGCTCTCCTTCTTGTACTTCACCCACAGTGGAGCTGTGTAGAGAGGGGTGCAATAAGCTCTAAAGAGGTTTACCTTAACATCCTAGTACAATGGTGAAATTTACGGACCAACATGTTGGCTTGTACATATAGCATTCTCCTCTGTCTAAACATGTCCTCGTCATCCTCTAAGGTATCTGTTATTATAATATGCCCAAGATATTTTGTAATTTTGGACACACCCATAATTTGACCAGACAGATGAAAGGCAGGAAAATTAAGTTCCAGATCTTCTTTAATGTATGTTTTGTAACATTTAAAATATACAAGTAACAAGTAACTAAATCTACTATATTTGTCTCTAAGATGTAATGGAGTAGGAAATTACTCCAGTAAAGTAAAAAGTACCTCATTTGTATTTGAGTATATAGGCCTACTTAATTATTCACACCAGTGTTTGAAATATACAACATTGTATATCTGTTGCCTTGCGAGTGATATTGGCCTTGGTGTCGTCCAAAACAAGCACTCAGCACAGCAGTCAATGAATCATGATACAGGGTGCCTCCTGGCTGCTCTCTTTAAACACTGCTCTTTCTAAAGTAAATACTCTACCCCGGTGCTGTATCCATGCAGGACTCATTATACACTCTGGGTGTGTATTAAAGTCTTCTCCTGGGGCCCGGCCTCCCTGCCTGCCTGCCGGAACAGAAATGAAGCGCAAAACAGTAGCCTGAGCGGAAACAGGCTGAGTTAAAGCTGGGGTGTACACTATAGCCTACGTTGTATGCAAGACACTCCAGTAGTGTGTTTACTGGAACTGAAACGAAATATATATACGGAGACGTCACGTCATCATGTGGACTGGAGCAGAGTCAAAATGCCTCTCTACTGGGAGGACTAGGAAGGAACTCAACTTTCACTTCCTGACAATTAACTTCCACGTGTGACTACTACTGACAAGGTCATGGGCACAAATCACCTGGATTCCCACATGGCCCGTAGCACTTGCCCTATAGCCCCAACGACCTTACAGGCGAATGCAAAGGTTCAACTTATGTAACTTGGATAGCATTTTATGTAGACATAGCACTAGATAGTATATACCGTACGCATAGTTTCATTATAGATATTCCACTGTTATGTTCTTAGCTTACGTATGATTCATAACTAGTTGTTGAGGGTCGCTAGCCCATACAGGTTTAATGTTTGTCTTGTCTAGAGTCGACAAACATTAAAAACGCCATTGACAAGGGACAGTTTAATGTTTGTTTTGTCACTATCACAAACATTAAATGCCATTGACAATGGACAGAGTTTAATGTTTGTTTTGTCACTATCACAAACATTAAATGCCATTGAGTTTAATGTTTGTTTTCAGCCTGGGCTTTGATATTTTTCAGTATACCTCTTCTTAAAATGCGTCAGACATGACTATCCCTTCTGTTGGTAAAAGTCGTTCTTCACAGCACCCTAATTGACTATGCAGCTTATTGTCTCCGCCGGGTCAAAGGTTGTTTCACACCCTGTCTGTCCATCCCTTAGAGTATATATGAATAGAGAAGGCACCCAGAGGAAACCCTGAGGCGAAATGGACATAGTGGCCGGATTTGTCATTGCAGCTCGAGCCAGCGCTGGTCCGTTGACTATCATTGCGCACGTTCATGTGTTTGGGGCCATGACACGTGAACGAATGTTTCATACGTGAACACGCACAAACGGCACAATGATAGTCAACGGCAGCGCGTTCATGTGTTTGGGGCAAATCCATCCCAGAATGCACTCTGTTCCTACCAGGAAGGAGGAGTGAAATCGCCTCATGCGCTTTTGAGCAACTTAATGCAAGTGGATGGGAGGAGAACTCGGGTGTCTTCTCTATTCATATATACTCTAAGGTCCATCTGAACAGCTAATCTCCGTCACTGTTGGCCCGATGGAGTCAGAGCAGAACCTCTGCCCCGCATTCTTCACATATGCCTGTTATAGTGCCAACAGGCTGTTTAAAAAAAAAAAAAAAAAACGTTTTTAACATATGCCTCAAATCACGAACACAGCGTACAATTTCCATGAAATGTTGTAGGCCTACACACATTCCCACTATAGGCAGAGGAAGAAATGCCACTTCAAGTTTTCGAATCAGCCTCATGGTGGTGCTATAACAGGCCGTGTTTTTACCTGCAGACTGCAGAAGCAAGTTTTTATTAGGCAACCTAGGCACACTGTCACACTGGCATAAGTGAGAGTCTGAGAGAGGATTTGTCTTAACAAAATAACATTAAATTAAGCTCTCTCAAATGCATGCACATAGCCTAATTGTAGGCCTACTTTCATTCAAACTGAAGTGTGACTGGGGAGTAGGCTGATGATTTAGTTTGGATAATAGAAATGACAAATGAGAAATAATTAGGGATAGTCCTACTTTCATTACAATCCAGTCAATTCCATTTCCATAGTATGTCATGTATAAAAGACATATTGTTTCGAGTAGGCCGGTATTGGCTTGTTCATCAAAAAGTTATAAGCTACATATTTGTATTGTTATTCATTGTGCATAATAATATGTAAATTAGTCAAATTAATTAGACCTTCTTACACTATGTCTACAGAAAACAGAAGGAAAGAAAGATGCCACATTTTAACTCTTCCGAGTGTACAAAATACATACACGGTGCGGGTACATGTGTACACTCTCATGATGATCATAAATTCATAATAGTGCCGTAGTTAAATGAACTATAGCAGAACTACGGTAGCCTATACTTGAGTTGAAGGCGCTGAGAGACTGGCAGCGGCGCATTTCTACCTGGAGCCGCGGCAGGACAGATCCATGTCACCACACACACACACACACACACACACACACACACACACACACACACACACACACACACAAGCACAGCGCCCTGCAGGCTCCTTTCCATACAGAGTTTGAGAAGAAGTGCAGAAGCTGGACTTCCTGGCTGGCTGCTGCCACTATACGCTGCTACGGGACAATGGATGTTTTCTACTTCTTCACTCCAGCCGGGGGAAGAAGATAAAGATAGAGCCGATATAAGGCGGGCCGGCGGCACGTCGAGCTGGAGAGACCACCACCAAGGTGAGGAGGGGGGTTTCTATAGCTTCCATTCGCCACAATTATTATTGCGGGAGAATGAAGTTGACGATAGGTATCCTATCGGGCCAGTGTAACGTTACAGTAGTGTACTGTACTGCGGGAGGGAGGCTTGAATGACGCTTGCCGTGTGCCTAAAGTTGCACACGCCGCTCGCGTCGTGCGAGCCGGACAGGTCGCTGTTCGTTTTTTTTTGCAGCGCTTGTTTCTTTAACGTACTCGGGGTGGAAATGTTTTTGCAAACTTTTATGCTTTATTTGTATTCACCGAGGCCTAGCACAAAGCCAAACCCCCAGACAGGCAGGCGGCCTCTCTCTCTCAGCAGCAGTAGTATGTTAGTATCGATGTTGACACACTGTGGCTGTGCTGCAGACGCACCAATCATGGCCTCCCCCATTGGCTGTCTCTGCTGCAGACGCACCCCATTGGCTGCAGCCGCGGCTTCTGGGACTCCGGTTGGCTGGAACGCCCCTTCACTCAAGTTGACGTACTACTGCTTTGCTTCTTTGGGGCTTTCATTAATTCATTTCAACCGTATTTCTCGTCTCACCATGTCATTGATTTACTAAGCCAGGACATATCGGGTTGTTGTAATTGATGATCAGTTGGTGTTTAAATATGAAAGTGGGTTTGGTGGGATATTAATTTAACGAGTTAAATGCGTAAAATGCGTCTAGTGGGCGCTTCTTGTGTTTTCTACCTACCGTATGGACGGTATGTTAGATTGTACAGTATAGTTCCCCCCCCCTCCCAACCTCATCGTGAGCCTGCCCTGCATCGCAGGAGCCAGGAGGGATATAGAGATACCTTTGTAGCAGTGTGTGTGTGTCTCTCTCAAGCCAGATAATGCGGCTTATTGTATTCGGGACTTTACAGTAAAGAAAACACAAGGCGTGCAGTGATCGTTCGTTTGTATCATGCATCACCGCAGTATCCGCCAGTGAAGTCTGCCAATGAAATCTTGTGATTTGTGACAACAAAGCCAGCCTTAAACAGTGCATGGACAATGAACATACGGTAGTAGCACAGTCAGTGCCGAGTAAAGTTTACAATGACAGACTGGAATTTAAAATATGACCGGAATTATGCCCGTGTTTTTCTCTGCCTGCCCGCAATAGGTGGAAAAGGCGGTGTGACACACGTTGTATCCATGTCATGTCATGGTCAAACTATTCGCCTTCATCAGCTCTTATTTGAAACCATTGTTTGTAGCTGGCTGCTGTTGGTGCTGAGTTGCTTTTCTTGTGTCGCGAATCAGCCCTCCCTCCCTCTCTCTCTGGGGTTACTCCACCAGCTCAGATGTTATACAGTAACAAACATAGTACTGTACATACCTGGGACACCAAGGCTCACACGTCATTGTCAGGCAGCTTCCTTTTATTAGCCTACACCTACAGAACAACTCTAGGTAGTGTAGTACCCCAGGGGTCCCTGAGGGAGTTCCAGGGGGTCCCCAGCTAAATGATAGTTTGTAACCAAATAGACCCTTATGTGTCTGTAACTCTTGAGAGTGTACAAATGGAACCAAATGGACCCGTTGGGGTCCGTTTGGTTCCATGTGTACACTCTCAGAGTTAAAATTAACATTGATTTTACAATCTAAATTGGGGGTCCCAGAAGAAATGCCATTAAATGGGGGTCCTTAGACTAATGCATGTCGAACTGGGGGTCCTTGAAATTAAACGGGTTGAGAATCACTGCTAGAGCCGTACATATCTTTTCAAATGGGGGTTCCGCAGGATACTTAGTGTCAATTTGGGGGTCCTTGACATAAACAAGTCTGGGAACCACTGGTGTGGTTAGTAGTAGGGACTAGGGTAGTGCTCAAAGTCTGTGTGTTGTTCGGTCGTAGTAGCCTAAAATGTAATCATACTGACCTGCCATATACAGTATGATCTACAGTATTTAAGCACACACATATTTACGACAACATTCCCTCTCAACAATAGTCATATAGCCTACTGTAGAGACAAACTGCATAGGCTACAGAGTTAACCCTGATCCTTCAAACCACTTCTGCAGTAGCCTGACGTGGCCAGACTAATAGCACTGCGTAGATACTAGTCTGGAACTTTGTTGTGGACGATGTATTTCCAAGGGCCGGTTTACAAACAGATTCCTCTGATTGGTCACCCACAACTCTGGGTTGAGCGAAATACTACTTCTGCAGTGCAGGGGGTGAGTGTGCCTCAGCCCCCTGGAAACTGGGACTGGTGTTGGTGGTAGTAGTAAGTATAGGCAAAAATGAAACGACCCTGCAGTTCCAGTAAATTAGTCATGGTCAACGACAAACAAATTGGCTCATGCGCCGCCTCTAGGTTCTGTCTGTCGTCAGTCTTACTCGTTCAACTCTCACTCGCATCCTCTGGCTGTATATATAAACACTGATCAGAAGAAGGTTACATTACGGTCAAACCAGATACGACTGCTGCACGCTTATTAACATGGATGATAAAAGATAACATCTCGCGTTGATGACATGACAGGCTATCTTATTCACAGAAATCATCATCTTCTCCAGATAGACAGACTGCCCACGATGGCGTTTAGCGGGCCACTTTGTTTTTGCATTTGTCTTTTGAAATCTACAAGTTGTTTGTTTTGTGAACGTGGCCCAGACTCCCAAACACAAGGACAATACGTTGACGGTTATTATATCCCAAGCAGGCCATAATTCGTTCCACAAAAGGCTGATATTTCATAAGTGTGGATCATGTAAATTAAAACGTGTGTCCAAATTTCTGCCTTATCCCATTCTGAACGGGCACCCATTTTGGTGTTGGCATCATGTCGTGCTTTAGCTATTGAAAAATAGCAGATCTACAAGCTCATATCGCGCCACTCGGTGGCGCGATACGAGCTTGTAGGTCTGCTATTTTTGAAAAAAATCGAAGAACGACTGACATTTTTAGAATCTGATCTCAGGTCAGAATGGGTTAATCAGACCAGTGTGTGTCCAGTGGAAACCTCGTATGAATCTGATCTCAGGTCAGAATGGGTTCATCAGACCAGCGTGTGTCCAGTGGAAACCTCGTATGAATCTGATCTCGGGTCAGAATGGGTTATACTACTACAGCCACTCCAGAAGAGAGAGTAGTGAAGAGAGAGCGTTTACTTTTTCACGCTGTCCTCTTCGAGTGGAGAACTCTCTCAACCTTGGCTCAAAAACAGGTTGTGGCTCATTGAATGCTGTGTAACATAGCAACGGTAACTTAACTATGAGGGGGCACCCTCAGAATGAACACACACACACACACACACACACACACACACACACACACACACACACACACACACACACACACAGTCAGTGTCCTCAATAGAATACTGAGGCACTGAGAGGGGTGCATATTCCTGCACTTGTACAGCCTGCAATAACAAAAACCTGCATCAGTTCAAGACAAAGCCTTGTTGTTCTGCCCTTTTTATCTGCAATGTTAAACTGGTGCTTTTTCTGTGCGTGCACTCGTGCGCACAGGTCAAGTGAAATCTGATTAATGATTTCAATAGAGCGCAATCGAAGTCATCGCTCACACACACGCGCACACGGCGCACGCACACAAATACGGAAGTCTGGAGTATTCAAAATGATTCATTTAAAGCAGAGACTCTCAGAGTTTTTTTTTCTCCTGGCCTTGGAGCAGCTAGCCCACCCACACACAGCTGTGCGTGCGTGCGTGCGTGCACACATGTGTGCGTGCTGCTATCTTACAGTGCTTCAATGAGCCACAACCTGTTTTCGAAGCCAGAGTTGACTCAGTTGAGAGAGTGTTGTCCATTCCAAGAGGACAGTGTCCACTCCAGACTAGAGGACAGTGTCCACTCCAGACTAGAGGACAGTGTCCACTCCAGACTAGAGGACAGTGTCCACTCCAGACTAGAGGACAGTGTCCACTCCAGACTAGAGGACAGTGTCCACTCCAGACTAGAGGACAGTGTCCACTCCAGACTAGAGGACAGTGTCCACTCCAGACTAGAGGACAGTGTCCACTCCAGACTAGAGGACAGTGTCCACTCCAGACTAGAGGACCGTGTCCACTCCAGACTAGAGGACCGTGTCCACTCCAGACTAGAGGACAGTGTCCACTCGCGTGTCAGGTGGCAAGCATTTCGTCTTGAAAATGATGCCAATGCGGAAGTAATGGAAATGCTGCAGTTCTCATTAATGGCTGAGCAGCTGGCGCTGATTCCCCTCATCCAACTGCAAAATAAATGTCATTCCATTTATTTATTATACTTGGCGCGACTTTACACTTCTTTAAAACGTCTTTAAAGTTTTCAATCGCTAGTTTCGAGTCTTCTTTCAAACTGCACGATATGTGATAATGATGAGGGTTTGCTTTCAGGGCTTGATTGATTGGGTTATTGAGTGAAGAAGACCCACCCCTCGCTCCCTACACACCAATAGCGCACTGGTTGCTGTTTTTTTCAATGAACTAGTGGCTTCAAAACGCATCTATAGAAAGTAGAAACCAATGGGTGATGTCATGATCCGTTGTCATGAGTCCAGTGGTTCCCAAAGTGGGGTCTGGGGACCCCCACGGGTCCATGAGGGAGTTCCAGGGGGTCCCCAGCTAAATGATAGTTTGGAACCAAATGGACCCTTCATGGGTCTGTAACAAATGGAGTGTACACATGGAACCAAATGGCATTCGGTTCCATTTGTTAAATTAACATTGATTTTACAATATAATTTGGGGGTACCAGAGATAGAAATGAAATTAATTAAATGGGGGATCCGTAGACTAATGCATGTCAAACTGTGGGTCCTTGAAATTAAATGGGTTGAGAATCACTGCTAGAGCAGTACAAATGTTTTCTCATGGGGGGTCCCTGGCATATATTTTCAAATGGGGGTCCACTGGGCTAATTGGTGTGAATCTGGGGGTCCGCTGAGTTAGTCCATCCCCTCATGCACTCACACAAATCAATGGTTTAATGTTCATTCAGTGAATTGTTGATGGTCACCATAGAACAATATTCTCAATATCGACAGAAAATGACACTTTCTGGCTGTTTTGGCCTTTCTCTGTCTTACTACATTTCTAATGATGCATTTCCCTGGCAAGCATCTGCCCAATGACCAGAGATTAAAATAGGGTGCATTTTGCATCCCAAAACTCAGTTTATAGCTAAGGGACGCAATTCAACAACGACCTCTGCATCCACGGGATGCACTACTGTACTACTGTACTGTTTTTGTCTCCACCAGCCGAAGGCTAGGGGGAGAGTATGTTTTGCACTCCGTCCGTCCGTGTGTCCGTGTGTGTGTGTGTGTGTGTCCGTTAGCAGCTAATCTCGGCCAACGTTAACCCGGTCGATGCCAAATTTTGCACACACACTCCCTGGATGCCAACGATGAACCTCTGCCCCAAACTTTCCAGAACGGCCTGTTATAGCGCCACCAAGAGGCCGCTTTGTGCAAAACAAGTTTTTGCACAGTACACCTACAGATTTTGTCCAAACATCACGCAAATTGGTACACAGTCTCTCTAGAGCCATTCAACGAAACCAGTCTTTCAGATTTCCACAACGGCCTGTTATAGCGCCACCAGGAGGCCGCTTTGTGCAAAACAAGTTTTTGCACAGTACACCTACAGATTTTGTCCAAACATCACGCAAATTGGTACACAGTCTCTCTAGAGCCATTCAACGAAACCGGTCTTTCAGATTTCTCACACTCCATTCTGATTGGTTAAGATTGGCTTCCAAAGTTCACAGGAGTGCTCAGTTTCAAACAAAATGCTGCAAATCATGAACACATCGCGTGCTTTCCGTGAAATTGTGCACCCACATTCCCACTAGGCAGAGGACGAAATGCCACATGAACAATTTCAACTCAGCCTCAAGGTGGCGCTATAACTGGCCAAAAAGTGTTTTTACCTCTAACTGCACGGATCTGTGGATAACTTTGTATGCCAACTCCCTAGAGGCCAAGGAAAAACCTTTGCCTGGAATTCTTCACATCTGCTCATCCTGGTGGAGACCTGTGCCCAGTAGGGCACTTTTTCTAGTTTATTCTAGTTTATTTTGCTAGCTTTAGTTATAATAATCATTTCTTCTTCTGTTTTCTACATGAATATAACCACATTATAACCATATGAAATGGGAGTTAAATGCTGCAATTTGTAAAATATGACTCCTATAACGTGGTTGAAGTGGGACTCATAAAATATCCCTGGGAGTCTGGGACTCATCTAAAAGACCATCCCTCCATCCCGGGACTCATTAAATTGAAAACCCAGCATCACTGTTACATCACTGTGCACCCATATGTTTATTTTCTGGCTGCCTTTACTTCAACCTGATTTCCGCCACAGCCAAGAGGGTAGTACGAGTCGTAGTTTTCACTTTCAACGTTTCAGCACAACCGTTGGCGGTGGAAAGGATGGAAATGAGCAGAAGAGACCTTCAGTATTCTGCCTGCTACTCCAACATTATGCCCTTTTTCCACACGGCACCTCCAGGGCCTCTACATCCATGACCTCTCGCCACCCAGACAGTTTCTGACAGATCACTCGTGATTAAAATCTGTCCTTTATGACCTGAGAGCATTTTTCAATTAACTTATTCGTAACCGTGGCTCCTCCCGTGGCAATACATGTGGTGATTGGCTGTCCGCCTTCGGCCTCTCAGTCTCGGTCTTGTTGATTGGCCGGTGTCCCGGCTCGGGGCAGAGGTGAACATATGGTTGGACTATACTGTAATCCCATGTCACAGCCTTAAAGCTAAGACTCTCATGGCTGCACACTTTAGACTGAAGATCTCATCCATTAGTCCCGGCCACAGGTTGTCTGTCATAAAGACAATGGCTGTAGGAGTACGACTTGTGTTATACAAATCATCTGAATAATAAAGCTGCTTTCTGGAACGCATATTATATAATATAAATACATTTTTATTTCTGTATGCCAATCTGTATGGTAGAGTTTGTTAACCGGCATCCCTATTTTGAGCAACATTTCAAATATATATATATTTTTTTATTGTGTCCCCCAGGCCAAAGGCTCGGCCGAGACTATATTTTCACCCTCGTCTGTCTGTCCGTCCGTCTGTGTGTGTGTGTGCGTGTCCGTCTGTGTACAGCTCATCTCTGGCATGGTTGGCCTGCCCACATTGTCCTGTTGTAGCGCCACCAGGAGGCAGATAACTTTACGCCGATCGGTACACATCCTCTCTAGTCTCGCGGTCAAGGCGGATCCGTCTGAATCTTCATATAGTACCATCCTGATTTGCTTCCAGACATTGCAGGAGTCAGTGGTCTGTTTTTGAAGTTGAACAACATGCCTCAAATCATGAACCGATTGCCGTGAAACTTTGCATGCACATTCCCACCATAGGCCAAGGAATAAATGCCACCGTACATTCTCCAAATCGTCCTCATAGTGGAACTAAAACAGTCCGATTTATGTTTTGGCTTATAACTCGTGAACCGTATAAATAAATACATCATATAATATATCCTATAAAGGCCTATTTCCACCTGACAGGATGTATCTGTCTTTCTTTCTGATTCTATTCCAATTGACTTCGATTGGCTTCTCAAAGGTTGCACTGAATGCCACACATCATGACTGCAGTGCTGCACCCGATAGTTGGGGAAACCTTTTCTAGTTTATATTCTTTTAACCCATTCTGACCTGAGATCAGATTCATACGAGGTTTCCACTGGACACACACTGGTCTGATTAACCCATTCTGACCTGAGATCAGATTCTAAAAATGTCAGTCGTTCTTCGATTTTTTTTCAAAAATAGCAGACCTACAAGCTCGTATCGCACCACCGAGTGGCGCGATACGAGCTTGTAGGTCTGCTATTTAAAAAAAAAAAAAATATGAGCTTGTAGATCTGATATTTTTCAATAGCTAAAGCATAACATGATGCTGACACCAAAAGGGGTACCCGATCAGAATGGGTTAAATTAAATTAAAAAGCAGATACAAGCTGGACGTTTTTGGTCACAGTGTATTTGGTGTTTTCTTTTTGACTGTTTCTTTGTTTTTGACGTGGACCTAAAACGTCCCCGTCTATACCAAAACAAACGCCACGATACAGCAAGAGGGCAGTGTGTTTCTGAACGTTAACATCACCACACCACTGGTATAGAGAGAAAGAATCACAACGGTGTGAAGTGAGGGGCGCTCTTGTCGTCATATATCATCTAATTTCTGGCCAATCGCAATTTGCGTCCTCACTTTTGTCATTTGCACACTTTAGTCTTCAATGTTTCCGTTTACACAATCACTCAAAATTGGGCGTAGGAGGGGCTAGGGCCCCTCAAAAATAGTGTGTGTGTGTGTGTGTGTGTGTGAGACTGACATACTACGTACACTATGCCATTTAAAAACAATCTAATCTGAGTACCCTTCCAGGTAACCTGGAAGAGAAACATCATCTTCCTTTTGATTTGAGCCCTCTCAGTACTACTAGCAATCCATGAATTAAGCTTCAGGCAGCACACCATGCTGTTACAGTGCAGCCATTTGTTGTCGCCATCACTGCCGGTTAAGCATTCTTGCTGACCTGGGCTAGTTTTGCTCACCAGAGCGGTCCTCGAGGATATTGGATCCTCATGGCATCTGCGGACGCCGGCTGTGTGTTCATGGCAACCGCGGAAGGACTTAATTTCTACTTCGTTCGCATCATCTCCCCCCCCCCCCCCCCTCCCCCCGCCAATTGCCCACTACACAGCCCACCCCCACCTCCCCCACACGCATCTGCAGTGTGATTAAATTACCGGTTATTACCGCGTCACTGAGAAGCACAGTGCCCGAGTGTGCCATCATCATGAGATTACCGTTATCGAGTCCCAACGACCGGGCCCCTTTGAACGGACCATTGCGTACGCGTGCGTGCCCCACACGACACCCGCCCATAACCTGCCAAAGTGCCAAGCCCGGTCACTTGCTCTCCTGCCCTGTTATTACAAACCCAATGAAGACCTTAATGGCCATGCATGCCCATGTCTTTAATCAAGTGTGTGCACGTGTGTGTACTGTATGTGGCTGTGCTAGTGTATTTTTGTTTGTTTTGCACGCACATGTTTCTGCATGTTGCTGTGGATGAATTTATTCCTATTGGTGCCTGTGTGTGTGTGTGTAGATTCTGTGTGTTCTCACCTTCTCAGTGCTGCGTTCTGTATTGTGTTGCGTGAGTCCAGTATTCAGTGAGGCTGCGGTGTGAATTCTGTGACATCAATTCGATGCTCGGGTGTTCCTATATCTTATCCATCCACGACGTGTGCCCTGACATGACATATTGGGTTTCACATTCCAAGACACTTTGTATAGTGCCTTTACAAAGATAATGAAAACCACAATAAAGACACCATTAAATGGCAGATATAACGCAGAATAAACCTTTTCTTTCTTGGAATCCGTTGTGTGACCGTCTGTGTTTCTGATGTTTTGTATTGTATATTGTAAGTAACTGAGCACAACGTTGAACGTGTTCTCCTGTGCAGGTCATGAGTGCCTCTAGGAGAGACCCAGTGGAGATTAACCTCACCTGTCCAAAACCCCTCCCTGACTGGGCTCCGCCCTGTCCCCCACCTCCGGCCACTCACCATGAGTAAGTAACTACTTACACACACACACACACACACACACACACACACACACACACACACACACACACACACACACACACACACACACACACACACACACACTCTAAGTCTAATAGGCCCCCAGGTGTGGCTAGAATATTTAACTCATTTTCGGCGGGAACCCATTTGGTGTTAGCATTATGCTATGCTTTAGCTATTGAAAAATAGCAGCTCTAGAAGCTCATAGCGCGCCACCGAGTTGCGCGCTATGATCTTGTAGGTCTGCAATTTTTGAAAAACCGAAGAACGACTGACTTAAAAAATAGCAGACCTACAGTACAGCGCACCGAGTGCCGCGCTACGAGCTTGTAGATCTGCTAATTTCCAATAACATAATGCTTCAAACACCAAAACGGGGTTCCCGACCCCAAAATGGGTCCATATCGATGAGCACAGGTACTCGCCACAGTGGGCTCCAGGAACGAAACCCGTAAAGTTGGACTCCCGGCATCGGCGTGGATGCGGTCGTCCTGCAGCGTGTGGTTCACACAGTGGTTGTGAAGTGGTGGGGGGCTGCTATAACAGAACATGGGCTCCATCGGTCCCATCGTGGCCCTGCGGCTTGCCTTCTGCGTCTCCCCTTTGTGGCATGAGGGGAGCATATGGCGGAAAAGGGAGAGAGTGCTGCAACCCTCCTCGCTACAGCAATCACCCATCAATCACACACCACAGAGCACGATGGGAAGGGGAAATGTAGCAGAATGTGCACTCCATCGACAGTGTGTGTGTGTGTGCGCACGCACGCACGCGAGAGTGACTGTAATGGAACAGCAGCCTGCAGTTCCGTGTGGCTGGTGTGAGTCATACCACTAGTTTCAGGGTTAGGCACTATATTATGCTAACATCTCCATGTCTGCACATGTGTGTGACAGCGCCGGGCCCTGGCTCTGTGAGAGAGAGGCTGATGCTTATCAATCTCGGGTGTGTGTGTGTGTGTGTGTGTGTGTGTGTGTGTGTGTGTGTGTGTGTGTGTGTGTGTGTGTGTGTGTGTGTGTGTGTGTGTGTGTGTGTGTGTGTGTGTGTGTGTGTGTGTGTGTGTGTGTGTGTGTGTGTGTGTGTGTGTGTGTGTGTGTGTGTGTGTGTGTCTGCATCGCACAGAGCAAGTGCAGTTTGCCAAGTATCGGAGAGAGGGACATTAATGTATTTGTTCCGTGTTATCATTTTCATGGCTATAATTTATCGGCCATTTCTTGTTCTCTTAGTCAATTAGACCACTTCATTCAGAGTGCGATAAAGATCAATGATCTTTTATGTTATGGGAAGCCAGCATCTTCTCCTGAGGGCGATGTTAACTCATCGTGTTTGTGTGTGCGTGTGTGCCTTGCGCGCGTGTGTGTGCGTGTGTGCGTGCGGAGAGGGGGGCAATAGATCACAGTACTGAAGGGCTAGGACTGGGTTACCGGGGCAACCTAGTACATGTGAGGTGTTTACTGTAAGGTGATTGGATTAGCCAGATGCTGCTGAAGGGGAGTGCCGAGAGACTTAACCCGATTACTGCCTTTTCCTCGGACCCCTCCGCCGCCTACAGTGTTTATATCCGTGTGCGTCCTTACGCCATGTGTGTGTGTGTGTGTGGTGCGTGTTGGTGTGCGGTCAGGCCCTGATCCGATTGGTTTTGAGTGATGAGAGAATGGACCATGGCGTGATTGATCGGTGCGAGCGGGGAGCCGCTAACGGGAGCTGCTGCTTCTCCTCCGCTGCTGGTTAAAGTCGGCAGCGCCGGCCGTCAGCCCAGGCTGTGAAATGTTCTCTCTCTCTACAGGTCTTTTTCTCTGTCGGTCTTTGTTTTGTCACCTCTCTCTCTCTCTATTCCTCTCTCTGGCATTCTCCTTCTGTCTCTCTGTCATTCTCTCTCTCTCTGTCTCTCTCTCTGTCTTTCTCTCTCTCTCTCTGTCTCTCTGTCATTTTCTTTCTCTCTCTCTCTCTCTCTCTGTCTCTCTCTCTGTCTCTCTCTCTGTCTCTCTCTCTCTCTCATCATGCAGAGTGCTATCACATTGGTAGATGTGTGTGGGGTTGACCCGATATCCGGTTCCCAAACCTTTTCACGTCAAGGAACCCCAAATTGACAGTAATTGGTCCGCGGACCCCCCCCCCCCCCCATTTGAAGAGATATGCCAGGGACCCCCTGTAAGAGAACATTTTTACAGCTCTAGCTGTGATTCTCAACCAATTAAATTTCAACAACCCTCAGTTTGATATGCATTAGGCTACGGACTCAAAATGGCATTTCTATCTCGGAGACCCCCAATGTCAATTGTAAAATCTAAGTTAATATAACTCAGAGAGTGTACAAATGGAACCAAATGGATCCATTTGTACACTCTTAGAGTTACAGACCCATATAAGCGCACCCCCTGGAACTCCCTCAAGGACCCCTGGGGGTCCCTGGGGACCCCACTTTGGGAACCACCGGTTTAGGGCACACATCGTATGGGCTTTGGTGCCTGACACTGACGGCGAGCGAGTTCGCTGCGTGGCCGGACCGTTTGTTATTATCGTGTTATTAACCCATTCTGAACGGGAACCCATTTTGGTGTTGGCATCATGTTATGCTTTAGCTATTTTTGAAAGATCGAAGAACGACTGACATTTTTAGAATCTGATCTCAGGTCAGAATGGGTTAATCAGACCAGTGTGTGTCCAGTGGAAACCTCGTATGAATCTGATCTCAGGTCAGAATGGGTTAACTCCCCTGCTCTCTCCTCGGTGACTCACACGCAGGTTACACACACACGCCAACGGACCCGACATGCGGAAACGACAACGGTCGCAAATGCGGTCGGAATGTGCAGCTGCTCCCGTGCTTGCGGTTATAGGGTTTAGTAGGTTAGGTTATAGGGTTTAGTAGGTTAGGTTTGGAGGAAGGTTTGCGGTTATAGGGTTTAGTAGGTTAGGTTATAGGGTTTAGTAGGTTAGGTTTGGAGGAAGGTTTGCGGTTATAGGGTTTAGTAGGTTAGGTTATAGGGTTTAGTAGGTTAGGTTTGGAGGAAGGTTTGCGGTTATAGGGTTTAGTAGGTTAGGTTTGGTCTGCTCTAATGACAGTATGTCTAAAGTAAAGCCTCTCTGTGTCTCCATGAAAACTAAAGTGTTTGCGTGTGTGTGTAGCCTGTACTGTACATCAAAACTGTGTTAGTGGTTTTTTTGCCCCCCCCCTCTTCCTGCTGATAACGGTGTGGATAAAAACAGAACCCCGGGCGCTTTGATCCGTCAGTTACAACACACACACACACACACACACACACACACACACACACACACACACACACGGACGGAACCAGCACGGCTCCGGCTCGGTCTGAAACATCAACAACCGCTCGAGAAGGGGGGGGGGGGGGGCCTCAGAAATAGCAGGGCCAGGCAGGGAGGGAAAACACTTTGTCACGTTTTGCCTTAAAGGACCTATAACATAGAATTCAACTTTTTCAATTTCTTGTGTGTTTTTGGGGCTCCCATATGTGTTTTCAAACCCCACAAATAACCAATTTTGAACAATCAGGCTTTAATATCATAATAGGTGCTTTAATGGAAATTTCTCTCAGGAACAGCTCAATTGATTTTGTCCTCATCGTGATGTCATCAATGTCACCCTGCTTTGTATAATTCCTCCTCTTCTTCAGTCTTCAGTTCCAAATTTGCATTTCCACTTTGTTTACAATGTCCACCATTGTTGATTTTCCAAGCTGGCATGGAATGGAAACAAGCCTGGTTTGATCTAGCGTCAGTATTATGATGACTCAAATATGAAATAATCTGCTAAAATCAGCTAAAACTGCTTTCAAAGTCCAGAAAGAAATGACAAAGACCTGTTTATATCAGAGTGGTGATTGAGGATCAAACCATTAGAAATAACTTTGAGGGATATAGACCATATGATTTTAAATATTAAAAGCAGTTTTAAAAATGCACGTTATTTGCGCTTTAAATGTGACCTGAATGTGGTCACATTACGGGGAGGGGGGTTACATTCTATGATTTAGCTCTACCTTTTAGATAAGCATGGCCTTCCCCGGGTCTTTAACCGAGAGACGGAGGTTGATGATATTGATATCCTGAGCTAATTACCTTAATTACCGCCACGCCTGCCCTGCTGGCCCCCGGGGTGGGCGGGGTTAGCTCCCCCTTAACGAGATTCTTAATGAGGATGGATGACTCGGTCTGGATGTGTGATTCCCTGACCGTTGAAAAGAGAGGGATAAGGATTTTATTTAGACATTACTTATCCATCCGCAATGTGTTTCATGCATTGAAAATGTTAGCCCCGTCGTTTTCCTTCCCCGGGGAGCCGCGAGCGATAGGTGTATATTATTATCCAAATAGCGGTATAGTGTGAAGTAGTTATTAAATGTGGTAATAATATAGGCAGTCACTGCCGCCCAGGCGTGCGAGTAAACACACACACACCCAGAATTTCCCAAGCGACCCGAGGTGAGCGAGTAAACAACACAGGCGATTTCACAGGTATATTCTTTTATCTTGAGTGTGTTGATGGTGGAACAATGAGACGAGAGAGAAAGGTAATTTCCCGTCACAGAGTGAGCCATGCTGTACATGTCTGGGTAACGTATTTAATGGCTTTGTATTGCCGTCAGGCTGCAGAGGGACTACGGCTCCTGAAAGAGTGGACCTGTCATGGCCACGGGAGTTTCTGTTGCTGCCTGTGGTTGATGTGTCAGTGTGGGAGTGTGAATGGCTGGTGTTAATTATTACACCGACCCCATGCGCACGCACACACACACACACACACACACACGCACACGCACACGCACACGCACACACGCGCGCGCGCACACGTCTCTCACACACACACGAGTCAGTGGAGTAGGGATGATGTCATTCGGTAGCATGCAGGGTACACAGTGGCTAGGCGTGGTGCAGGCTAATTATCCGCTCTCCCAAAGCTCATCTGTTCTCCCATCTGCTGTGCAGTGATACAGGGTAGTTGGTGCACA
Organism: Protomyctophum parallelum; assembly: GCF_964188405.1. Classification (NCBI taxonomy): domain Eukaryota; kingdom Metazoa; phylum Chordata; class Actinopteri; order Myctophiformes; family Myctophidae; genus Protomyctophum; species Protomyctophum parallelum. Next base: position 21,142,476 of record NC_139714.1, on the reverse strand, counting down.
GCTATAGCCAGTACAACAAGTTAGCTTCACCGCAGCAACCCACAAGAAGTAACCTTCCCACTAGTAACCTGCATCTGTTCATGAATGCAGGTGAGGGTGAACCTTGCCCTATCCACTCCCCCTCCTGAGGAGGACCATGGTAGGCTAATTCATGGTCTTCATGGGGCAGCGCTATAGCCTCGGTCCCAGCCTTTACGCATCTGTCGAAGAGAAAAGCCTGCTCACGACCTGAGGCAGAGAAAAGCCTGCTCACGACCTGAGGCAGAGAGTGTATCGGCTGGAAGTGTCGGGCTGGAACATCCGTCGCATGCATTTCCCCCCCCCGGATAAGGTATTTTTCAACCAATCACAGCACTTGTTTCATTCACGGAGAATGTAAACAGATTTGTAAAGCCTCTTTGAGTGGTTCTTCCGCCCCAAATCCTGCTACTTCCGCCGATAACTTCCGGTCTCTACACCAGACCGTGGCTACAGTATAAAATGTTAAAAAAAAGAGCTGTTTAACACAATCGATGCCGGAATTCCTTCAAAATACAAGCTCTGGGGTGCCGGAAAGACATGGCCGCTTTTACTCTGAAGCCATGTTTTGTTAGCTTACCTTGGTCTCGAGTCTATTATATCGCTAGAAGCGTATTTTGAACGAGAGGCATGTTGAAGTCGGAAATTAAGCGCGTAGTATCGGATAAAACCCACGCACAGCGCCCTGGATTAGGAGAGACGAGGCATTCTTTCTGCCGCGCTAACGGCTAATGGAACGGTAAGCTAAATATGAAGGCAGAGCGAAGCGACGGGTGCCTTGGAGGCTCACTCAAAAATTCAGAATATTGTTCTCTCGCCTGATGTCATTGAGGATGCGTGTACACACGTCCTATGAACACGTCGATTGGGTTCCGGAAACGGTTAAAGATTTATTCTACAGCCTTCCCCTTTTTTCCCCCCTTCAACCTGCTATACTGTCAAGTGGGGACATGTCTCATTTACCAACGTGAATGAGTCCCGTTAACGTCACACGCCGTGGCACCTCGATGGAACCGATCTGTTTTCTCGGCAGCAAGGTTCCACAAGGCAGCCGACTGACTCC
>NC_139714.1:20951237-21141195 GCF_964188405.1 Protomyctophum parallelum | reverse complement strand
TGCCCATGTCGCCAGCGCCAAAAGTGTGTTTTGAATGGGTGAATGTAATGCACAATCCATGTAAATCGCTTTGGATAAAAGTGCTACATAAATGCACCATTTACCCATTCACCATTTATCAATAAATCAAGGCTACACGACACTGCACTGCAACACGACTCTCTCTGCCTTTTGCTTGTGATCTGAGTCGTCAAGCCTAGACTAAAACTAAAACTAAAACTCGTTGACTACCTTTTTTCACGGACAGAAACTAAATCAAAACTAAATCAAAACTAAGCCATGATGACAAAAAATATGACTAAATATACTAGGGATGCACCGAAAGGGAAATTCTTGGCCGAAACCGAATACCGAATATAGGAAACAGTTGGCCGAAAACCGAATAGCCGAATACATCTTTGTTGTAAAGCTACCTGATTATGGCAAAAGACATGATTATGGATTTTCATAATCGATTCATCGGGCGATTATTTAAACGATTAATCGATTAATCGGATTATGGCACCTTTTTGCAATTACCTTTAAAAAAATGCTTCACGTTATTGTAGGCATGTTGCAACTAACAATAAAGACAATACAAATGAATACTCCTTCAAAATTAATATTTTTTTATTTATTTTTATATTTTTTATACAATTTGATTTGCCATTCCTTGTATTTGTAATGATACTGTAATCTGTAATGTTGACCGTGTATAGCTGACTGTCTTTCTTCCCATTTCTATCTCTGGGACCCCGATTTTTTTTTTTTTCTATTGTAAAATCAATGTAAATTTTGGTTCCATTTTTGCACTCTGTTACAGACCCTTAGGGTCCACTTGGTTTACTTCCTAACTATCTAGCTGGAACTCCCACTATGAGAACCACTGTCCACGACCACGTGGCAGCGGTGGCCGAGTGGATTGCGGAGCGGGCTAGATATCGGAAGGTCGCCAGTTCGAATCAGCGGTCCGACACGTTAAAATTACCACCGTTGAAGTGCCCTTGGACAAGGCATTGAACCACTACCATGAAATGCTCCATGTGGGCCTGGCTGTAAACAAGTATCTGATGCTTAGTCCAGTTACCCTTGGTAAACTTGATTTACCAGAACGCATTTCTTCTTCTTCTTCTTCTACACACAGTCTGTGTGGGCATGCACACACGCGCACACACACACACACACACACACACACACACACACACACACACACACACAATAGCATGCTAGCTGATGGGGGGAAAACGTTCTTATTTAGCAGCCATATTAGCATGTTCTCTAGGCTCTAGTCTAGTATCACATATTGCCAAAGTTAAACAGCACTGAACAACTGATCATTGTTAAGCAAAACTTTCACGGACGTTCTGCTTCTGCTTTTGCCCTATGCCCACTTCAATGCGTTGCTGAGATTACACAGGTGGAACAAATTTGAGGAGCTAACGAGCAAGCTAGTGCTACACTGCTAGTGTTCGTCGTAGCCTGCCTGCAAGCTCACAGATTCAGACATTGGGGAGCATTTTTGGTCATACGACAAAATAATAGACAGTGGCGGTGCTCACAAATACCATGTTTTGGGACCTGTTTTGGGCATTTTGCAACCTGTTGATGAGCTCGCAGTTTTCGCGGAGCGCATCGCAGCCACAGAGAGAGAGAGGGGTAGATGCGGAGCGCTCTGGTTACGTCGATTTCATCAACAAATCAAAAGTAGACTAAAATGTTAGGAAAGGACTAGTGGACAAGAGATCCAGTATGTCATTTTACATTTGGTTGCATGCTGAAAATAGCGGAGTCGCAGCGCTGTGAGCTTGTAGATCTGCTATTTGCAGCAAGTGTAAAATCTGCCCGCTGCTACATAATCCTCCCCCAGTCTCTCTAGAAGTGGGTTTCCCATTTTTTACTGCAGCCGTCGTGTTGAATTCACTTGGGAGGCCCGGGGTCAGATGGTGATGCAGGTGGCACCTGCATGGCTGTTCATTTCACAACTGTTTAGCAGACACCACACGCACACACACACTTTCACTGTATCTCTCTCTCCCCCCTCTTTCTCTCACACACACACACACACACACACTGACGAGGGCATGAGAGTCGTGACACATCTGTAATTCACCAATCTGGTGAATCTGCTCCTGAGCAGCATAGGTGACGTGATGCAATTGCCTCTATCAGAATTTACTGCAGATTATTTTGTGTGTGGGCGGCGGGGGAGGGTTAGTTGTTTGTGCTCTCGTACTCGTCCATATGTCCCCGCAGGAAAGCCCTTTAGAACGCACATATTTGTTTCACCCGTTTGTCTCACCTATGGCCATGAAGTGTGGGTCATGGCAGAGAGAATAAGATTGCGAATACAAGCACCCCGACGAGTGGCTGGCATCTCCCCTAGAGATAGTGTGAGAAGTTCAGTCACACGAGAGAGACTCCGCTCTTCTACGCCTGGAAAGGAGCCAGTTTAGGGTGGTTTGGGCATCTGGTTAAGATGCCTCTCGAGCCTCTCCTTAGGGAGGTCTTCGATGCATGTCCCACTGGAAGGAGACCCCCCCGGGGCAGACCAAAGGCGCAGTTGGAGGAAACACATCGACTCACTGGCCTTGGACTGCCTCGGGATCCCCCAGGAGGACGTCACTACTGTTGCTCTGGAGAGGAATGTCTGGAGCTCTCTGTTGGAGCTGTTGCCCCCACGACCCGACTACGGATAAGCGGTTGAAGATGGATGGATATTTGTTTAGAATGCACACATTTCTGGTTCATTGTTATTCATGGTTTCGTCCACTTGCTTTTTTTCATTTCAGGGAAAGGAGGCTATTGTGGAGCCCTGGGAGGACACCAACTATCAGCTGTACAAAGTCGTTGACCGATTCGGCTTCCGCCAGTAAGGACTCAAGGACACGCATGCACGCAAGCACTAGAACCACAAGCTATTATTTCTGATAACTAACTTAATAACCTTCAAAGCAGTTTGAACAGTAGCACCACTTGGAGAAGAGAGAGAATGAAAGAGTCAAGACCTTAAACATCTGTGTGTGCGGGCGTGTGTGCGTGTGTGTGTGCGTGTGTGTGCACGTGCGTGTGTGGCTTTGGCAGAGCTCGCAGGGAGCCTGCGAGGCTCTTAAACAGCAGTGTGCTAAAGTGTTATATATATATATAGGCTGGCACATGTAGGCAGGAAGCTGCTGGGTTAGCCACAATCACAGGGCATCAGTGTTGGAGCTCCAGCGCTGAAACACGGACATAAACCATGCCCTAAGGAGGCGGCTTAGAGAGAGATGGAGGGAGAAAGACAGCCATGTTGTGTGTTATTTGAGTGTTATTTGATTGGTAAAGACAGACGTCTGTGTGCTGAGCCGAGAAGCAAAATACGGCCCTTTAAAAAAAGCTGAGATCTGTTATTTTAACCAATCTGTAGATGACACAATTTACAATTTAGGCGTTTAGCAGACGCTCTTAATCCGGAGTGGTTTACATTAAGCAAGAACAAGAAACATGACAATACATCATATACATAAAAAAGTAGTTATCATGGATCATACGTAAGCTAAGAACGTAACAGTGGAATATCTATAATGGAACTATGCATATATACTATATAGTGCTAAGTCTACATAAAATGCTATCTAAGTCTACATAAAATGCTATCTAAGTCTACATAAAATGCTATCTAAGTCTATATAAATGCTATCTACTGTAAGTCTATATAAAATTCATGCATTATCTTTTTTTTGTTGCTTTTTTGTGTTTGATCGATGTGTACTGACAGGGCTCCAGAGTGCAAAAGACAAGGGCAAAACCAAGGTCTGGCTCACAGGACAGTCTAGCCCATTGATGCCTGAGGCCAAATGTGGGAACGCCTTCTAGGGCCTGACCTAAGGTTTCTGAAAACCTTCAAATTCGGATGTTTTTTTTTTTTAATAGTTATGTTGCTACATGTATAGCAATAGCTGATGAGACACAGAGAGCGCGCCGGCATCAAGGGTAGAACAACGTATACGTTGCACCAGGCGTCAATGGGCTAGAAGAGCATTATTCATTCAGCTTTTGAGCCACGGACCAGCATTTGATGAGATTTAGCCTCTCGAACCCAAAACCAAAGAATATTTTGGTGTCGTTGGATAAGACTTTGTCTACGATTCCTTGCTCTTGGCAAACGTTTATCAAAACAACAATCCTTCTACGTTCTCTAATTGTGTAGACTTTGGGTAAATGAAGTATTGCAGATGTGTAACAATGATTTAACTCTTGATACTGTAAAATGAAACCAAATGGACCCATATGGGTCCATTTGGTATCAAGAGTTAAAGATCTATTATATCAGGGTCCATTTGGTTACCAACTGTCCTCACCAGTGGTGGAAAAAGTACTCAAATGTTGAAGTAAAAAAAGGACAGGATACGGCAGTGCAGAAATACTTGTAGGCGATCTACAAGCTCACAATGCATCACATTGCGACGCATCGTGAGCTTGTAGATCGTCTATTTTCAAATGGCCGAAATGTATATAGGGTTGAAGTGGTTAATGTATGTTTGTAATAATAATCCAAATCTACAAAGTAACTAGTAACTAAAGGTTTTAAATAAATGTAGTGGAGTAAAAGTACAATTTGGATCCGATCATCCGAGATATAGTGGAGTAGAAGTAAAAGTATTGGAAATCGGAAATACTCAAGTAAAGTACAAATGCCTCAAAATTGGACCCATTTTGGGCGGGAACCCCTTTTAGTGTAAGCATCATGTTATGCTTTAGCTATTGAAAAATAGCAGATCTACAAGCTCATAGCGCGCCACCGAGTGGCGCGCTATGAGCTTTGAGCTATGAGCTTTGAGCTATGAGCTATGAGCTTTGAGCTATGAGCTATGAGCTTGTTAGGTCTGCTGTTTTTGAAAAATCGAAAAACGACTGACATAGAAACATAGCTTTTTCAGAAAACTGTCAGGATTTAGAAGACATTTATAGAATCATTCCCAGGTCAAAATGGGTTAAGCACTTGGTTGCTTTCCACCACTAGTCGTCACAAAGGGCCTGGAGAGGAGACAGGAGGTGATGCAACATTTACACCAGGATCATTCACCAGTGATGTTGTCCAGAGTGTCAGTGTTGAATTGAGGAGAATTCCATGCTAGAAGGCAGTGCAAAAGCGCATTATTGGCCATTTCCCCTACCATAAGCCCTCAATGAATTGAATTGAATTGCATTGGATTTAATGGGGCATTAAATCGCTCAAAAATCTTTTTTTTTGTATATATATCCTCTCTTCATAATGTAAATAGTATCCCAAGCGGCACACTTTACTACTTATTTTGATGGAAATAAGCGAATTAGCACAAAAACCCAACCCCCATTGAGGGCTTATATTAGGGGAAATAGCCAATAATGCACTTTTGCACAAAATAACACCTGGACCTCTTGGCATGGAATTATCCTTTAAATCAGTGGTTTTTCTTATTTTTTTTCTTAATTTTTATCCCATGATTTTGCAACCATTCTTTCACCCAGTCAGTGTCAATTGTCTAATGTAATCCTGGACGCTGCACTTCCTCTGCCAACCTGGCAGCATGAGGTAGCAGACTGACCTCATGCTTCCATCTATGCATGAGGAGTCCAAGCTGCTTCTTTTTCACCTGACAGGGAGGAGTTTCGCTGGCCGGACGTAGCACGTGGAAGGAACACAATATTCCGACCAGTTCCTTTCCCCTCCATCAGGCGCCCCAGCTGGCCAGGGGGAGGCAGTTTAGAGACCATGTTTACTGCATTTTTTTTGTGAGGGTACCTACCCTAGGGGACACACGGGGAGAACATGCAAACTTCACACATAAGGCCCAGAAAGACACAGAAATCAGTGTTTTTTTTCTTCATATCAAGGTATTTGAGCCACGCACCACCATTTGATGACATTTAATTGCGTAGACTTCTTGTAAATTGAGTAATGCAGATGTTTAACAATAATGTAACCCTTGAGAAGTATCATATGAAACCAAAATGGACCCGGGAGGGTCCATTTTACGCTTCTCAAGAGAAAAGATCTATAAGGGTCCATTTGGTTACCAACTCCATCATTGAGCTGCATGGGGACTAATGAACACTAAGGATTTGACTGTGTGCATGTGCCGTTGAACCCCTTTTCTGCCTGCTCACTCTCCCTGAGCAGAGCTTCCTGGTTCGGAAAGGTCAGAGGTCATGGAAATCCCAGAGCAACTGCACAGGAAGCGAGGTCGAGTCCCAGACTTGTGTTTCCTTCCACTCAGGGACATTTTCGCAGATTTAAGATGCAAATAGTGATGATTTAAAAAAATAAGTATATATTATTTGCCAGTCTAGGATGAAATTGTAGCAACGTCAGTTTTATTTTTTCTTCTCAAAATACGTGTGACGGAATTATGGACCATCTCCAGGCAATAACAAGTTCTGATGATCTTGCATATACTGTACATGCAAGATCATCATTAACACTGTCAAGTAACACTGCTTTCTGCATTAAATGGCTTAGTGCAAGGCACTATAACCTGCTCATCAGGAGCAGTCTGGGGTCCAGTGAGTTTCTGCATTGTTTGTCTAACTATGTCTATGGGCTGTGTCCAGTTTAAGCACCATAGAGGTTGTCTGTGCAGTCGGTAGTGCTGTCGCCTCACAGATAGAAAAGGTCCTGGGTTCGACTCCCGCCGGGGGCGCTGTGGGTGCTGGGGGCTTGTTCTCTCCTCCGCGCAGTGGTGGAAAGTAACTAAGTACTTCTACTTAAAGATGGAGTGCCATGATTATTTTCCACCCTGAAACATGATCATCAGGTATTATTATTATCATATAAGGAAGAAGAACTTTTTTCCAAAAAGTGTACAGTATTTGTTAAAATCATGCTTTTATGTGTACTTTGCTTGAGTATTTCCAATTTTTACTTCCACTCCACTACATCTCGGAGCCAACATTTTTACTTTTACTTCACTACAATTATTTGACAACTAGTTACTAGTTACTTTGGCGATTTAAATTTAGATTAGAAAAAAATACATTAACCACTTCAACCCTATACATTTCGGCCTTTTGAAAATAGCCGATCTACAGTACAAGCTCTCAATGCGTCGCAGAGCTTGTAGATCGGCTATTTTCAATACATTTTCTACACACTTTGAACTTGTGAAATGGGACATTCTGCAATATGAATACTTTTACTTTTAGTACTTTAAGTGCATTTTGATGCCGATACTTTTGTACTTTTACTTGTAACGAAGTAGTTCTAAATTGCAGTATTGGTACTTTTACTTAAGTACTTTTTCCACCACTGCCTCCGTGTGCCCATCATCATCAGTGGCCATACCCGAGGCGGGGTGTGGCCAAAGGGCCTTTCTGTGTGGAGTTTGCATGTTCTCCCCGTGTGCACTCACAAAAACCCATTCTGATCTCTACACTGCCTCCCCCTGGTCAGCCTGATGGAGGCGAAAGTAACTGGTCTTGGAATCTTTCTTTCTTTATCACCTTTATTTATACACCTTTTTATATACAGTTGAGGGCAAGCTCTCATTTTCAACGTAGCCGAGGGTTACAATACATAAAATACAGTCACAAAACAATACATCAAACAACATTATAAATCAGGGTAAATTACAAAGGAACTTTATACAGAACAACCATCAGTGAAATAAATCGATTGAAGCAGGAGCAATCATGGTGAAAAATACTCTGGAGCATTCCTTTGAACTGACCGAAGGATGGCAGGGAGCTCAGTTTTAAGGAGTTTTGGAGTTCATTCCATGAAGTTAGGCCATTGACAAAAATAAAGCTGAACAACATCCACATGCTATGTCCTACTAGGGATGATTCAAATCATTAAGAAAATATATTATAAAAATAAAAAAAGGGAACAGATCTATCAACAGGTACTCTTTTTGAGCATGTGCCCATCGTGTAAAAGTATGTCATTCCTGCAGGTCAGGGGCAGGCCTGTGATGCCTGGCTCAAAAGCATTAGAAGGATAACAGAAGTACTTTCAACATCTTAAAAGTACAGTTTTGTCATTCTATTGAGTTTGTGTCTGTCAAATACACAGATATTGTTGTCCATTGTTTCTGCGGGCAGCGTCTTTTAACCAGGCTAAGAATTCAACATCTAATTTGTTGGCATATTACTAAAGTAATGCACCTGTAGAACGAACTACAGCGTATTACTCCTGGTCATAAGTGATGTAATATTTATTCCTTTTTAACCCATTCTGACCTGAGATCAGATTCTAAAAATGTCTTTCAGTTTTCTGAAAATGCTATGTTTCTATGTCAGTCGTTCTTCGATTTCTCAAAAATAGCAGACCTATAAGCTCGAAGACCTATGAGCTGGAGAAAGCATAACATAATGCTAACACCAAAAGGGGTTCCCAACTTCCCGCCCAAAATGGGTAATAATGAACAAATTGCTCTTCCTCAGTAACTTGCCCAACACTGAACCACAGGGACACAGCTATTGGGGAATTTTGGATTATGATGTAACTATGGAGTGACGCTGGCCATCTGTCATATGCTGATTATACAGTATCTATGAGATGCTTGAGCTCAGCCCCTGACCAAACCAATGGTGCATTCTCAATCTCAAGTAAACATAATGAACGTGAAATAAACCTATATATATATATATATATATATATATATATATATATATATATATATATATATCAATATGAAATACTGCATTGCATCTCCTCACTCCTTGTCCAACTTCTTCTTCTTCCATATCCCTCCCCCCTCCCTTCTCTCCTTTCCTGCTCGTCTATTCTTCTCTGCCCCCCCCCCCCACTACTCTAGTGAGAAAGAACTACCGGACTCTGACACACTATTGGAAGAGAGGGTGAGTGATGTTGATTCTCTTTAAATCATTCCTTTTCACTCATAGCTCACCTTCACACCCCCCCCCCCCCCATTGACCTTCACAGCTAATAGTGGAAAGGAAAATGGGCTGATTTGCACAAATAATCATTTCTGACCGTGCTGTAAATAGACCCGAAGGTTGCTGAGCGCGTAGAAAGCTTTTCTCCCCTAATGTCTCTGAGTGTTTTTACAAAGTCCTCCTCATTAGTTAAAAATCCTTTTCTTTCCAGGGTTCGTTACAACAGAGTTGAATATATTATTCCTTTGGGTTCGCAGTAAGAGCTTAAAATAACAGCTAGTGTTATTGTGTTCCATTGCCTTTGACACGACGTCATTATGACGACTGATCATGGTTATTATTTTAAGACAATTTTTTTTTTTTTTTTTTTACAAATTCAAAGTCACGGCCGTCTGAGAGAGAAGTATTTTAAACGTGTCACGTCCTCCTGTGTCCGCTCAGCAAAAACACCTGGAGGTGGAGAGGACCACCAAATGGCTGAAGATGATGAAGAGCTGGGACAAATACAAGAACAGTGAAAAGGTGAGCATGCTTTTAGTCCGTGTCCACATGCAGGGTAAATGGTGCATTTATGCTTTTAGTCCGTGTCCACATGCAGGGTAAATGGTGCATTTATACATACAAATATGTATGAACAGGAAGGACTGCAGTGTCAGTTGTATTCAGTGTACTCTGTGAAATGTGTCATATAATGTATTCAGTGTATTCAGTGTATTCTAAAAACGCCGGGACAACGCTCCACACGTCCCAAACTCTTCTCCCTTCTGGCTCCAAAACTGTGGAATGCACTTCCCATTGCAGTCAGAACTGCAGCATCACTCCCAATCTTCCGCTGTAGTCTGAAAACCCACCTTTTCAGACTCCATCATGGCCCATAGCACTTACCCTACCCCCTTAGATAGCATTTCTGTAGACTTAGATAGCATTTGATACAGACTTATAGCATGTTATGTAGATAGCACTATAATTGCATTGTATATAGTCATAGCACACCATAGTACATATGTATAACATAGTAGTATATATATATAGTTTATATGTATAGTCTCATAATATAGATATTCCACTATTACTTTCTTAGCTTAAGCATGTTTCATGATAAATGCTTTTTTGTGATGTATTCCCATGCTTTTTGTTCTTGCTTAATGTAAATCGCTCTGGATTAAAAGCGTCTGCTAAATGCCTAAATTGTAAATTGTAATTGTAGTGTACTCTGCGAAATGTGTCACATAATCCCATATTGGATGGGCCAAAGTGGCATGACACGAAAATAAATATTTCATTCATTCATTCATTCATTATACTGTATAGACCAGGGGTGGGCAATTTTGGCGAGGGCCACTATATTTCCACACTCACTCCAGAGGGGCCACGTTGCATAATAATACTTGAATTGAAAACCTGAATCATTTTTTGCTATTCTTCAATTGGAATCCTGATAAGTAACCCTTTTTTTATTGAATTTCAAATGCATTTAGTTATAGTTATGTTAACTTTATGTACTGTTAACATACTACATTGGACACAAAAAGACAGTAACATTTTAATATAGAATGTATAGATATTAAGTACTAGTAATTTAATACTAGTTGTGCGTTTGGAATTGTAACAGCTGAAATCAATACTATAGGCTATCAGTATTCTGATATTAACATGTGGGCTCTATAGTCTATACTATAACTATAGAGCCTTTATTCAAAGTGCTTCATAACGTGCATTCCATTCATACGCCTATTCACACACCGATGGCGGCGGAAACCATGCAAGGCACCAACCAGCACATCTGGAGCAGGCTAATATGGTTTCTGCCTCGGGTTTGAGTAAATGGTGCGCTGTGACTGGCCAGTCGCTGTGATTGACAGCCTACACCTAAACCTAACCCTAACCTTAACCTCAGTAAAACTATACCTAAACCTAACCCTAACCTTAACCTCAGTAAAACAATACCTAAACCTAACCTCAGTAAACTATATGCCTAAACCTAACCTCAATAAAACTAACGCAGTGGCTGGGGGGCGTTTCCAAGAACCCGAATCCGAGGCAGAAACCATATTAGCCTGGAGCAGTTAGGGCCGGGGTTCAGTGTCTTGTTGACCAGGACATTTCGAGAGGGAGTCGGACCTGGGAACCTTCCGATCCCCGAGCGAGCAGTTGCTCTACCTCCTGAGCCAGTGAAATACATTGAAAACTCTAGTAACTAGGTCGCGCGCTGGTGGTCTAGTAACTGTGGACACGCACATCTTGACTCTCGTCTCCTGTAGTTTTCAGAAAACTGTCGGGATGTAGAAGACATTTGTTTAATCTGATCTCAGGTCAAAATGGGTGAATTCCTCTCATCATGCCCTCCTCCATGTCCTCCTCCCTGGTTGGTTGACGGCTCAGACGGAGTGTCGCCGCCAGGGCTTAACTTTGCCTCAGACGACGAGGCCGGTTAGAAGGAGCTGGCTGTCTGTTATAGCTGTCCTCATTAGTGCCTGATGGTTTTACAGCTATGGCTGTGATAGGAGGAGTGTCGCAGAGCCCTGGGGGGACGCTTTCACCACATGTGGTGGGATTTTTAGACAGGGAATTTGAATCATGCTCATCCATGGCAGTAAGCAGCTGCTCCCTACTGTTTTTTTTTTGTTGAGGAACTGTGTAGCAAGGCGGCGGTGGCTCAGAGGTTCGAGTTCAAGGTTCAAGGTTGTTTAATAGTGTCCCCGAAGGGCAAAAGGTTTTACAGCAGGTCATAAGGCTTGAAACACATATAAATACATCAGTCAGACCAAAGTTATTGCTGCTGGTCGCAAGCGTGCGCTGCGCCCGGCCTACTTGCATCTTCAGAAAAGAAAGGAAAAGGATAGGGGGGTGGGGGAGACAGAATTTGGGTGGGGGGTAATGACAGAGAGGGAGGGGGTAGGGGGCAGAGACATCACATCACATTACAGTTGCGAGTGGGCCGGATGGTAACCGCAAGGTTGCCAGTTCGAACCCGGTGGGCTCCCCCAGAGTTGGTGTCGAAGTGTCCTTGAGCAAGACACTGACTGAACCCCTAAATTGCTCCCGGTGTGCTGGTTGGTTGCCTTGCATGGTTTCCGGCACCGCCATCGGTGTATGAATGCAGTGATGTAAATAGGTTTTCAATGTAATGAGTCCCGAGATGCAGGTATGGTGTTTTAGATGAGTCCCACTTCAACCACGTTATAGGAGTCATATTTTACAAATTGCAGCATTTAACTCCCATTTCATATGGTTATAATGTGGTTATATTCATGTAGAAAACAGAAGAAGAAATGATTATTATAGCTAAAGCTAGCAAAATAAACTAGAATCAAAAACAGTACAGTAGTGCAGAGGTCGTTGTTTTTTATTAGCTTAACCCTTAGCTATAAACTGAGTTTTGGGACGCAACATGCACCCTATTTAAAATTGAATTGTGAATGTGTGCGTGAAATTGAACGGGTGAATGTAATGCACAATCTATGTAAAGTGCCTTGGATAAAGGCCGCTATATAAATGCACCATTTACCATTTACCAAGGACACCCCCCCCACACACACACACACAGACGCACACAAACACTCCACTTTCTCTCTGCACCTTGACCCTGAGCTTCCCTCGGTTTCTGTTCATCTTCTTTGCTTCGAGGGTATTCTCTTTCATCAGCCCAACGCCACATGGCTTTCCACGCGGTGAGCAAGCCACGGTTGATGATACAACAATGCTCTGTCTGTATCCTCACCTCCTGGCTGTCGAGGATATATCGAGGGGACCAACGCAACCATGCAGTGCTGCTGATGCAGACGCTGCAGGCGTGTTATAGCATGGTGCACGCTGCTGCATTCATTTTTATTTTAGCATGCCATTAACCCATTTAGACCCAAGGACGATTATTACAAATGTCTTCGAAATCATGATAAACATTTATCATGATAAATGTTTTTAATGACAGCGGTTCTCAAACTATTTCACGTCAAGGTCCCCTAGAATTATATAGTATTTGTAAATGGACCCCGTGGCTTCTGAGTTCTGATTGGTCTGTGGTGCGGCGGGTTGGGGGGGAAAAAAACAAAACACCAGTTTGACGTTGTAATCAATGCGCGCCGCTGCAGCTACACTGCTAAAAGCACACTAATAAAAGTCCTTGCACGATATGACCGACTGGGCACGGTCGTGGCATCTTTAAGTACTTCACCGCAAGTCCCTCCTCGCTGTTGTTTAAATCAAATGGACTGCAGGCTTGATTATAATCAACTAACTTTAGCATTATCCCCAGAATCGTGGTGGCCTCTTTAACCCATTTTGTGCGGGAACCCATTTTGGTGTTAGCATTATGTTATGCTTTAGCTATTGAAAAATAGCAGATCTACAAGCTCGTAGCGCGCCACCAAGTGGCGCGCTACGAGCTTGTAGGTCTGCTATTTTTTTTAAATCGAAGAGCGACTGACATAGAAGACATTTTTTTTTAATCTGATCTCAGGTCAGAATGGAAAACTGTCAGGCTGTAGAAGACATTTTTTAGAATCTGATCTCGGGTCAGAATGGGTTAATGGAAAGACTGTAGCCCCTGTATATAAAGCCGGACTAAATCGATGCAGTGCAGAGTGCATCGTTGGATGATGTGTGGGGTGGGGGGTGTGGTGGAGACTCTCACTGGACAATGCTGATTCAGGGTTGGTTGGTTGGTTGGTTGGGTTGACAGTCTATCAATGCCGCCCGCCGTCGAGGTCCCGTGAAGTGCAAGGCGCCGTGACCTCTTGATTGGAGAGAGATTAGATTAGAACAGTCACACACTATTAGTTCACATCAACCCCACCCGCCCTCCATTTAATTCGGGTCCCATGGTACACATGTGTATAGGTTCAAGGTGTTTTATTGTCACATAGATGTACAGGTACAGCATTGTGAAAAACTTTCGTTGGGTGATGCTCCACAATACACATAGTTAAAAATAAAATAACAATACTAAGTATAAAATTCTAAAAGTTTTAAAAGTTTTAAAAGTTTTAAAGGACTCAGGTCAGTATACAAGGCCGTAATACCACGGAATGTTCAATGTTCATTTAGGCTTGTTGAGCAGTCTCACAGCCTGAGGGATAAAGCTGTTCTTCAGTCTGTTTGTGTTGGCTTTGATACTCTGGTACCTCTTCCCCGAGGGCAGCAGCCTGAAAAAAACTGTATGGGGGTGCGTGGGGTCCTTAATGATCCTCAGGGACTTCCTGAGGCATCGCTGAGTGTACAGTTCCTCCATGCTGGGCAGCCGACACCCAGTGATACGCTCGGCTGAGCGCACCACCCTTCTGAGGGCCTTGTGGTCCCCGTCTGTGCAGCTCCCATACCAGCTGGTGAAGCTGCTTGTCAGAAGGCTCTCGATCGTCCCTCGGTAGAAGTTCCTTATGATGTGGGGGCTCAGGCCGAACTTCTTCAGGCGTCTGAGGCCATATAAGCGTTGTTGCGCTTTTGCAACAACCGCAGTTGTGTGTACCTCCCATTTCAGTTTTTCCTGGATGTTCACCCCCAGGTACTTGAAAGTTTCCACCCTCTCCACCACAGCGCCGTTGATCGTGACAGGAGGATGTGGGTCCCTCCCCCGCCTGTAGTCCACGATGACCTCCTTGGTCTTAGAGACATTCATCAGGAGATGATTCTCCTCACACCACCGCTCTAAGTTGGTCACTTCCTCCCTGTATGCTGCCTCGTCGTCTCCGGTGATCAGCCCCACCACCACCGTGTCATCAGCAAACTTCACGATGGTGTTTGTGGGGTGTGAGGCCACACAGTCATGTGTGTAGAGGGAGTACAGGAGTGGGCTGAGAACACAGCCCTGTGGTGCTCCTGTACTGAGGGTCAATGGGGAGGAGGTGCGGTCGCCCACTCTCACCACCTGGGGGCGGCCCGTCAGGAAGTCCAGGATCCAGTCGCACAGAGCTGCGTGCAGACCCAGATCCTGGAGCTTAATGACGAGCCTAGATGGAATTATGGTGTTGAACGCCGAGCTGTAGTCCACGAAGAGCAGTCTTGCGTAGGTGTTCTTCCCCTCCAGGTGGGAGAGGGCAGTGTGGAGGACATGCGATATGGCGTCCTCCGTGCTCCTGTTGGCACGGTAAGCGAACTGCAAGGGGTCCAGGGTGGGGGGGAGCATAGGACATATTTTTGCCTTAACCAGTTGCTCAAGGCACTTACTGGCTATGGGTGTGAGGGCTATGGGGCGCCAGTCATTGAGACTGGTCACTTTCTGCTGTTTGGGGATGGGAATGATGGTGCTGGACTTGAAGCAGGTGGGAACAGTTCTGAGGGAGAGAGACTCATTAAATATCCCTGCAAACACCCCTGCCAGCTGGTGGGCACAGGCTCTCAGGACACGTCCCGGGATGCCGTCTGGACCGGCTGCCTTCCGTGGATTAATCCGACTGAAGGAGCGGCGGACGTCGGCCTCACTGATGGTAAAGGGACAGTCAGAGGGGGGTTGCGGGGGGGTCTGTTCTCCCACAGAGGTGGAGGTGAGGGAGGGAGCAGTCGTGCTGGCAGAGGGTTCAAACCTGGCATAGAATGTGTTACCACGAAAACCGCCATTGCCATTAATCTACGTCAATTAAAAGCAATTCATGAATGTTACGCTCAACGCCTTAACTTATTTTATCACTCTATGGTGTTTGAAAATGACCTGCCCTGATGACTATTATGAGAGGTTATCATATACTGATTGCTGTCACCTGATGAAGGCCGTTCACGGCCGAGACGTTGTGTCCTGATTTAAGAATGGTGTTTTAACACGATACACACTGTTGGAGCAAAGACTGTGTGCGGACCACTCCTTCTCTGTATGTACCTACCTTTTGTACAGCACCAGCAAAGAACTGGACGTGCGCCATGCAGCCACCTGCTTTTTAAACTAGCTTAACGCCAATGCCGTGGCTCTACGGCAATTGGCATTCTCTGTTTCTTTCAATCGCCTGTATCTCCTATTGCTTGTCCCAGATGGCGTTTTTGGTCAAAACAAGGTTTATTCCACGGCCGGGAGCCGACGCTGTGATGCCTTCCATTACACTCTGACTTCCGGTCTGGAAATGTGGCTTTTCAAAATAAGAGCTGACCAGGGAAAAATGGAGGAATGCTGGCGTGAATTATATCACCATTTATCAATAAATGCGCTCGTTTCGTGCACACGCCCCCGCGACTCACCAGACCTGGATTCTGTTTAGCTTTTTTATTTTTTTTACGCTTGCGTTGTCGCAGACCTGTAGCAGACCTGTCGTTGATCCAGGCAACAACGTCTGCGTACACCCCTGCCCGTTTGAAAGGACCCTTCAATGACTGTCTCTCTCTCTCTCTCTCTCTCTCTCTCTCTCTCTCCCTCCCTCGCTGCCTCCTGCACGCCCTATCTCTCTTTTCCACGTGATAAATAATTCAGAGACATATCAGGATTATAGATGAAATGCGATTAACCTAGCGTAACCGTGCACTCTGAACGGCACACTTGAACTATCGTGATTGAAGCACTGTACTGTACTGCACACACACACACATACACACACACACACACACACACACACACACACACACACGCCATTCATAACACTTCCCTATCTGCTTCCTACCTCTCCACTTGTTGGCTTTTTAATAGCCATGGTTAGTGAATTCACTGCTCCGATTAGCCTTGCTGTTCCAGCAGTTTAGGTAATCTTTCACGCCCTGAGTCGCACACACTTCTCTCTCTCTCTCTGTGGACACTGAATTACTTGAATCTCTTCTGCATGCGTAGCACCACCCCAGCCTTTCTTCTAGCGAGCACGCACGGCACGCACGCACGCACACACGGCACGCACGCACGCACACACGGCACGCACGCGCGCACACGCACTGTCTTTGTTGGAGCATGTCCAGCCAGATGGTCAAAGCTCACCTTCCAAGCCCTTTTCCTTCTCCTCAGGGAAATGTGTGGCTGCAGAGCACGCTCATGCACTCATGTTGTCCTTACAGAAACTTTTAATGAACATGGTGTTCATTAAAAGTTTCTCTCTCTCTTATTTTTTTTTCTCCTGACTCCCTCTCACCGCACCCGTAACTATGGGCTCTAAACCCACGCTAAACCCATTATCCCTAAACTTCTTTGACTTTTCTTTTACTATTTTGAAAAACATTTTTCAATAGTTAAAATAGCCAATCTACAAGCTCACGGCATGTCAATGTAGAACGGCTAGTTGAACTATTCAAAAGTGTTTTTCAAAATGGTAAAAAATAAATAAAAAAAAGAAGGCGAATAAGTTTAGGGACTGCCAGACTGGATTACTAGCCAAGGTGCCTGGACCATTGAACCATATAGCCCAGGCCTGCATCTCACCTATTTTGACTGGAACATGCTCAGGATTGTTGCATGATCTTTGAGACCAAGTGTTTGCCACTGCTCGAACTATAGTGCCCCAGGAGGACAAGCATAAACATTTATAGACAGTTTTCACAAAATATCATTGTTTATACATATTTCTTTGAGATTTACATTAGCCTATTTAAACACACCATTTTATTGAAGAATAAAATTATACGATCGGGACATCCCTAGTGATAAACATTCCGAAATGTAAAACACAAACAAACATTTCAGATCCAACCTAAAGACTTTCGGATGGTCTTCTTTGTATCTTTTGTATCCAGAAGCATTGGGTGTAGGTTTTTAGCTGCCATTCTGTTCTAGCCCCTACACTGAAATAAGATGTCCCTGCAGATGTTTGTCTGGACATTGTCTGGCTGCGAGAAACGACGTACTCAACAGCACCGTGAGAGTGTGCGAGCAGTGCACGTGGGCGTGTTTTGAGGTGAAGAAACCCTGTCCTCCCTCTAACAATGTTTCCTCCACCCCGGGTTCCCTTCCTTCCAGCTGGTGCGGCGCATCTATAAGGGAATTCCCCTGCAGCTCAGAGGAGAGGTGTGGGGTCTGCTCCTTGACGTTCCCAGAATAAAGGAGGAGAAGAAAGACTTCTATGAGGTGAGAGATGTAGGGAAACGGGACCTGAAATCATACGGCATGTTTTTATCTGGCCCTAAAACATTATATCTGTATTCTCCCAGGCTGCACTTCCAGTCAGAGTCAAATTAATGTGTTAATTTGTCTATTGTAACTCAAGGA
This sequence comes from Protomyctophum parallelum, assembly GCF_964188405.1. Lineage (NCBI taxonomy): Eukaryota > Metazoa > Chordata > Actinopteri > Myctophiformes > Myctophidae > Protomyctophum > Protomyctophum parallelum. The sequence goes on along the minus strand of NC_139714.1, from coordinate 21,123,257 downwards.
GTGTACAACTGTAACTAAATGTGACCACATTTGACTGAGAGACTGCCATTGGATTTATTTTGAATTTTTGTTCAGGAGATATGGCTTATAGAGTAATGTGTTGCAGAAAATAGCAAGTTGAGAAAACATGTTTAAGCATGCATTTCATAATTACATGTCGATTTCAGCTCTGACACTATATTTCAGACATGCTCTAGTGTGTGAAGAGTATGCCTGTGCTATTAACTCATTTAAAAAAAAAGCTGGAATTTGCGCGATGGCAGTCTCTCAGTCAAATCTGGTCACAAATGGACCGTTTACAGCCATTAAGTTACAATCCCAGGAATTAACACGGCACAGCAATTTTGCCGTCACAGAGGGAAAAAAAGACACCCATGGACACCCATGCCATTTTAAGAGATAATAATGTGCACCACAGGATCCCTCATTATAGCACAGGCCTCATAAAGATTCACATGGCAAGTCAACAAGCAGTGGGCTTTATTTCTTTTGCTTCCACAGAGGTGTCATTATTACGGGCCGCGGGAGGTTCTGGAGGATGTGTGTTTGTGGCAAAGCAACTAAAAAGGGAAGTTTATTTTTCCTCTGAGCCCAGAGTCGGGGGCCTTTTATTAGTGGGCTGTGCCGACAGGCTAGATCAATGAGAGCATGCAGTATAACGCAGGATCATTTCTCTTTGAAGCTTCTCTCTCGGCACGTGCGCTCTCTCTCTCTCTCTCTCTCTCTCTCTCTCTCTCTCTCTCTCTCCCTCTCATGTTCTCGCTTGCTTGTTTGTACGTTTGTTTCCTCCGTCCTCAGAAGCTAAAGGCCAGAGCAAGAGGGCTGTCCCCCGACATCCGTCAGATTGACCTGGACGTCAACCGCACCTACCGTGACCATCTTATGTTCATGCATCGCTACGATGTCAAGTGGGTATTCATCCCCTAAACTGCACCGATGTATACTGTGTGGATACATTCACTGCACCATCATGCACTGTGCATTCACTGCATGTCGGTATAGTGAATGCATTGTGGATACATTCACTGCACCAGCATGCACTGTGCATTCACTGCATCATCGGTATAGTGAATGCATTGTGGATACATTCACTGCACCAGCATGCACTGTGCATTCACTGCATTATCGGTATAGTGAATGCATTGTGGATACATTCACTGCACCAGTATGCACTGTGCATTCACTGCATTATCGGTATAGTGAATGTATTGTGGATACATTCACTGCACCAGCATGCACTGTGCATTCACTGCATTATCGGTATAGTGAATGCATTGTGGATACATTCACTGCACCAGCATGCACTGTGCATTCACTGCATTATCGGTATAGTGAATGTATTGTGGATACATTCACTGAACCAATATACGACGAATGAGTGAAGTCTTCTAATCTTTTACGTGATATTCTTCAGACACTGAACTACAAAACGTCACAATCCGTTCACGACCGAAAGCAACCGCAACACTATAAACGCAGCACACACACACACACACAAGCAGGAGAACACCGAGTTCAGAAAATGCCACAATGCGTAATTGGTTGTCCAGTGCCACAGCTGCTCCGCTGACGTTTCATAGTGTGGAACTGAGAGAGAGCACGTTTCCACTTCTCTGTGCTTTGACTTCTGACATCCATGAGGAACGGGAACCAAAGTATTTGCTCTTCAAATATCCGCTGTTTCACACCACTGAAATGACCCAGTGGGCCGTATTCCAACACTCATATGTTAGAGAGGGAGAAGGCACTGGAGCAAACTCATTTAGAGCCTTTTTTTTTTAACCCATTTTGACCTGAGATCAGATTCTAAAAATGTCTTCTACATCCTGACAGTTTTCTGAAAAAGCTATGTTTCTATGTCAGTCGTTCTTCGATTTTTCAAAAATAGCAGACCTACAAGCTCGTAGCGCGCCACTCGGTGGCGCGCTATGAGCTTGTAGATCTGCTATTTTTCAATAGCTAAAGCATAACATAATGCTAACACCCAAAATGGGTTAATCACAGGGTGCAGGCAAAAAGTATGTGATGTTTCGATGTCAATACACCAGGTTGCCAGGTTTACGCGCAGCACGCACCGATCATCAATACCTTTCGCAGCTTAACACCCTGAGCGGCAAGGACGGAGTTCTCCGCCCCTATCAATTAGTAACGCCCAGCGCTGCAGGACAGAGATTTATCAAAAGGACGGAGATTATTGATATGACAAAACCGATTGCATCGCGCCACAGGCTGGGAGCGCCTGTTGCGCAACATCCAATGCTATTTTCCGGTGGGACGTCATCGAAAATGTGCCCCCCACTCCCCCCCCCCCATTTTAGCCGACGAGATTGAAAATCTTAAAGCGTTAATAACTCTTGATCTAAATCATTCCGTCCAATTCTAAGAAAAGCAGCAGCGGTTCCATCGTTCCAGACCCAATACATTTTTCCCATCGAGATTTAAATTATTTGAAGCCTAGTATCAAGCCATCCTGGATCATTGATGCTTCATGACCATAATAAAACATTTGATTCTGTGAAAGAAAAAAAAAAGAAAGTCAAAACAAAGGGTATTTATTAAATCTAATTTATATATAAAATATATATATATATGGATCCTCACTCTAGGGTTAAAATAATTGATATACGGGTAAATAATATTTTTGGAAATCTCTGTGGGGAAGGAATGCGTGTCTGGAACCAGAAAATGGCCACCACTGCTATGCCCTTTTGGCATGGAAACGTTGTCACGTAATTTGCTCCAGCGCCTTCTTCCTTCTACTAGTCTGACTCCTCCTGAGACTCACTAACCTGACTCCGCCAGATTGCGGCAGTATTGAGTTCACAAGTTCCCACCTCCTACCTTGATCTGGTCTCTCTCTAGCCGAAACGATGAACCCGGAAGCAGCGGGGACAAAGATCTGATATCGCCATGATAATAATTTCGAGTTGTAGTCCCGTTAGGTTGCGTTTATATGTGCGCCGTGGCAACAGCTACAATACGTCACCAGTCTCGCGTTGATCCCGCCTCCAGCGGCCGCATATCGCTCCGGTCAGCGTTTGTCCGGAGTGCATCGTCTCTGCCCCGAGAGGGACCAGATGGGAGCAGGAGGAGGGACTCACTGCTGCCACCAGCTGGCGGAGTCAGGTTAGAGACTCATCGGACCAGCCTGAACTTGGCTTTGAGGCCAATGGAACCCCATTGGTACTGCAGCTCATCTACTGTGCTGCAGTGGTTCCCACACCTTTTCATGCCAAGGACCCCCAAATGTACACTAATTAGCCTGCGGACCCCCATTTGATGGCATTTCTATCTCTGAGGCCCCAATGAATATTGTAAATGCAATGTTAATTTAACTCTGAGAGTGTACAAATGGAACCAAATGGACCCCATTTGGTTCCATTTGTACACTCTCAAAGTTACAGACCCATAAGGGTACTGTACATTTGGTTCCAAACTATAATTTAGCTGGGGACCCCCTGGAACTCGCTCAAGGACCCCTGGGGGTCCCTTGACCCCACTTTGGGAACCACTGATCTACTGTGCTTGGATTTAAATGTATTTTTAATCAAAATCATAGTTTGATTAACTGTACATGAGTTGTGTCTCATGACCTGCCAACAATGGCTCACAAGTAACGCATCGCATTACTACATGAGTACACGTGAGCTTGTAGATCTGCTATTCTTCAGAATGCGACACCGGGGTGTGCATCCATATATCCAGGTATAAATCTGCCGTAATAAGACGCTCCGGCCGTTAACTCAAACAACTCCACAACAGCCGGATGGAAAACACCGCCTGTACAGTCATCATCATCATGGTGCGAAGAAGAGCTGTTGACTCATCTGTCCAGAAAGCACTGGAAGAACCACTTCATTGTGTACAGACTGGTGAACACCTCCTGGTTGTCCTGCAGTAACACACACAGTAGTATAGTTTAAGAACCAGTTTAACCCATTTTGGACTGAGGTCGATTAAAAAGGCATTTTTTCAGAAAAAGAAACATGTTTCCATGTCATTGGTGCTCAACCTTTTTCACGTCAAGGACCCCCAGAATGATCTCTCGGAAATATATATTCAAAGATTTGCACCACATTTTTACGACTTTTCAAAAAATAGCAGACCTACAAGCTGAGATGAGAGTCTGTGTCTGTGTTTTGTGTTTACAGGCAGCAGGCCCTGTTCCATGTCCTCACCGCCTACTCCATGTACAATACGGTGCGTCACTCACTCACGCACGCACACACACACACACACACACACACACACACAATGTCTAGAAAACAGACACATTTTTACGACAAGAAACTTGGACACCACATTTTTGATCTCATATAAGAACTGTTTAAAAAGTAAATAAATCCTCCAGGCCGTTTCACTCATGGATATGAAGAATCAACTGACTACAAAAAAATACTAATGTTACTGCTGCAGAATTAGTCAAATTTCCGCTGGAAAAAGACTGTATCAAATATGAGTGACTGACTGTCATTACCCCATTTAGGCCTGACGTCGGAATAAAACAAAAAGTCTTTTAACCCATTCTGAACGGGAACCCATTTTGGTGTTAGCATCATGTCGTGCTTTAGATATTTAAAAAATAGCAGATCTACAAGCTCATATCGCGCCACCGAGTGGCGCGATACGAGCTTGTAGGTCTGCTATTTTTGAAAAATCGAAGAACCACTGACATAGAAACATAGCTTTTTCAGAAAACTGTCAGGATGTAGAAGACGTTTATAGAATCTGATCTCAGGTCAGAATGGGTTAAATCCTGACAGTTTTCTGTAATACCTATATTTCATGTCAGTGACCCCAAACATTATATGTAATTGGCCGCCGACCCCCATCTGAAAATATGTTGTTCCAAGAAGGAGCCCTCGGAAGCAAAGCAGGAAGAACATCGATCTGGATCACTGTCTGGATCATTCTGCCTCACTGTGTGTGTGTGTGTGTGTGTGTGTGTGTGTGTGTGTGTGTGTGTGTGTGTGTGTGTGTGTGTGTGTGTGTGTGTGTGTGTGTGTGTGTGTGTGTGTGTGTGTGTGTGTGTGTGTGTGTGTGTGTGTGCAGGAGGTGGGATACTGCCAGGGCATGAGTCAGATAACGGCTCTGTTACTGATCTACATGAATGAGGAGGATGCGTTCTGGGCCCTGGTCAAACTACTGTCTGGACAGAGGCACGCCATGCACGGTATGCACACACACACACACACACAGTATCAGAACACACCATCCATGGTATGCACACGCACACACACACACACACAGTATCAGAACACACCATCCATGGTATGCACACGCACACGCACACACACAGTATCAGAACACACCATCCATGGTATGCACACGCACACACACAGTATCAGAACACACCATCCATGGTATGCACACGCACACACACAGTATCAGAACACACCATCCATGGTATGCACACGCACACACACAGTATCAGAACACACCATCCATGGTATGCACACGCACACACACAGTATCAGAACACACCATCCATGGCCTAAGACAAACGAGTATGCAGAAGGCACTTAACCCATTCTGACCTGAGATCAGATTCTAAAAATGTCTTCTACATCCTGACAGTTTTCTGAAAAAGCTATGTTTCTATGTCAGTCGTTCTTCGATTTGTTTTAAATAGCAGACCTACAAGCTTGTAGATCCCTAGTATCAATAATATCTCATCATGATATTAGACTGGAACAAACCATTATACTAGAGGGTATGCACGTGACATCATCATCATCATCATTATCATCGTACCCGGAAGATATGTGAGAACGCCCACTGAGTGGCAAAAATCTACTTTCTGGCCTTGACAGCCCATACATCCAAACAGAAAAGTCCTATCTGATTGCATTAAACGACTTTAAACTCACTTTGCCACTAGCCTAGGAGATTTGGCCTCAGATGCTGTGCAGCAGGGGCGTGGCCCAGTCAGTGCGTTGCGTTTCAAATGAAATGCGAATCAAAAGACAGCGGCGGGTTCCACATGGAGTGGGCGCTACATCTAAATAAGACCGAAGGGAAACAATTGCTCCTTGAGCGGTGGTGGCCTACTACAATTCCCTTTTAATAGAGTAGCTAAACATAGCTTCTGCAAGGGTTTAAAACCTTCGACACCAATAATATGTCCAGCATTTTCCATGCATTTGTCCAAAAAGACACTGAAAGTACCGCCGGTATCTTCACTTGCTGTCGCCATTGTAGTACTGTGGTTTGGATTCCCTTGGGAATATTTTCATGGTATGCACAGCGCTTCAGACCGGATAGGGGAGTGTCCGCTCAAATTCTGAGCGTGACCCCCTTCCCTCACAGGGATACAGTCGTTTAGGCCCAGAAGTCTTTCTCGCCCCCCTAGTGGCGAAAAATAAAACTTCTGGGAACTCAGATTACTTTGCCACTGACTTTATGCATGCGCATACCCTCTATACCTGGCACCTACAACAACTGTGTACTGTACAGACTACACACATACTGTACACACTCAGATATACTAAATGTACACATTTCAAGAGCGTATTATTGCAGCTGATGCAGACTTTCCCATTGATAATGCTGTGGGATCTCAGCTGGCAGCGTTTACCTCGTTTCCTAAAGCACCTCACACGCCCACATTCCTACACCTGCACCTCCTCCTCATCCTCTCTCTCTCTCTCTCTCTCTCCATCCCTCCATCCTCTTGTCCGACAGGGTTTTTTATCCCTGGCTTTCCGAAGCTGATGCGATTCCAGGAGCACCACGACCGTATCCTTAAGAAGATGATGCCGAAACTAAAGCAACACCTGGTGAGGGCAACGCACGCACGCACAGTGACACACACACACACACACACGCACGCACGCACGCACGCACGCACACACGCACACACACTGCATACACAACCGAGGTGCATGACAGTCCTAAGCCTACTAGCATGGGAGCTCTGAATGGTGTGCTGGCAGCAGCCTTTGATGTACAGATTAAAGCAGGCTTACGTACAGTATACTGTATATACAGTATACAGCTGTCTACTAGACACAGCTCTTATTATACAGAAGAACAGTACATTTACATACAGTACATTTACTTACGTACTGTACTAAGTAAAATGTTGAGGTGTTTTTTATTTTACTGGAGTACAGTTTTCAGTACTTTTACTTCTACTCCGCTACATCTCAGAGGCAAATATTGGGCTTTTACGATCATTTGAAAACTTTAGTTACTTTATTAGTTGCATATAAAAAATCACACACGTGTGAACTGAGTGGTGCAATTACCCCCCCATAAATGTACAACCTATTTTTGTGTGGCTTCCTTTAGACAATGCAGTGGTATATATAGCGTAACATTCAAAACAACAAAAACACAGCAAGCACAGCAAACAAATAATAAAGAGTGCAAGTAAGGGCAATCAAAGAGTCAAACAATGTGCATGTTGTTCCCTGTAGTAGCAAAGTTAGGTCAACTTTTTGTGACCAGCTTCACAGCAGGTTATGTTCCATAGACTGTATATACAACATCATTTAGTTTAAGAAGGTGCAATTGGGGCTATGTTTCATGTATACAATGCAATTAGTTTAGAAAGGTGCGGTTTTAGCATGACAGTGCAAGAGGAGGTTCTTAAACTATACTACTGTGTGTGTTACTGCAGGACAACCAGGAGGTGTTCACCAGTCTGTACACAATGAAGTGGTTCTTCCAGTGCTTTCTGGACAGAGTGAGTAACATTTCTACTGTTGGCTGTGATCCATGTGAGTGTTTTTATTAAAGGCGTAGTGAAATGAAAAATATGTTTTTTCACACTTTTAGACCAAACGTGCTGCGTGATGACGTGTAGAGCTCACCAGTTTGTTTCCCATGCTTCTTCTCCTCCTCCACACCGCTGGTTTTGATCAAATAACTACTCTGTTTTTAATCTCATTCAAGATGACATCCAGACAGTGTATAACTTGTTTTAAACGTAATCATCACGCTAAAATATGTATAGGTTGTGCATAGGTTAGAAATAATCCGCTGACTTGTCCTCATGTCTCCCTGTCACTTTGTTTACAAACTAAATCCACGTGCCTGGAGGGATGGGACGCTCTGATTGGTTCAGAAACTTCAGAGCCAGCGTTTGAAGATAAAACTTCAAAATAAAATGTCCACCATTTCCGTTGCCCTACACCTTTAAAGTTTAAATTATATATATATATTATTATTTTTCAACCAAGGTTCATGTTTTAGGTTGTTATTAGAGAAAGTAAAAGATGTGTTTTATGTGTTTTAAAATAAAGTGTTTTTTCATTTGCTGCTTTCTTTCGTTTTAGAGATTTTAGCGATTGTTGACAGTGTGGGGGGGGCGGAGGCATTCGAACATGGGGCTAATTTTTTTCTTTTTTTTTTACACAAATGTATGGCGATCATTTTTATTATTTACTACAGTACTAGAGACTTCAAAAGTTAAATTACATCTGGCCACAAAATATCACAGGATCTACTGAATGGAGGGAGATACTAGGGGGCTGCCATGTTAGTTAGTTTCATTTATTGTCCACGTGTGGAAATTTGTCTTTGGTCTGCTCTCAAACAGTAAACACATACTGTGTGTCGTAGGCTCAATATGTGAGGTTGTCACCTCCCCCTTCACATTCAGTAGATCCTAATTTCTTGGGGTCTAGTAGGACTGTAGTAAATAATAATAATAATAATAATACTTTTCATTGGTTCACATTTTGAAATAATGGAGATACCTGGTTTCTGCCCAACAGCGACAATATAAATGACACAAGAGATTTGATACAATGACTTTTTTTTCTCTTTGCTTGTCTTTCTTTCTTCTCTGTCAGACGCCCTTCACGCTGACCCTCAGGATCTGGGATATTTACATCTTGGAGGGAGAGAGAGTGCTTACCGCCATGTCCTACACAGTCCTCAAACTGCACAAGAGTAAGACATCTCCCTCACCAAGAACCTCTTTCATTGCAACTCAAGTACTGTGGCTATTGTATTTGTTCAGTGGTTCTCAAAGTGGGGTCCGGGGCGAGGACCCCCAGGGGTCCTTGAGGGAGTTACAGGGGGTCTCCGGCTAAATGGATAGTTAGGAAGTTCCAAATGGACCCTCGTGGGTCTGTAACTCTCATTTGTACACTCTTAAATTAACATTGTTTTTACAATATACATTGGGATCCCAGAGATAGAAGTGCCATTAAATAGGGGTCCGTAGCCTAACGCATGTAAATCTGGGGGTCCATTAAAATGGTTGAAAATCACTGTTGGGCCAGGGACTCCCTGGCATACGTTTTCAAATGGGGGTCCTTGACATGAAAAAGTTTGAGAGCCTCTATTAGTTGATCTGCAAATCTATTGCAATGAAGCTAGCTGTATTTCTTATGTGCTGTCAGCATAATGCACAGTGTGTCACTCTGTCCGCAATGACGTGATACACTTACAGTCACCATAATATCACAACTCCATGAAATGTCCTAGATTAAATCTCTAGCTACATATCTGACACATGGTGTCATTGGATGGTCCAAGGTCAATAAGGTGAATTGATATTTTACACATGGTCGTGCATAACTTGTAGGATGCAAATCATCAATCAGCATTTGAGGTCTTGCCTCAAGCCATGTACCGACATTAAGTTTCTTAGCGCAACAAATATTTATGTAAATCAATGTCAAAATTTGGATAACTGTCACAATTCTTGGTCGCACGTATTAAGTGTGCCTGTGTGTGTGTGTGTGTGTGTGTGTGTGTGTGTGTGTGTGTGTGTGTGTGTGTGTGTGTGTGTGTGTGTGTGTGTGTGTGTGTGTGTGTGTGTGTGTGTGTGTGTGTGTGTGTGTGTGTGTGTGTGTGTGTGTGTGTGTGTGTGTGTGTGTGTGTGTGTGTGTGTGTGCGTGCGTGCGTGCGTGCGTGCGTGCGTGCGTGCGTGCGTGCGTGCGTGCGTGCGTGCGTGCGTGCGTGCGTGCGTGCGTGCGTGCGTGCGTGCGTGCGTGCGTGCGTGCGTGCGTGCGTGCGTGCGTGCGTGCGTGCGTGTGTGTGTGTGTGTGTGTGTGCGCGTGCGTGCGTGCGTGCGTGGTTTTTACAGAGCACCTGCTGAAGTTGTCTATGGAGGACCTGGTAGAGTTTCTGCAGGTCTCTTTGTCTAAAAACTTCTTCCTGGAAGATGATTTTGTGATCGAGCAGTTACAGCAGTCAATGGTGGAGCTCCGGAGGGCCAAGCTGGAGCTAGCTGCTCCAGGTACAGACCTTTGTTGTCGCACGCACGCACGCACGCACACGACACTAGCACACACACGCGTGCACGCACACACACACGACTTAGGGCTTTCACTTCTAGTGATTTTTACTAGTTGACTAGTTGCTTAGTTTACTAGTCGTCTAGTTGTTTAACCAAGCCTACCTATTATGTAAAGAAAAAAACATGTTTTGTACATTTAAAAACTGTGTACATTGGTGACATTTAGCTGATCTTGAGGCCTATTAACTAGTCAACTAGTACCAACAGGGTCAACTAGTGGATTTACTAGTCGACTAGTTGAATAGTCGACTAGTTGCTTAAAGCCCTCACGATGTTGTCACAACCATACGATAGTCTAATAATTCGTCACACAGGACAAGAGAAGGTAACACTTGACACACCTGTATTCATCCACGTGCACTGCCACATACAGCACAGTAGGGGGCACACAGACTTTCTTGCTATTGCTTTGTGCCGTTCGTAGTTACGTTAGTAATATCAGATCTGATGACTTGCTCTCTCTCTCTGTCTCTTGCTTAATTTCCTATCTCTCCCTCTTTTTTCAAACGATGTCAGCCGTCAAAAGTGTGTCTGTGAGCGATGCCCACATCCCCTCCTACAACAGTAACCGGTGGGCAAATCCTGACTGGTCTTCCCTCTCTCCATCTTGTTGTCCATCTTGTCCCTCAGTCCGTCCGTCCGTCTGTCTGTCCGCCTGTCTGTCCAACAGCACTGGGGTTTTGTCACTGAAATAGTTGTCTGATAGTAGTTTTTTCTTCCTGCTGACGTTTGAACTATAAGTTCAGTTGCGCTGCTTTATTTCTTACATGAAGTCTTGCAATGGTTGGCTTCCCTCTTTACGTTCTTTCTTTTTGTCTGGTCTGGTCTGTTTTCTTTTTGCTCACATGCTCAAAAAAATGCAAAGCAAAATCGTTGAATAGTTGTCGGACAATAGTCACCTTTATTACTACACATGTCTACACAATAGATCTGACACGTGTTCCAGAGTTGAAGCATTTCTGTTGTTCAGAACCTGACAGAAGCCATGACGGTAAGAGAGCAATATTCTCTGCCTGTTCACTGACAAGATAATGAGCCACTTTTTGTTTTACAACACTGGAGGCTCCTAGAGACCTAGAAGCCCATCTTTTTAACCATCTGCTGCCACAAAAGCCAGACGCCACTGAATCTGCTGGCATTTATTTTTTCCCCCCCGTTTTACCATGTCGTCGCGTTTGTTAATCAGAATTATTTAGCGCCGACAATTTAGTAGACGTCTACGGGTCTCGTAGTTGGGAAGCTTTGGTTCTCGATGGGTGAACATGGCGTCCTGTACCCAACCCCTACTACAGACCAAAATGGGCAGACATTTTAGTTTGTGGATTTAGTGCCAATAAGTTGTCTTCCCGGGTCACACCCACACCACTTCCTTTTCCTCCAGCTGCTGTGTGTCCTCGGGCTGGCGTCATGTCACCATGGTGATCATAGAACACTCTTTCCCTTACAGTCTCCTCAACACATCCAGTACTGTCACCTCCTGTCTGCGTATTGTACATGTTTTTTGTCAACTGTATATCATTTTGTAATACAGTAAATTGGAGTGAGTGGGGTAAATACATATGTACAGATCTTTTGGAATCACATGCATTATTTGTCTTGTCAAGTTTTGGAATGGTTATATTTAAGGGGCACAGTATAACTACATTTTATTAATCAAGAGGTATTTCTGTATGAAAGACGGTTTGATGGAATAGACTAGAGTGAGACTTTTAACTTCAGAGGCTGCTCATTTCAGTAGCACGTAATTGAGCACTGCCAGCGAGCTGGGAACTAATATTAAACACAATTTCCGTTTTTTGTTTATGTCCTAATTTCCTCGCCTGTGGAAATGTGATTCTGTGGTCATGAATGTAATTCTCCTTTATGTTCTACCTCCCTATGGCAGTGGTGTTGCATGATTCCATGTACTGTACCTGTTGTGAATTCTCATCTGATGTGACACAAAAACCAAAAACGCTCTACAGCATATTAATCTTTTCTATAGTTTCTACGTCTTTGTCCCACTAAACGCTGTCCTCTGTTTCCCCCGGAACAGGTAAAGAGGAAGAGCTTCCCAAGAAGCCGCTTGGCCAGCTACCTCCTGAGCCGGCGGCCGTGGCGGTGAATCACGTGGCCAACGGTCAGAGTCACGCTCAGCCGGCCGAGCCTCCGAGGGACCCGAGCCCCCTGCCGGAACAGCGCCAGCGAGATGGCAGCCGGCCCCCGAGTCGGGCGCGCAGGGACTCCCTGGACAAGCTGAAGAAGAAGGACGCTCGCTCCAGAGGGTCGGGGGAGATCGGCGCCGACCCCCGGAAGCAGCCTTCGGCGTCGATCGCGACTCCCGAGAGGGTGGCGACTCCGTCCCCGGGGCCCGCTCCTCCCGCACAGGTGGAAGGAGGAGTGAGGTCTCAGAGCCACGCCACCGCTAACCACAACTCCAACGCGGCCTCCAGCTCCCGAAGGGACATCACGCCGCGCTGGGTCAAGCCCTCCGACACCAAACTGGAGGCGGTCAAGGCGGCGGCGGCACGCGAGACCCAGCTGAGCCGAGGTGCCTCGCCGGCCGGCTCCGGCCCGGACGAGTCCGCGCTGCCCCACCGGCGGCCCCGGTCCAGGGGCTTCGTGCCTGGCTCTGACCGCGGCTCCAACGCGTCCCAGTACGACAACGTACCGGGACTGCCCGAACAGGACTTTGAGGTCCTGGAGCTGGAGAGACCGCCTTCCAGGATGAGGACCCCTCGCAGCAGCGAGACCTCGTTCAGCACGCCGCCGTCCCTCCGGCAGCTCAGCCCGAGCCGCACGCCCAGCCTGGCGGGGAGCCTGGTCTCCGTGGCGACGGGGCCTCGGTTTCCCAAGCAGGCTATCCCTCCTCCGCTGTCCCTGAACAGTCCAGCGGGGCTCCATCCCACCTACCCCAGCGTCCATGGGCAGTACCACACCCCTCCCCAGCAGTACTCCCCCGGCGGGCCCACCATGATGCCTCTGTACCATCCCAACTACAGTGTAAGTCTGGAGCACAGAGGAGAGGAGAGACACTACGCCCCACCCTCCCGAGTTCCACCTCCGTCATCGGGTGTCTCATATGGGGACAGGGCGTACGCCACCACTGAGCGCCATCCCAACAGTCTCTCCCCAGAAAAGGCCCTCGTGAACAACTCGTTCGCCACCTACCGCAGGCAGCCGCTGATCACCGCCCATGAACTCCGGAACCCCGCAGGGCCTGGCCTGGATCGCGTCCTACAGCTGGAAAGCCCCAGCAGCAGCACAACGACCCCCGTGTACTTGCGACAGCCCACTCGACTCACCGCCTCTGCCACGCAGGTCTACCCTCAGGCAGACTACAGGTATGAGGGGGGGCACAGGCAGAACTACGTGCCAGCGGAGGGGCCAGCACGGCGGGCCCCCCACGGACAGCCATGGGCTCTGGAGGGGCCAGCGCTGCGGGCCCCCGACGGACAGCCTTGGGCTCTGGAGGGCGAGTTGCCACCTCGCTCCCCTGCAGCAGGGGGGGTTCCCCGGTCGCCCAGCTTCCAGAAGGCCCAGATGTCTCCCGTCCAAGAGTTCACTTTCCCCTCGGATCCCGAGCGCCTGCTTCACCACAGGACACAGGAGCAGCAGCCCGTCATAAGGCAGCAGCAGCTCCAGACTGCCCAGCTGTTTGGAGGACCACACTACAGACATGCACAGGAGGCGTTCGCCATGCAGGAGTCTATGTTGCTCTGATGAGACGCGGCAACGGAGGCGTGAAGAGACACTGAAAATACTGACTGGTAGTCACTGACACTGTGGCAAAGGCAAAGCAGTAGTCCTAGCGTTGTTAGGAGCCTTGTTTTGGTTCTGTTTCCTTTTGTTTCCTTGTGCTTTACGTGTGAAATACTGACCTTCTGACTGTCTGAATGCATCGTGACGTTGCAGGACACACCAGCTTCTGACGTTTATACTGATCACTTTAAAAGAAAAATACTGACTGAAGATTTTATTTTATTTTTGGATGTAAAATTATTATACAGTATATATATATATATATATATATATATATATATATAATGCATGTGTGTGTGTGTATATATGTGTGTACACAGATGTGTAAATATATAAACACACACACATACACACACAATTTAGAGTCTGAAATGTACAGCAAATATTTGACTTTATCAATAGCAGGCCGGTGATTCTCCTGCAAACAAACTCAGTGATTTGTTTTCTTTATTCCATCTTTATTTTTGTATCTTATGTTAATTCCAAATATCTACATTAGAGGTTGTTTTTTTTCCCTCATGCTCATGAATATCTTATTTTTCAAAGAGAGGAAATAATTTAATTAGAAATGGTGACAACTGAAGCACTGTAAGTTATAACTCCATTGTAGAGAGTCGTTTTTTTTGGAAATTGGGGATTGTTTTTCCATTGAGAGTACTCTGCTCAGTTTCAGTGATTTCTATTTTTATTTTTTTATGTGCAATTCATTTTTCTTTACCCCATGAAGTACATTACATGGTGTGTGTACTGTATGTGTGTGTGTACCTGAGGCCAGTGTAATTATTTTACTGAATCTCCATTCCTGTCTGTAGACTCAAGGACTTGTGTGTGCCACCTAGTGAGGACTTGTGAAATACTTTTTGGGTTTCATTCAATGGTTTTCAAATCCGGTTTCCTCCGACAGACTGAAAAACCAAGACACATTTTATACTATTCGTGCACCAGTGAGTTTTCAGCACATGCAGTAGTTGGTCCACAGCCAGAGAAGGGTTTAAACTAGGGATGTGAATTATCGATTAATGCATTAATAGTTAATTAAATTTTGATAAGCTTATCGATCGATTAACCGGTTAGTTGACAAGCGCAGTAAAAAAAAGAAATCTGAGAATCTTAATTTCCCTCAATGTCTAACATACAAATCTACATTTTGCTGATATACAGAAATACAAAAAAGGCATATTAATATTCCTTAATCAAATATTTATTTGACCATTGACGATACAGGCCGGGCCAGGCAATGGCATCTTTGTATGTGCGCTCCTCGGCCAAACGCTCACGCAGACGGCATTACATCCACAGAAAACCACCCAATGATAGAACCGCATCATTTTCGATTAATTACGATTAGTTATTAACTGTTAAGTTTATCAGACTAATTAACGGCGATTAACAATTAACGATAACATCCCTAGTTTAAACCAGTGTTTCAATACCGTGTATCAATATTGAGTTCACTTCTCTCATCGCAGTTATACTGACCGTTCAGTATTGCCACTTCCACTGAAGTCTTAATTAAATACACAGTACTGCAATCACACCTTTAGCTACATTCCATAATTTTTCTGCTTGTTTTGATAAAGTTTCTATCTTTCTCAAACAGTATTGCCGTACTGTTCCGTACATTCACATTCCATTACAAGTTATGATTTTGTTATGTTAAATGACTAATTTCAATCCATTCGGATACTTTGCCTAATAAAACGACTTGGGGTGTAAATGAATCCGTGCATCTATTCAAGATTCAAGGGGACCAATTCACTAAGGCTGTTTATTTTGGGTGTAAAGGACTTTTACAAACTTCCTACATTAGTAGTCTAGAATAAGGCATTCTAATGACATACAGCAAGCTTTGGTCCCATGTAAGTCTGCTTCCGAGCAGACTTGAGAAAGAGTGACTCTCCGCTAAATTCACTGAAAATTCCTTTACACCAATAATATGGATGTAAACAGCGTAGTGAATCGAGCCCAAGATGTTTGTCACACAGATGTACATGCGTTGTGAAAAACTAGGTTGGGGGGATTCTCCATAATGCATATAAATACCAACGGTGCATGAATAACAGTACTAAACCTATGACAAAAGAAAAACAAGCATACAAGGCCGTAATATTACGTTAATAGTATACCACAGAAAAGTTAATTGTTCATTTTCCTAAACTATGCTAAACTGATATTACAAGACATCAGTTGTAATCAGGGTCCTATATCACAAAACTAGATATTGCTAAATATCATTTTTTCGCTCAAGAAACAATTGTTCCCAGACAATTTTGTTGACTGTGAACAATTGTTTTGTTTTGTTTGTGGAGCTCCCAACACTTATCTCTCCCCACGGTGCCAAATTGACTGTAGCTACAGTATGAACATGCTCCAGATTGTACATTCCTGTAAACACTGATAGTCAGGGAATATTATCAGAATAATGTCAAATCTGGGAATACATTTCTTACCAAGAATTTTCTTCACCAATGTGTTTGTAAATGTGTCTACTAACATATCCCACATTGGTTTCTATTCAACCACCCTAAGGGAATTTTTGACAGCTGCTGAAAGTTGGGGTACCATCAACAACCAATAGGCTATAAGGCAAAATGTTCTAAATTTCATTATGCTTTAAGTAGCATGTGACGTGTCAAACTAGGGGTTTTTCATGATTCTGAATCCATTCCAAGCAGTAGTTTAGCACGAAAAACACTCCTTGGGCTAAAAACGGCCATCACAAATGGTCAGCATATTTGGGTACATTTGGGCAAGTGGCTATGGCCACAGCCATCTATCAGGATATTTTAGGACACTTGATGCGTTGTACCTGACCGACCAACTGTCTTGACTTGAAACCCATGGAGAATCTAGGTTGTATTGTCAAGAGGAAGGTATGAGACATAAGATTCAACAATACAAATTCATTTACGGCTATCAAAGCAAATCTGGGCTTCCATAACACCAACAGTGCCACAGGCTGATCCCCTCCATGCCACGCCCCATTGATGAAATAATTGGTTCAGAAGTAGCCCAGACGTATTGACTGCATACATTAATATATTTTTCATCTGGTCGACATTTCTGGATTAAAAAAACATTGTTTTTATTTTTGGTCTCATAAAATATTCTAATATTTTGAGATAGGATTGTTTGATTTTCAGCTGTAGGCCTATGTCATAATTATCTAAATTAAAACAAAAAAGGTTTTAAATATTGAATTGAATTGAGAATATATGAAAGTTTCACTTTTGCAGAATATAAAAAAAAATTAGGAGAGCATAGGCCTATGACTCTAAATTGAAAACCATGAAAAACGACATAGAAAGATGACATGATCACGCACACAAAGACACAATGTAGAACACAATACACTCCCACTTGAAAATATTTCACAAGAAAGAAATGCAATGGTTATCTCATCCGTTCTCCCCTATAGCCTATTGGCCTAGTAAAAAGTAGCTAAACCTGTGCACTGCAGGCACACGCACGCACGCACACACACACACACACACTATAGAGTTTTAATTTTAATGTAAATTGAAGATTTGAATATATCACGACCGATCAATCATGTGTCCAATATGTTTGAAAATAGTAGCCTATTTTTGGCCTAAAATAGTAATACAAATTCCGTGTAGGCCAATATCTTTATTCGTTTATTGTTTAAGTTGCAATTTTGCAGCACGTCTGATCCACACAAATGTATGCACGCACAGCTGAGCTGAAGCTATAGCTCCATCTAGTGTCCAAGAATATGCCTTCCATAGTTCTAACTGGGTTGTAAGTTAACCGTATGCATTTACAAAATAATAGGTTCGCACAATCGTACCCCTTTTTGTTTAATGTAGTTATTTACATCCTAGGGGTTATTAAGTATTCATTCACTACAATGGACTGGAAAGTGACTGAGAAAATAAGTGAGAAAACATGCTATTAATTTGTGATAGGCTTCTCAGGTAGGCGTTTACCCTATGGCATTTACCACAAGCTGGTTTCCAACGATACAAATCTCGGCCACTCGCTGAGTCGCTCACTTTCTCTATGGTCACTCCAGCAAGGGCGGTGTTACGGTGAAATTGGTGACCTGCTGAAATATGTTACAATCGTGTTGACATGACATCACATTCACTTAGTGTCAGGGACAAATTAGCCATTGGGCCAGTGCGGCCGTGGCCCAGGGGCCCTTGGCTCTCAGGGGCCCTTCAGGGAAATTGGACCGTCAGGTACTAGGTTTGACGCCCTGAAAAGGGCTCCTGGGGCCCTTCATTGGCCATTGATTTTGTTAAATTTAGGTCAAAAAGATGATAAAAACACGGAAAAACACCAAAATTTTGCGCGCACGCGCGCTATGGGGGCCCTGCAAAAATTACCGGCCCAGGGGCCCTCGGGGGGTTAATCCGTCCCTGCTTAGTGTCAGTGTCATTAATGTCCGAACGTAAATAATTTTGTTTATTAGCAGAGTTCAACCTAGCTGTATTTAGGCCACTTATTTAAACACCTCCATGTAAGTTATCATGTGAAGAAGTCCACAAGATGGTAAATTATTTCGTCAGGTCACAAATTTCACCGCAACACCGCCATGCTGGAGTGACCGATTGTGAGTGAGCGACAGAGCGAGTGGACGAGAATTTGGCGTGTACAACCCGGAAGTGTTCTCTACATGTCACGTGACTTGATCCAAACATGGATCCAAAGTCCACGGTTTACACATTACACTAGTAGGTTACACTTTACAGTACACAGTCAGACTCAGAAGCAGGTTGCACACTGACTACACTACTACAAGACAAGACAGGAGGACAAACAAAATGGCACGAAACCTGCTGTGCAGAGCGTCGTCCGGCCTCGTTCAACTGAGCAAGCTGACACGTTTGTCTGGGGCACGTTTATTATGCACACAACAAGCTCAGACGGAGCCGCTCACTGTCAGCCAGCAACACAATGGAATAAGGTCGAACGTGTTTTAATGGCTTTGTGTCATATAGTGCTCCTCCTCAGCACGTGTCTGCACAGTAACATGTAGTGTTAGTGTACACTTGTGTACTGACTGTTTGTTTCATAAGAATTATTGCATGGCGACTTGGGCTTGATTGATTAGTCTTCCGCATCATTATCTTCTTTGGTTCTGTTATTGTCTTATAGCCTACTCCTGTCTATTGTATGCATTTCATTTGATTGTTGTTGGTTATCCTTTGACACTGTAAAGCACTTTGTAAACATTATTTTCGAAAAGCGCTTTATAAATAAAGTTTATTATTATTATTATTATTATTAATATTCACAGATTGTAGGCTATTTGACAATTATATTCTAAATTTCTCAAGTTTTACGATGTCGTTTGTAGCCTACAACTAAACTTCATAACAATTAAAAAGATGTATTATCTTACCAGGAGAATCATACTCAATAATCCACGAAAGAGGAATGCCCTGTCCTTGTCCATGTTACAATCCCTAACAGAGAACATTATAAACGATGTTGACAGCAATGACCTAAGGGTCATAATCATATCAGGTAAGGTATGGAAATATAAGCTTGCTTGATTGAAGTATGTATTAACAGTTTGGAGAATTACATTACATTTCAAGCACAACTCAATACAAAAACTGTTAATTGTGGACGACACCATAAAGCATTCAATTTGTTTACAATTCTATATAATCAAAACAGGAAACACATAAAAGGAGGAGAAAAAAAACGGTGAGGGGAAAGGGGTGGGGGGTATTCAGATTTTACGGGGCCAGTTTCGAATTGCAGCAGTCCGCAGCTACTTTCCAAAGGTGCGAGCTCTGTTTTTGAATAATGTACTAGTAGTCCGGCTGCCGAGGTGGACGGGTCATAGGATGGCTAATGGTAGGGTCACAAGAAACCCCTATAAAAAAGATTGCCCAAGCCCAATACTAACAGCCGGTCAACAAGTGGATTCATGAATGTATATATAGACAATATTTTAGGCCAATAAAAAAAGACTAGGGCCTATACCAAATTTCCCACTTTAAACAAAAGAAGCCTGTCGGCTGCCAGACTATAGTTAACGGTTTTGTCTATGATCAGCGATACTTCAGCAGGGGTTGTTATTGCGATCATATTCACATGACTTGAAAGCCATTTTGACTGCTAGTAAATTGTGTGTGTGGTGGGGTCAAGAATAGATGGACGCTAACCAACATTTTAATCCATGTGTCATAGCAAAGGGACCAGTGTTTTCGTCTGGACATGACCTGAAGGAGCTGACCTCAGCACAGGGTAGAGAATACCACACACAGGTGTTTCAGGCCTGTTCGCAGGTTAGTCTCTCTGTAGCCACAATTTGCAACACTAGATTTTTCTTTCTTACAATGGGATGAATCTAGAGTTGCAATACCCTCCATTGATATGATCCAATTGATCCAAATTGCATTTCAGATCTGTTTGTATTAAACGACGTTAAACTCACCAACATTGCAGTTGTAATTGAATTATACTATTTCAAACTGCAAATTGTTTGTTTCATAAAAATCCACCGTAGACATGTTATGAGCTACATTCTGTCGACCCTGCGGAGCACCTGTTTGGAATTTTCACATGATGCGGGAGGCAGAAGCATGACCACAGCATGGAATTTCTGACAGAAAGTAGCTCATAACATTTCTATGGTGGATGTTTATGAAACAAACGCTTTGCAGTTTGAAAGAGGATCATTCAAGCTTTCCCTAGCCGCAAATTTGCAGCAAAATGCAACACATTATTTTAAAATAATGGGATGAATCCAGAGTTGCAATACCCTCTATTGACATTCCATTGATCCAAATTGCATTTCCGGTCTGCTTGTATAAAACAATGTTAAACTCACCAACATTGTAGCTGTAGGGAAAGCTTGAATTATCCTCTTTGAAACTGCAAAACGTTTGTTTCATAAACATCCACGTAGACATGTAATGAGCTACCTTCTGTCAAGAAATTCCATGCTGTGATCATTTTTTCTATTAAAGTGTTGGAGTTTGATAGCGCTCGTTTGTATTAACGGGTCGTGCTGCTGCCTCCCCCATTATGCGAAAATTCGAAACAGGTGGTACTCAGGGCCTTTCAGTTACTTCGGCAAGCGCTTCCAAACTCCAACACTTGGAAAAAGAATCACGCCATCATAAAAATAAATCTAGTGTTGCAAATTGCGGCCAAGCTTTCCCTACAGCTGCAACCTCAATGTCCCTCTATGTTAACCACTGCAGTAAGTTAACCCCCCCCCCCTTCCCCCTGTTTTTCAGGTCATGACCCTCATACAAGACATACCCGTGCCTGTCATAGCGATGGTGAACGGCGTAGCCACGGCGGCAGGCTGCCAGCTAGTAGCCAGCTGTGACATTGCTGTGGTGACAGAGAAGTCCACCTTTGCCACCCCAGGCGTGAATGTGGGTCTGTTCTGCTCCACGCCAGCCGTAGCCATCGGAAGAGCTGTGCCAAGGAAGGTATACAAGCAGGGCTTGACATATAAGGCTTGTCCGGGACAAGTATCTTTTCCGGACAAGTGCATTAACATTTGAATTGTCCGTTGGACAAGTGACTCTTGGTTTCACATTTTCCCGTGGCGTTCCTAGCAGCCAACAATATTGTCTTTCCTAATATCATCTTTCCAATATTGTAATCAGTGACGGATTAACCCCTCTCAAGGCCCTGGCGCTTCACCAAAAGGCCCCTACTGATTCAGCCAATTAATTAATGAATTAATTAACATGCATGCGTTTAGCGCATATCCACTTCTGCCTGCGCTGCCCGCTGACACAAGACACAGCAGCCAGCAGGCACTGCGCACAGCCTTTCCAACTTCAGTCTCTGCTAAACTATCTGCAATTTCCCCGAAAAATAATTAGCCTATATCTACAAGCTCCATTAGCAGGCAGCAGCATGTTTTGTCTAAATTGTCTTTGTGGCCAACAAATGTAGCTACATTTGCAAACAGTGCTGTTGACCATGTTGTTACATGGTCCATATAACAGTGTGCACCAACAGACAATGCCAATATGCTATATAGAACGTTTTAAAGACAGATTAATTATTGACGACAATGCAACCTGTGGGTCCAACGTCACTGAAAACTTTCATAATAATAGCAATTAAATTAATTTACTCACGAGTGAAATGGAGGATGTAAGAACACACTTTTGTTGCATTAGAGCAGGGTAAATATGAAGTTTTGCGCCAAGGTCTTGTTTATATTCCTCTTTACATAGGCTGTATGTTATTGTCGCAACTTGGTCCGTCTGAGTGAGGGGGCCTTCCTGAGCAAGGGGGCTTTTGACGGCGTCGCTTACTCGCTTCCCCTCTGTCAGAGGTGGAAGCGACGCGCAGCCATGGGGAACCCCCCCAAACCAACTGCCCCCCCCCCTTCCAGAAAACTGCTACAGAAACTCTCAGAGAAGACCAAAAACACTAGCGGGGGTTCCTATGTTGCGTTATATTTTTCGAAAGAAGAAACAGCTGTACATATAGTCTCGTACCAGGCCCTGCAAGCTTCGGGCCCTGGCGCTTAAGCTCCACCTAGTTCCATTGTTAATCCGGCTCTGATTGTAATAGCGCTAGAATGTCTTACATATATTTTATGTATTCCAAACACACAGCCATAGATCAGTCCTATCCACGCACGGTTAGCAGACTGACCATGTCAGCATTTTAAATTGTAGCACTGTGTGCCTACTCACACAGTAATTAATTCCGAAGACTTGGAGTCAGATGTTGTCCTCTAGTTTAATATTCATTCGAATGTTCTGACAGAAAACATGTGTTTAAGTGAAATATTCCCACTTTTCCAGGTAGAAATGCTGGACTGAAAATATAAAAACATTCTTTGGGAACAGTTGATGTTTGGAAAGCACAAACGTATGGGGCACACAATTGACAGGTGTCTGTGTTGCGCTTGGTGTGGGGTAAGTGATTACGGTACACAACCTATATTGTGTCCCCCATACATTTGTGCTCCCTAAAGGAAGTTTTGATATGTTCAGTCCTGCACTCATTCTGGGCCCCAGGTCCCTCTCCGGAGAGAATGTCGCCTGTGTATAGCTCATGGAAAAGTTGAGATATTTGACTAAATACATGTTTTCTGCCAGAACTTTCAAATGAATACAAAACTAGTCCCCAAAACGACTCCAGATCCTAGCAATTAGGTCTTAGAAATGAATTATTGGGTGAGTGCTACAAGTTTAAATGCCGATGAGGTCAGTATAGTAACCATGTGCGGATAGGACCAATTTATGGCTGTGTATTTGTTTGTAATACATGAAATGTATGTAATATCACAGACATTCTAGGGCTATTAACTTGTAAACTGAGAATATTCATCTAATATAACATGTATTCACCAAAACCAACTTACAGTTAGGCTAGTTGATTTAAAATGAGTGTGCTCGTGCTCTTGACAAGTGACTTTTGTGCCCGGACAAGTGAATGGGAAATGTACTTGTGCAAAGGACAAGTGCCTCAAAACGTTAAGGTCAAGCCCTGTACAGCATTGGTTCCCAAACTTGTTCCTGTCAAGGACCCCCAAAATGACACTCATCAACCTGCCGATCCCCATTTGAAAATATATGCCAAGGACCCCCATAAGAAGATTTTTGCAGCTCTAGCAGTGATTTTCAACCATTTTCATTTCAAGGACCCCCAGTTTGATATGCAACAGGCTACGAACCCCCATTTAATGGCATTTCTATCTCTGAGACCCCGATTTGTATTGTAAAATCAACGTTAATTGAACTCTGACAGTGTGGAATGGACCTGTTAGGGTCCATTTGTTTCCATTTGTACACTCGGAGTTACAGACCCACAAGGGTCCATTTGATTCCAAACTTATCATTTAGCTGGGGACCCCCTGGAACTTCCTCAAGGACCCCTAGGGGTCCCCGGACCCCACTTTGGGAACCACTGCTGTACAGTACCTGAACATACTGTACATTGCAGCTCAGGAAAGAGCTGTCATTGATGGCATCACTCTTGAAAGAGCTCTGATAAACTCCATCCTGTAACCGCCGGTCCATTGCCGTTTCAGTCTCTCATACGCTCGGAATGTACGGTAAAAGAACGTTTTAGCTGCTTACACCATGTCAAACATGTCATCTCGGCTGTTCTGGTGTTCTGTTCTGTTCTCAATAGGTCTGTGTGGAAAAAACATAATCATATTGTTACAATTGCATCAATTGCAGTTAGACGTACTGTGAAGTTCGACATTTGTCACATAACTCATGAATGTCAATTGTTCCAGGTTGCAATGGAGATGCTGTTCACTGGAACACCGATTTCAGCCCACGATGCTTTGCTGCATGGCCTGGTCAGTAAGGTTGTGCCAGAGGAACGTCTGGAGGAGGAGACGTTAGCGATCGCCCAGCGCGTGTGTCAGGCCAGCCGACCTGTTGTAGCGCTTGGGAAGGCTACTTTCCAAAGGTGCGAGAGCTCTGGTTTGGAATAAGGAGCTGTTTTTGTCTATGATCAGTGATATACCTAAAGCAGGTGTTGTTAGTTTAATGTTCTGACAATGTGCTCTTGCCCATCAGACAAATGGCACAAGGACGAGATGCCGCGTACGCCACGGCCTCTAAAGTCATGGTGGACAACCTAGCTCTCACAGACGGCCAGGAAGGTATCCGGGCATTCATAGAGAAACGCAAACCTGTGTGGAGTCACAAACCAGAGAAGGCTCACGACTGATCCATGGCTACTGGCCTAGATGGACTTGTTCTTTGGAGCTTATCCTGGCTGTTTTCTGAAGTAATATTTTGTTAATGTTAGATCATTTAATAATTCACTTCAAGGGAAAAGGCTCGCTCAACTCAGACAGTCTTTTAAAGGTTCAGGTGTGTGCAGATTCAAAGAGAACATATAAAGAGAATAAAATCTGCACTCTCAGTAGGAAGTGTCTTATTTAATAATAGGGACTTTAAGCAATGACTGTTTTCAGGACGGCTCCGCTACACGGAAGTACGGCCTATAGTACGGCCTACTATGACGCCCACGCCGTAGCTGTCAAAATCGTTAAGCAAACAGCCTCCGGCGACGGCGACATTGGTTGCCATGGTGACGCGTCCATGCAGCATGTGTCAAACAAACACATTATTATTTTTAAAACACCCCGTCGCGCGTCAGCTAACTTGCCGATATTGCTTAATTCGTACATGCGCTAAACATGATCAGCATTGGAAGAGTAAGGTCCTGGTCCTGGAGCAATCTGTGTTATTCTAAAACCGTTTTAATAAACATGGTTAATATGACATATGGTATTAGTGTTATTTCTTCATTCAGAGCATGCCAACACATTACACAGCATAAGAGAGGTGATGGAGCAATCGGTGTAAATAATAATAATAATAATAATAAAACTTTATTTGTATAGCACCTTTCATGACATGAAATGCAGCTCAAAGTGCTTTACAGAACAATGGAGAATAAAAGAAAAGCAAGGCAACGACATTAAAAAAACAAGCAGTAATGCAGTACAGTGAGGACATGAAAAATAAAAAATAAAAGATCAATTAAAGGCAATGTTGTAGAAGTGGGTCTTGAGCTGAGCTTTAAAAATGTCTACAGAGGCTGCCTGACGAAGGTACAATGTAAATGTATGACAGCTATAATTTCAATAAACATGGTTATGACATGGCGTTGTAGACACTACGTGTAAGTGTAGGTTTTCCCGTATCATTTCATCATTTTTGACCATGGATTATAGCCGGGTTAGGGTTAGCATGCCGTTTTTCATCATTTTTGAGGAGAAGAAAATCACTCAGACCATGGACAATCGGAGTGATTTCCATCTTTTTTTTCAAATCCTAATTTTTCGTCTCAGACGGCATACTATAGCATGCCGTTTTTCATTTTTGAGGATTTGAGCATTATACTTTTAGACCTTCCTTATATTGAAACATCACCATTTGCATGTATTTCTAATCTATTGGTGCTTTCTATTTTTAATATTGCCATAGTTAATATTGCCTTTTTGATATTCAATCCACGTTTCTTCTCTTCAAGTAGCACAACAAAGCTGTTTTTTAGTAACTTGCAGATAACTCAATCTGATGACTGGCTGTCCTTGTGATCCACAGGTCCAGGGTTCAAATCCAACATTAGTCTTTACTGTGACACTCTACTTTCCACACTGACATCAAGTAGCACAGATGTTTTAGAACATTGGCCACATTGGGAGATGGTGAGTTCAAGCCCCACTCAAGTCTTTACTTTCAAGGCCAATTTCAGGAGAACAAAACAAACAAAAAAGCATTGTGAATTGTCTGGAACCAGTGGCTCAGTGTGTTAGAACATTGGTCATATGATCGGGAGATGGTGAGTTCAAACCATCTAAAGGTATATTCAGTGATTTCACTTAATTCAAATATCACTTCTTTTTTTGTTTTGTTGTGATAATCCTCCCTACTATAGAGTGTGCTGACCATATAAGGAGTTCCTCCCTGTCCCCAGTTAACCCCTGGGGGTCAAAAAGCATTAGGTTTCGTTTTTGGCTAGGTGGCCCAGCCTTCATCCAATCAGGATAGGGTTTTTTTCCCCAAATCACCCAAATCACTGAATGCTCCTTTAAACCTACCAACCCCATTCTAGCCTACTTAGATTGATCTTACGGTGGACATGTTTGCCTGAAAAGGAATCTTTTAAATGTTTCATAGTTTTAGAAATATAGTGCATTCAAATTTGAGACATTTATAGGCAGATAGTGGCATTTCAAAAAATCACTTTCACCTAGAAACTCCATTCACACTTTTTATTATTCAGCTTATTGTGGAGACACATGCTGGAACTTTTTACTTTGAAATGTTTTGTAGTTTCTGAGTTATTTAACTTAAACGCCCTACCAACCAGGGCAGGAATTTCACGGCGGCCATGGCCATCGTTGCCCCTCTCTTTGGCCGCGTGCCCCTCGAAAAAGTATATGCCCATACGGCCACAGTGGCCGTGGTGCCCCCGCCCCGACAGAGTGCATGCCTTTGATCCGACGGAGCATTGGTCCGAACGACAACCTACCTCCTCCCTCACCCTAACCCTAACCTCCCCCGGGGCAGACACCTAAACCTAACCGCAACCCTCTCCCGACCCGCATCGCACCTCGGAGCATTGCTCCTTCGGAGCAATGCTCTGTCGGATGATAGTATGCCTCCCGCCCCGACCGGCACCCACAGAAGTTCATTTTACCGTTTTTCCTCTGCGCAATTTTCCAGTCATTACGGTAACCATTGCCATTGTCTTATTTAAATGTCACATTTTTATATAGAGGGGGAAACATTATAACCTGACGCTGCAAGATCCAGGAAGCTTGCTACACAAATTGGTTTCACAGCTTATTGGGATCTGGGATCTCGGAAGCATATTCGATGACGGGGCTGTTCCTTTTTTTCAAGATACTTGGTAGATGCTTGGATGGGACCGTCTGTCTATCACCGTGTGGGCGTGCAAACACAACCAATCATATTAACGTTTCTATATAGCTTCACATCCGGTTTCGCACATATCCCGCCCTTAGCTCACGCTGGTTGGTTCGAACCACGGAGCGGTTCGGTGTTAGCTCAACTCCCTGAGAGATCCCAGATGGTTGCTGTGTTGGGGAACATGGTTACCCAATACCGCCCCCATCTGGCAGAGTCAGGTTAGAAACATTATAGGCTACAGTGTGTATTGTAATTTATATATATTTTATTGATTGTGCCAGCAGAGAAGAGAGCAGAAGTTTTATAGCAGCACGGTTTATATATACACCATAGGATAGATCAAGTCATGTGACGCATCACCGCCACAAATAGTGCTACAGCGTTATCTAAAATGCACTTCCGCCTCACGGGCAGTTACTTGGATAGTTGGATTCATGAACATTTACATCATGCCTCCGAGAGCAAGAGGGAGAGGGAGAGAGAGAAAAAAGAAATAGCCGTCCTTGCAGGCAGACTTGCAGATCAGTTCCACGTCGCTTGCAGAAAGAACTGTTCTTATGACTGAGGTTCGGTAGGTCTATCTGGTTGGAATTATTTCAAACACTTTTTATTTTGAATCCCATGGTTAATCGGCAAGCATTCTCGCACATTTCTCCTGATTTAGCCCATTTTTTGTAATGGCATCATCATGCTATTATGCCCGTGGATATGCAGAGTGAACTTAACAATGATAAATTAATATGATAATACCTTTTATATAATCAGTATAATAGTGGGGCGAGATGGAAAAGGGGCGACCGTGCGGAAACCTTTACATATGGTAATTAAACATTAAAACACCTGCGGCTTATAGTCCGGTGCGGCTTGTATACGTACAGATTTGGGATTTTCCCTAAATTTGGCTGGTGCGGCTTATATTCAGGTGCGCCTTATAGTCCGGTAGTTATACCAGTTATACCCTGACGTCATAATTATGCTGGTACGATACATACGCATCAAACGGGGTGCAAAGTAACCACAGTATACCGCTAATCAATTTACAAATTACATATACTGTACATATACATAGAGGCATTTCCTTTCCACCTTTCACCTTTCCTTTAATCCACCCAACACTGATCGACATATACGTCACCATCGAAAACAGATTAAATGCGATGAAATCTACAACAACGTCTCAACACAGAGTGGTGTGTGCTCCATCTACCCCACCACTACACCTGTCAAGGTCTACTGTGACATGGACACAGACGGAGGGAAGTGGACAGTCATCCAGAGACGGCACTGTTAACTTCTACAGACCCTGGGCTCAGTAACAAGCTGGGTTTGGAGACGTATCAGACAAGTACGGGCTGGGACTGGAGAACATATGCATCTCCTCACCAATTTCAGAACATATGAGCTGAGGGTGGACATGGAGGACTTTGAGGGGAAACACAGCGTTTGCCCCCTCTAAAATGAGAAGCTGCATCTCAAAGGGCTAAATGACCTCTCTGTACATTCTGACCACATTATGAACATCGATGATGTACAAGCTCACAATGAATCACAATGCAACACGATGATCTGTCAATCCCGCTCTGTCAGTGTTACAGTAATTCAGGCTCTCTGTGTTCACATTCCAAAACAAGCTAGTTTCCAATAAGGAAGTTAATTAAATATAATATCCATTGCAACAGGGCTGCCAAGTTCCTGCTCATGTTCCCCTCTCACTTCTTCATAATTGACATACCTTGCTACTCGGGGCCTGCCCTACTTGCATCGAGGCAGGCATGCTTTCAAATGCCCCCGAAAACTAGTCAGAGGCCTGGAATCCTACGCTATATGAAGCCTATAAATGTTAGAGGTGATTAATTTTAATGCCTTTTCAATCAATCAATGAATGCCTCTTCATCATCTTGGATCATGCTTCTGCAGCTACTATTGGAATGCATCAAATGATATGCATATCTATCTCTCTCTCTCTCTCTTTGTGTGTGTGCGTGCGTGCATGCAGTTAGACGTACTGTGAAGTTCGACATTTGTCACATAACTCATGAATGTCAATTGTTCCAGGTTGCAATGGAGATGCTGTTCACTGGAACACCGATTTCAGCCCACGATGCTTTGCTGCATGGCCTGGTCAGTAAGGTTGTGCCAGAGGAACGTCTGGAGGAGGAGACGTTAGCGATCGCCCAGCGCGTGTGTCAGGCCAGCCGACCTGTTGTAGCACTTTGGAAGGCTACTTTCCAAAGGTGCGAGAGCTCTGGTTTGGAATAAGGAGCTGTTTTTGTCTATGATCAGTGATATACCTAAAGCAGGTGTTGTTAGTTTAATGTTCTGACAATGTGCTCTTGCCCATCAGACAAATGGCACAAGGACGAGATGCCGCGTACGCCACGGCCTCTAAAGTCATGGTGGACAACCTAGCTCTCACAGACGGCCAGGAAGGTATCCGGGCATTCATAGAGAAACGCAAACCTGTGTGGAGTCACAAACCAGAGAACGCTCACGACTGATCCATTGCTACTGGCCTGGATGGACTAGTTCTTTGGAGCTTATCCTGGCTGTTGCACTTTAAAACTGTTGTCCAAATTAGCTGAAGTAATATTTTGTTAATGTTAGATAATTTAATAATTCACTTCAAGGGAAAAGGCTCGCTCAACTCAGACAGTCTTTTAAAGGTTCAGGTGTGTGCTGGGTGCAGATTCAAAGAGAATAAAATCCGCACTCCCAGTAGGAAGAGTCTTATTTAATAATAGGGACTTTAAGCAATGACTGTTTTCAGGACGGCTCCGCTACGCGGAAGTACGGCCTATAGTACGGCCTACTATGACGCCCACGCCGTAGCTGTCAAAATCGTTAAGCAAACAGCCTCCGGTGACGCGTCCATGCAGCATGTGTCAAACAAACACTATTATACCTCGTCGCGCGTCAGCTAACTTGCCGATATTGCTTAATTTTTACATGCGCTAAACATGATCAACAGTGGAAAGAGTAAGGTCCAGGAGCAATCTGTGTTATTCTAAAACCGTTTAATAAACATGGTTAATATGACATATGGTATTAGTGTTATTTCTTCATTCAGAGCATGCCAAAACATTACACAGCATAAGAGAGCGATCGGTGTAAATGTATGACAGCTATAATTTCAATAAACATGGTTATGACATGGCGTTGTAGACACTACGTGCATGTGTAGGTTCTCCCGTAGTAGAAAGGGCTGCGACGGAGAGCAGGTTTATGTATCGTATTTTTAACATTTTTAACATTAACAAAATATTACTTCAGCTAATTTGGACAACAGTTTTAAAGTGCAACAGCCAGGATAAGCTCCAAAGAACTAGTCCATCCAGGCCAGTAGCAATGGATCAGTCGTGAGCCTTCTCTGGTTTGTGACTCCACACAGGTTTGCGTTTCTCTATGAATGCCCGGATACCTTCCTGGCCGTCTGTGAGAGCTAGGTTGTCCACCATGACTTTAGAGGCCGTGGCGTACGCGGCATCTCGTCCTTTTGTCTGATGGGAAAGAGCACATTGTCAGAACATTAAACTAACAACACCTGCTTTAGGTATATCACTGATCATAGACAAAAACAGCTCCTTATTCCAAACCAGAGCTCTCGCACCTTTGGAAAGTAGCCTTCCCAAGCGCTACAACAGGTCGGCTGGCCTGACACACGCGCTGGGCGATCGCTAACGTCTCCTCCTCCAGACGTTCCTCTGGCACAACCTTACTGACCAGGCCATGCAGCAAAGCATCGTGGGCTGAAATCGGTGTTCCAGTGAACAGCATCTCCATTGCAACCTGGAACAATTGACATTCATGAGTTATGTGACAAATGTCGAACTTCACAGTACGTCTAACTGCATGCACGCACGCACACACACAAAGAGAGAGAGAGAGAGAGATAGATAGATATGCATATCATTTGATGCATTCCAATAGTAGCTGCAGAAGCATGATCCAAGATGAAGAGGCATTCATTGATTGATTGAAAAGGCATTAAAATTAATCACCTCTAACATTTATAGGCTTCATATAGCATAGGATTCCAGGCCTCTGACTACAGTTTTCGGGGGCATTTGAAAGCATGCCTGCCCTCGATGCAAGTAGGGCAGGCCCCGAGTAGCAAGGTATGTCAATTACGAAGAAGTGAGAGGGGAACATGAGCAGGAACTTGGCAGCCCTGTTGCAATGGATATTATATTTAATTAACTTCCTTATTGGAAACTAGCTTGTTTTGGAATGTGAACACAGAGAGCCTGAATTCCTGTAACACTGACAGAGCGGGATTGACAGATCATCGTGTTGCATTGTGTGTACTGTGTACACACACACACACACACACACACACACACACACACAGCACTACAGGGTTTCATTAGTACAGCAGGTAGTAGTGTGCTGCTGTACTACCTAAATAACTATTTCTTTTAGGGGTTAGGGCATTGTAAAAACGCTAAAATAATAAAATAAAGGTTAAAAAAAACGCTGGTCGCTTGCCAAGCTGTCGCACCCCCTGGCGTCTAGTTCAAGCTCCGCCTATATTAACTACGGCAATATTAAAAATAGAAAGCACCAACAGATTAGAAATACATGCAAATGGTAACGTTTTAAGGAAGGTCTAAACGTATAATGCTCAAATCCTCAAAAATGAAAAACGGCATGCTATAGTATGCCGTCCAAGACGAAAAATTAGGATTTGAAAAAAAGACGGAAATCACTCCGATTGTCCATGGTCTCTGAGTGATTTTCTTCTTTTTTTCAAATCCTCAAAAATGATGAAAAACGGCATGCTACAGTACCCTAACCCTAACCCGGCTATAATTCATGGTCAAAAATGATGAAGTGATTTTGTCTTTTTTTTGTAATGTGGATTCTGTGACTTGAAATGAGACAATAATTGTATTAATGATTTCTTATGTATGTTCATTACTATGTATGCCTTTTTAATAATGAGACACGGCTGTATAGTCCCTTTTAATTGAACATAAATTCTATATAACCATGTCATTTCCGTTGCTATGCAAATTCTGACACGGACGTTGCGGATCCTCATCATTAGCGACTTTAAGCAACGACGGATACGGCAGTCGGCTACGGCAACCGGAAATGGATCACCGTGGGGCGGCGGTGGCTCAGGGGTAGAGTGCCTGGATGGTTAACCGTAAGGTTGCCAGTTCGAACCCGGGCTCCCCCAGAGTTACTGTCGAAGTGTCCTTGAGCAAGACACTGAACCCCTAATTGCTCCCGATGTGCTAGTTGGTGCCTTGCATGGTTTCCGCTGCCATCGGTGTATGAATGGGTGAATGTAATGCACAATCTCTGTAAAGCGCCTTGGATAAAGGCGCTATATAAATGCACCATTTACCATTTACCATTTACCATGGACAATCGGAGTGATTTCCGTCTTTTTTTGAGCATTTTTGAGGATTTGAGCATTATACTTTTAGACCTTCCTTATATTGAAACGTCACCATTTGCATGTATTTCTAATCTATTGGTGCTTTCTATTTTTAATATTGCCATAGTTAATATTGCCTTTTTGATATTCAATCCACGTTTCGGTAGCACTTTACAATAATGACCCGTTATAAAGCATTTATAAACGTTTATAAGCAGTTTGTAGACTTAACAAATCATTAACAACCTGTTTGTTGACATTCGTAAATGATTACTAAAACCGTTATAACTATGGTTAAAAAACATTTATAAGGTATTAGTAAGTAGTAAACTATTCATGAATAAGCCATTTATATACATCTGTAAAGGATTATTAAATCATTTGTAATTGATGTTGTATGTATGTATGCTATGTACACAGGGACATTTGACATATACATTCAAGTGAATGACCTCTTTCAACAAACTTGGCTTTCAT
This sequence comes from Protomyctophum parallelum, assembly GCF_964188405.1. Classification (NCBI taxonomy): domain Eukaryota; kingdom Metazoa; phylum Chordata; class Actinopteri; order Myctophiformes; family Myctophidae; genus Protomyctophum; species Protomyctophum parallelum. The sequence goes on along the minus strand of NC_139714.1, from coordinate 21,090,019 downwards.
CTCAGACAATTAATCGTCTGAGATGAAAGCCAAGTTTGTTGAAAGAGGTCATTCACTTGAATGTATTGACAAAGCGTACACATTAGCTTTAAATAAACCTCGTTCTGAGCTTTTGAAAACAACTCAGAAAAAAGAGAAGAAGTTTTCGGTCACATGTGAAACCACATATTCTCCTTATTCACATAGAATAAAAGCTATTTTTAAACAAAATTGGCATATTTTAACTCCTGACCCTGAATTGGCTACACTATTCAAATACCCACCCCTATTCTCCTTTAAACGGGGTAAGAATCTAAAAGACCAGCTTGTACACTCTGACTTTCAATCTCCCCAGGTCTCACTCAGACAGACCCTGTTAAGTCCACTCCCACAAGGAAATTATCCTTTTGGTCATTGTGCACAGTGTGGTAATACACATAAGACCTCCTTTTTTAACCATCCTCATACTGGCAAGAAGTTCAAGATCAATAGCATTGTTACTTGTGTGTCAACCCATGTGGTGTATATGGTCAAATGTCCCTGTGGTTTAGCATACATAGGCAAAACTACTAGACAGTTAAAACAGAGAATGAGTGAACATAAGAGTTCGATCAGAAGAAACGACCGTGAATACCCTGTTGCAGTGCATTTCAATGACCTTAAACATGACATCTCTACTTTCCGCTTCATTGGTATAGAACAAGTCAAACTTCCAAGAAGAGGTGGTAACCACGATGCCCTTTTAAAACAACGTGAGGCCTACTGGATCCACACTCTACAAACCTTACACCCCAAAGGGCTTAATGATGAACTACTATTGAATGTTATGCTATAGAAAATGTTGATCTGAACTTCTTGTCCAGCCGGTACTATAGGCACTTTAGGTGCTTTTCCACTCTTTCGGACAGAGTAGGATCTTACATTTGACATTTATTTGCTTATTTTACTGTATGTCTTCCTTGTATGTTGTATGGCATGACATTTATGTATAATTCTTTTTTTCCCCCTGTATTATTGTAAACTGTTATTTTCAATGATATATGAGGAATGTTCACAGAAGCACTGCACCTTCAAGTCACGTGACAAGGTTCTTCACAGCTGTTATCTGTTTGGATAAATTACATGCATTTTGATTGGTTGTTCACACTTCCTGAAATGTATTTAGTGACAATGTCAGCCCATTCTTGAATTAAGCCTGAGGAAGGTCGCAAGACCGAAACGTTGCTCAATACAATTGCTCTGAACTAGCAAGTGGCAGTGTGCGGATGTCCCTTCTTCCACATTGTATACTCTCTGTCATCATCGCACCTGCTCCAAATTGCCTGCCGGGTGTGCGGAAGTCTTCTCTCTACAACTTTTTTCTTTCATTGACATCATTCTCATACTTGCTCAGACTCTTGCTCGTGCGCGCACGCACGCACGCAGGTTTGTTTTTGCAAGGGTGCGTGCAGAAGAAGTTTCAGTCAGTCAGTCACATTATTTTGTTGCGTGCTCTCAGTGATGCTGATCGCCACAAAATAATAGTTTGTGGCGATCAGCATCACTGACTGACAGCACGCAAATCCCCTCTCACACTGCTTTAGTTTTTGAGTTGGTTGATCCCCACATTTTCATTGATTTGAACAAAAAAAAAGGAAATGTGGCTTTTTACTGTTTGTTTCCTTGATGTTTAGACTAGTGGTGTAGTCTGTTACAAAATATATTTGTAAAACTTTGAAAATAATACTGGCATTTTTAACCTGCGGCCCATGGACTTTTGGAATTTCTCTGAGTGGCCCCTGAGCCATCGTAACCCGTCAAGTGCCATTATGTTTACAGTATATGCACTCGGTTTTGATGTTCATTCCATATGCATTCTTATATGAAGTATAGGCCTACTGTTCATGTGATTTTGTTGATGGAAAGCACTGTATTTTCTGTATGAAAAAATAATTAGGTTTATCATTGTGTATATTCCGTTTGTGTCCGAGCATAGGCAGAGACACGCCCCGCTTGGCCCGCCTGCCTCTGATTCGCCAGAGCTCGTTGTTGTCAATGTAAAAAACTGTCAAAGATGGCAGCGCCCTATATGTCAGATACGCTAGTTGCGTACGCCTGACAGATACAGCGGCAGCGTTACTTTCTTGTAGAAATATAGTTATATAGTTTATGCGGTTTTATTTGATATGATTTGATCAGGGTGTTCTAATAAATAAATCGTTTGTTTATCGCGGGTCCATCTCCATTTATTTATACATTGACATAACAACGCGTCATCAGAGCGGAGGGAGGGGCGTCAGCTGCGACTCCGCGGCTCCGCCCACCCCCCAGGGTAAGATTTGTGATTTGTGATTTGCTCTCGTTCACTGCAATGCAATTTGCGGCATTTTCAAAACAATATTGCGCAGAGTAGCGATTATCAAACGTATTTGCAATGCCATACGTTGAAAGATCTGTTGCCCGCGGACAAGGCACGTTACCTCCGCAAGTTAGATATTATCGGCATGGATGTTTGTCCGTATGTGATTAAGGATTGGAAAAAGTTGCATTGGCAGCCATAGAAAATTCTGCCCAGGGTAAAAAACCGGATGTGATGTTTTTGGGCGTTCCTGTCTTGTTAAAAAACCGGCTGTGACGTTTTTGGGCGTTCCTGTCTTGTTTCGTGTCAATGTATGCCCTCGTCGGGTGCTATGCTAATACAGTAATGGTCTGCAGTTTTCCATGTAAATTGTTTGTTTATTGCACGTCCGTCTTCATTTATTTATTTATTTATGGTCTGTGCAACGCCATATTCGAACTATAGAAAACTATAATATTATACTAAAAAGGATAAAGATGAAGGGAAGCGGCCTTTGTACTCTACAATAATGTGTCACGTTTGTTGATCTGCTAAATATGCCATATTCCAACTATACGAACATTATTGTACTATAAAAAGGTATATTTTCCCTTCCTTTTTAGTGTAATAGTATTAGTTTACTATAATTAGATTAATACACGATAATCAACAGTATCAAAGCAAACAGCATGCCATAAACAATAAGTTTGCCTCTTCTACAAAAACAAAACGTACAAGTTAGTTACTCGTGTTGCGCGTGTCAAGCTGTCATTCTCTTGTAGCCTATTATTTATTTCTCAATCTCACCACGGAGTAACCTGCATCTCGGAGGACAGTCAAGACGGGCAGTGTCAGTAGACCAATCACAGGCAGGCGGGGCGTTACCATGCCTCAGCCATGCCTATGCTCGGACACAAACGGAATATACGCTTTATCATCATCATCATGAGACTGATTAGTTTCAGTATTAGGCTACTAAACCCCAACATAGGAACCTTTGTTCCAATTTAAGCTTTTCGTACAGCTGCAATGTTGGTGAGTTTGACGTTGTTTAATACAATCAGACTTTTCTGTTTGGATGTAGGGGCTGTCAAATTTGTCAATGGGAAATTGCACCTACTGTAGTTAGAACCTTGCTGGCAAGATGGCCACAGTTTGCATGAGGTCAATTGAAGGGATGTCTGGCCCAGGTCATATGAGGACTGGAAGATTGAACACGGGATCCAGCTTCTATGCGGAGGGAGCTGTTGATGGCATGTCAAGCTTGTGTGTGTGTGTGTGCTGATGTGCTGTCAGTTTTTTTATATTGGCTGATCGCCACAAGTTGACTGAGTCGTCACAGTTAATTCTTAATTGCCTGAAACGTCTTCACGAACACATGCGAGCACCCTTTGATGTTGCCACTATTCATTTATTATTCATCAATCACCCCTGACATGTGTGAGAGATAAGCATACACATAAGCTGAGAGTCACTTGCATGGAAATATGAATTCATTGTTACCTGTTGCTTGTTTAGCCTACCTTGCTAGACCAGCTCATTGTTTTATAGGGCATATAGCAGTGGTCGCCATTTTGTGGTATAAAAAAAGTTTATTCAGATTAAGACTCTAGCCAAAAATGGCACACAAAACAAATAGCTTACATTTATTTTGAATGGTCATGATTCACCCGGATGCTGGATAGCTTGATTCTAGGATTTATTTTTTGTAAATCTCTATGGGAAAATGAATGGCCTAGTTAAATCTGAGTGGAACTACTGCTAGGGCATATTAGCTGCCTTAACCCTTGCATTGTGTTAGAAACCTACTAACACTTGTGGTGTTAGCGGGTCAAATTTGACCCGTGGTATAAATCAGCCCAAAATACTAAAACTAATCTGAATTTCCATTTACACCTCATAGCTGTCTTGTTATGCATTGTTATCCACGTAAACACCAGTTAAAATATTATTTTGTGTTAGGGTTAGGGATTCATCTTTCAATATAGCACTCGTTTTCAATTGTGAAAAATAAATAAATACACTCATTACATTACCTATAATGAAGACAATGGACCATGATGTTATCTGGCAATAATAGACTAATATTAGAACACACATTTTAAATTGCGCGCGCCTCTCCCCCAGCGTCGTCTCCCTCTGCACAGTGCCCCTCTTCTCCGGGCCAGCGTCGTCTCCCTCTGCACAGTGCCCCTCTTCTCCGGGCCAGCGTCGTCTCCCTCTGCACAGTGCGCCTCTCCCCCGGGCCAGCGTCGTCTCCCTCGGCACAGTGCGCCTCTCCCCCGGGCCAGCGTCGTCTCCCTCGGCACAGCACGCCTCTCCCCCGGGCCAGCGTCGTCTCCCTCGGCACAGTGCGCCTCTCCCCCGGGCCAGCGTCGTCTCCCTCGGCACAGCACGCCTCTCCCCCGGGCCAGCGTCGTCTCCCTCTGCACAGCGCGCCTCTCCCCCGGGCCTCTACCTCCGACGATCACAGCCGGTCTCCTCATCCGGGTGCCATAGCTTCACACTGCCCACGTCTAAAGGACGCAGCAGTCTGCTCCAGCCGACAGCTCATCACAGCCCAGTTCCAAGCTCCCCTCCCAAAGGAGATGCTCGACTGACCCTGATCTCCGACCCCCCCACCTACCCCAGCTGCGCCAAACGTCTTTTCTCCCCGTACCATCCTAATTTCGCCATCGTCATCACAAGGTTTCATTCCGGCTCTGTCTCCTCGCCCACTGGAACGGCATCTCCTTCCATGAAGATCACCTCACCCACCCGCAAGACATTAACCCGTCCACAGAAGCCGTTCTTTATGCCGATTTTGGGGTTTTCTACAGCGCCTGATGGTCTTCCGCCGGACGAACCCCGGAGCTTGCAGGGGCCACGAATGGTCTCACCAATCAATCCCAATCCACTCGGACAACACAGCCGTCGTCACAGGCCGCTCCCACTCCGTTTATCGTGCCATTCACGGGCCATCTCATCTGGCACCCAGGTTCTCATCAGTTCCTCCCCCACGTCGCTCATGTTCCGGTCATTCCATGCCTTCACCGACACCGAATTCAGACGTCACGCCTCTCCATGCAGGCCCTGATCCAACTCCAGTTCCCCATATCTGGTGCCGACATTCAACCTGCAAACCTCGCCTTTCTCCAGTCCACTCCTCCTGGATCCATATCATCAACAGTTGGGAACCCTCAACCTCTATCGGTCAGCTCGGCAGAATTTCGCCACTCCCATAACCAAACCAACCCATCGTCGCCACCATCCAACCTCATCTCCATCGACCTCCAGGAACCGGCACGAGTCCCTCGTCGCCTGCCCCTCGCCACAGACCTTCTGGTCACATGCATACGAACTCTCCACTCAGGAGACCTACCATCCATACCAGAAGTCCCAGAGTTATTCTCCTTCAGATCCCCCCTTCACTTCCGAGTCCGGCCGCGTTGCTTCCAGACGTGGTTCCTCCAACAACTCTGCAACGTACTTGCTCTCTCCGGTATCTCCCCCACACACTACTCGATTCTTTCAGGATTGGCGCAGCCACCTCCGCATCTCGTAACGGCATCCCCGACCACCTGATCCAAATCATGGGCCACTGGTCCTCCCAGGCATATCTCCGCAACATCAGATCAGATCTGCAAGATCCCATCTCGTCTCCTTTAATGAGGCTTTTGGGGGTCTGACGTGCCTCGGGAGCAGAGTTGGGTGTAACGAGTAACGGAAAATCTCGTTACTGTAACAACACTACTTTGGTCGGTAACGAGTAATATAACGACACTACTCCTCCAAATTTGATAATCACACTACAGTTACTGGTCGCTGCAGCGCCTCGTTACTTGCGTCATGTGGCTGCTTTCAGCAGTGTTGCTTTGGAGAATAATGCACACAACGGAGATGAGTTGAACATAACCTTGTGACTCGACTTGACTTGACTTGCCCACAACAGAAAAACTTGAGACTTGGACCAAATGACTTGCTACTCGCTTGGGACTCGGTTTGGAGCAATTGTCTGACTATCACTTTCCCAAATGTGTGTGACCAAAATAGCAATTTAGGGGATGATCACACCTCTAGGCGCAAAATAGATAGAGGGTGACCCTGGAGCCTTTTAGTAATCCTGCAATTTCAGGCTACATTTCACTCAAATGACAGAGCTGAACTCGGCATGTAAACAAGACATGAATGCAATAATGTGTAATTGATATTTACCGGTATCAGCGAATCAGGCTGGAACCCAGGCTGTAGTAAACAGGCCATGCACATGCCACAGGAACCAGTTCTTTGGCCTAACCCTACAGTAGTTCCACTGAAATAGGGAAGGTTCATTCCATGTTAATCGTGTGAAACGTAGTTCCACTGAAATAGGGACGGTTCATTCATGTTAATCGTGTGAAACGTCGTTCCACTGAAATAAATGGTAAATGGTGCATTTATATAGCGCCTTTATCCAAAGCGCTTTACATAGATTGTGCATTACATTCACCCATTCACACACACATTCATACACCGATTGCGGCGGAAGCCATGCAAGGTACCAACCAGCACATCGGGAGCAATTTGGGGTTCAGTGTCTTGCCCAAGGACACTTCGACATGTAGACAGGAGGAGCCGGGATTCGAACCGCCGACCCATGGATCATTGGACGACCTGCTCTACCTCTTGAGCCACAGTCGCCCAATAGGGAAGGTTCATTCCATGTTGATCGTGTGAAACGTAGTTCCACTGAAATAGGGAAGGTTCATTCCATGTTGATCGTGTGAAACGTAGTTCCACTGAAATAGGGAAGGTTCATTCCATCACATGTAATGTACATTCCAAATGTTATAGTATAGGCCTAAGTATTGTGCATAGATCCTATCATAGGAATAATAGGAAACCAGAGACTGGATACCGAGTCCTTAAGTTATGGCACTCTCAATTAAGAAGGAAATTGGTTCTTTTATGGAGGCTAATATTGCAACATTCATACACAAGTATTCAAGCCATTCAGGATCCGGGTGAATCATGACCATGATACATTAGATTCAGTTAAACATACATTTAAGCAGTCTTAATCTAAATGACCTTTTTATACCACAAAATGGCTGCCACTGCTATGCCCTATAACACAATGAACTGGTCTAGCAAGGTAGGCTAAACAATCAACAGGTAACAATGAATTCATATTTCTATGCGTGTGACTCTCAGCTAACATGAATAGTTGCAACATCTATTCTATCGGGGAATTTGCATGTGTGCGTGAAGAAGTTTCAGTCAACTTAATTGCGGCGATCAGCCAATAGAATAAACTGACAGCATTGACAGCAAATTGCCTCACCCACGCACTCACGCGTGCACGCACGCACGTGCACACACACGATGTATGTACATGATGTATGGGCTGTCAAGGCCAGAAAGTAGTTTTCTGACACTCAGTAGGCGTTCCTGCATAACTTCCAGGGATGATGATAATGTCACGTCCATTCCCTCTATATAAGACAGCTGTCCTGTATCAATAGTCACATAGAGTTCCAGGATGGAGGCTTGCAGAGTGTTGCTGCTTTTCCTCTTCTGTCTGCGTGAGGCTGAGGCCATGCCAGCTGACGTACAGTTCCAGCTGAGCTTTGAGGGCCAAGGGACGGAGTTGGAGCTGAGCTTTGAGGGCCAAGGGACGGAGTTGGAGCTGAGTTTCGGCCATCACAAGCACAACAGAACGGAAAACGAAAACACAGGTACGTATGATTGAGATGCTGATGCTTGTACAAAGTGTGATTTAACCACTTCACTTCCTATAGGCTACTTCACATTACAGCAAGAAAGCTAAAATGCTCTTCTGTTTTGTACTATGCAACTTTTTCTATTCTACCCTGGATTTGAACCTGGTTTCCAGTGGCAAGTGCTGTTTTTTTTTTTTTTTCTTCCGCCATTGAGCTAATCAGGCCTGCCTGCTTGCTCAGGGGATACATTGAATCTTTACAGATCCTGTCTGGGTAAAGACACAAATCAAAGGAAAAACAGCGGCCTCATTTCCATTGAATGTGACCAGTTACATGAAAGTATGGATATGGCCCATACTGTGTTCATATCGGGACGGCGGTGGCTCAGCGGTAGAGTGGCCGGAGAAGTGACCTTAAGCAAGACTCTGAACCCCTAATTGCCCCAATGTGCAGGTTGGGGCCTTGCATGGTTTCCTCTGTCATCGGTGTGTGAATGTAATGCATCTCTGTAGAGCACCTTGGATAAAGGCGCTATATAAATGCCTCATATATACATTATTTGTTTTCATATTTAACATGATAATGTCTTTCAGAAAGTAAGACGGAGCTGGAAGTAAGTGGAGGATGTTCAGGTAAGAGAGATACTGGATGTTGTTTTGTTGTTGTTGGAACCTCTTATCTCCAGATTCTAACTTTTTGTGGGGTTTCATAAGATCATATGCCCCATGAGATCACACTGCAGTGTCACAAAAAGCATTGATACTTTTAAATTTGAATCCTGAAAATTAACCATTTTGGACAGAATATAGTAGCTATAGGTATTGTGACTTTGTGAGTTACAGGAACCTATTTTGTCCGTCAAGTCTTACGTTTTAACTTCACCTGTGTGGTCGTGGTCAAAAATAGCTGACGTGGTCGCCAGCTATTTTGAGGACGGTAAAATGTGTCAGAATGCGTTGTTAGCTCATTTCGGGTGGATCAGCGAAAGTGTATAGAGTGTTTGTTTCACAACACTTGTTTATTTAATTTAATAGGATTAATGAACGAATAAGTATTCCTTCATATTCCTTCCTTCAGTATTCCTTCCTATATCAATCCATCCAATCTGTAAAACACAATTAAGAATTCAGATAGATAGATAGATAGATCCTAGTCCTACAACCTATCACCCTAACCCTCACCCTAAACCTAACCTCCAACACCTAAACCTAACCTTACCCCCCTTCTTACAGATTCTGAATTGAAGATGTTGACTGACCAGTTGCAGACCAGTTTTGACCAGTTATATTCCAAACATAACAAAGTGAGCCACCAGAAAGACCAGTTGCAGACTAGTTTTGACCAGTTGCACACCAGCCATAACAACCTGACTACAGAGAAAGACCAGTTGCAGACAAGTTTTGACAAGTTGCTGACCAGTTTTGACCAGTTACAGACCAGCCATAACAACCTGACTACAGAGAAAGACCAGTTGCAGACCCGTTTTGGTCAGTTGCAGACCAGTTTTGACCAGACAGAACAGTTGCAGGCCAACCTGACTACAGAGAAAGACCAGTTGCAGACCAGTTTTGACCAGTTGCAGACCAGTTTTGGTGAGTTGCAGACCAGTTTTGACCAGACAGAACAGTTGCAGACTAGTTTTGACCAATTGCAGACCAGCCATAACAACCTGACTACAGAGAAAGACCAGTTGCAGACCAGTTTCGACCAGTTGCAGACCAGTTTTGGTCAGTTGCAGACCAGTTTTGACAGGACAGAACAGTTGCAAACTAGTTTTGACCAGTTGCATGCCAGCCATAACAACCTGACTACAGAGAAAGACCAGTTGCAGACCAGTTTCGACCAGTTGCAGACCAGTTTTGGTCAGTTGCAGACCAGTTTTGACCAGACAGAACAGTTGCAGACTAGTTTTGACCAGTTGCAGGCCAGCCATAACAACCTGACAACAGAGAAAGAACAGTTGCAGACCAGTTTTGACCAGTTACAGACCAGCCATAACAACCTGACTACAGATAAAGACCAGTTGCAGACCAGTTTCGGCCAGTTGCAGACCAGTTTTGGTGAGTTGCAGACCAGTTTTGACCAGACAGAACAGTTGCAGACTAGTTTTGACCAGTTGCAGACCAGCCATAACAACCTGACTACAGAGAAAGACCAGTTGCAGACCAGTTTCGACCAGTTGCAGACCAGTTTTGGTCAGTTGCAGACCAGTTTTGACAGGACAGAACAGTTGCAAACTAGTTTTGACCAGTTGCATGCCAGCCATAACAACCTGACTACAGAGAAAGACCAGTTGCAGACCAGTTTCGACCAGTTGCAGACCAGTTTTGGTCAGTTGCAGACCAGTTTTGACCAGACAGAACAGTTGCAGACTAGTTTTGACCGGTTGCAGGCCAGCCATAACAACCTGACAACAGAGAAAGACCAGTTGCAGACCAGTTTTGACCAGTTACAGACCAGCCATAACAACCTGACTACAGATAAAGACCAGTTGCAGACCAGTTTCGGCCAGTTGCAGACCAGTTTTGGTGAGTTGCAGACCAGTTTTGACCAGACAGAACAGTTGCAGACTAGTTTTGACCAGTTGCAGACCAGCCATAACAACCTGACTACAGAGAAAGACCAGTTGCAGACCAGTTTTGACCAGTTGCAGACCAGCCATAACAACCTGGCTACAGAGAAAGACCAGTTGCAGACCAGTTTCAACCAGTTGCAGACCACATGTGACCCGAGGAGGCTGTGTGGTCAGTGAGATTTCACTGTTTTTATTTATTGTTATGTCATGTTGTTCATCATAGAGAAAAAAAGTGCTTAACTTTATTATTATTATTATTATTATTATTATTATTATTATTATATTACCCTTATTATTATTTGTTTGTGTTAGAATCATATGGAATGACATTTGATGGCGATACCGGTGTGTGTTATTACATCTCTACTGAGAGAAAAAGCTGGGACCAGAGCAGACAAGACTGTATCGACAGGCAATCAGACCTGATCATCATAAACAGCCGAGAAAAACAGGTAACAGTGTGTGTGTGTGTGTGTGTGTGTGTGTGTGTGTGTGTGTGTGTGTGTGTGTGTGTGTGTGTGTGTGTGTGTGTGTGTGTGTGTGTGTGTGTGTGTGTGTGTGTGTGTGTGTGTGTGTGTGCGTGCGTGCGTGCGTGCGTGCGTGCGTGCGTGCGTGCGTGCGTGCGTGCATGTGTTGTACAGTTTGTACTTCAGTAACCAGAAGCCTTTTATGTACAGGCCTTACTTGTGAGAGTGGCGTCATCCCGGTATGTGTGGATTGGTCTGACTGACAGAGAGACAGAAGGCGTGTGGAAGTGGGTGGATGGAACACCACTGACCACACCAACGTAAGACTATACTTTCACTCTTCTATTGTTCTTTGATATTCTACAGCCTGGTATGATTGGATAGTATTTATTGAAATGGAATGATGGGCAGGAAAATGATGCACGTTTGGTGTGCTGTGGAAGGAAGAATAATGGTTCGTTTTTGGTTGGGGGAGAGCTCTTTGGGAAGGGGGGGGGGGGGGGGGATGAAGGGATGGCGGCGTGGAGGAGGGGCAAACCGATCGAGGCCCCTCTGGAGAACCTGCATGAAAATGGATGCATGAGAGAGAGAGATTAGTCGGACACGTGCATGAGAGAGAGAGAGAGAGAGAGAGAGATTATTCAGACACGTGCATGAGAGAGAGAGGTTAGTTGGACACATGCATGGGAGAGAGAAGGTTAGTTGCATGCATGTGGGGGAGAATGGGTTGGGGGTGGGATGTGAGAAAACTATGCATGAATGCTGGTGGACACGGCTGGGTTTAAATGCCGTCATACGGCATACTTGATTGGCTTGGAAGGTGGAGATAAGGGAGGGGTTGTTATCAGATAATCATAGCAGGTGAGATTAGGAGGAGTTGATATCAATCAGATCGGTGGTGATGGCGTGGCGGGAGGAGATTTGTTTTCCTTTTTTTCCTTTTGCTTCCTGAACCTTTTTATTCAGATTTTTTGGAATACTTACTACTATATACATACTTTAATATTTATTCACTTGAATGTATATACTTTGTCCACCATCGTCTGCAGGTTCTGGGTGCGCCATGAGCCAAGCGGCGGTGCTGAAAACTGCGCCCACCTTTGGATCCAGAACGGCTGGAATGACTGGGGCTGTGGGAGCTCTGCCAACTGGATGTGTGAACGAGCTGTTTAGGACACATGGTTCCTAAACAGACTTATATATGTGGGTCATGGACACATTGATTCTTACAAAATATTTAAGGGATTTGTTTTTAAATATAAATTAAACTATTCTTCCTTTAAAAAAAGAATAATTGCATAAATAAATACAAAATCAAAGAGAGAACACCCATTTGAAGAAGTGGTGAATATTGTGATAGTTCTGCTAGTTTGGGGCCGGGGAGACATCAGATGTATCTTTTGGCTCTCGAGCTAAAAGGTTTGGGTACCACTGGTGTGAAATCATCATTATCACAATGTATCAGTTACTGTATGATGTATTGAAACATGCATATGATGTGTTACAGTCTTTAATCAGTGCAGTAAAAGTTATTATGCATCTAATTCTCATGATATTCTACAACATTTTAGAACATTGATAACTTGTTTTATGCAAATCATTTGGGACTTGGAATGTAAAGTTTGTATACTTTTGTTTTAATCTACTTCCTCTTTTTATTCATTTAATAAATAATGAAGTTTCCCTTGGAGAATCAGATACCAATTATTATTATTATTATTATTATTATTATTATTATTATTATTATTATTATTATTATTAAATACATAATCAAATGTGAACAGATTTGACTGAGTGGCTGGCTGGCTGCCAACATGCAGAAAAATATTATTTTGTTTTATCCAAAATGAGTTAATAGCTCAAGCAGAATAGCAGAATAAATGTCAGAGAAAATCGACAGAAATCGACTTGTAAATATGAAATAAATGCTTAAACATGTAGCTATAGTTGTAATGTTATAGAGTCCACAGAAGTGAACCTTTCGAGCCTGTTTTCTCAACTCGCTGTTTTCTGTAAGACATTACTCTAAAAGCCATATCTCCAAAACTGGTGGGTCAAACTGAACAACCAATATGTCAATTTGAAGCTATGAAATCTGGACCAAATCTGGTCACAATTAAATTACACTTCCATAACAGAGAATGCAACACATTCGGATGATGGTATGATTTCACTTTAAAAGTAAACTGTCATTCTATAATGAGTTGAAAAAAAAATAGAAAAAAACGGTTATAGCCCATCGTTTTTTCTATTTTTTTTATTTTTTTTCAAATCCTCAAAAATGATGAAAAACGGCGTGCTATAGTATGCCGTACGATATGGGCTATAGCCCATGGTCCAAAATGATGAAAAACGAGGATAATTATTTTTTTCATAAATTCAAAAAACGATGGGCTATACCCCATCGTTTTTTTCATTTTTTCAAATCCTCAAAAATGATGAAAAACGGCGAGCTATAGTATGCCGTGCGATATGGGCTATAGCCCATGGTCCAAAATGATGAAGAACGACGATTCAATCTGACATTATTAAATTATCAGTACCGAAACAGACGTTCTCTCTACCGCAACATACTTAAAAGTATAGCGGTGTATGAGAATGGGTGTTGCGGAGGATGAGAAACATTATGTATTCTCTATGGCAATAGCACAAACTTTGGCATGCTACTAGTCCTACATACTTACACCTAGCAACCCCATTCTAGCCTACTTAGGTTCATCTTACGGTGGACATGTTTGCCTGAAAAGGAATCTTTGAAATGTTTCATAGTTTTAGAAATATAGTGCTTTCAAATTTACAATGGGGCTCAATGGCAAAAATTATGAAAAACGGCGTGCTATATAGTATGCCGTACGATATGGTCCAAAATGATTTTCATTTTTTCCAAATCCTCAAAAATGATGAAAAACGGCGTGCTATAGTATGCCGTACGATATGGGCTATAGCCCATGGTCCAAAATGATGAAAAACGAGGATAATCATTTTTTTCTAAAATTCTAAAAAACAATGGGCTATAACCCATCGTTTTTTTAATTTTTTTAATTTTTTTCAAATCCTCAAAAATGATGAAAAACGGCGTGCTACAGTATAGTATGCCGCACGATATGGGCTATAGCCCATATCCTTGCGGTGTATAGCGGTGTATGAGAATGGGTGTTGCGGAGGATGAGAGCATTCCTCTCATCCTCCGCAACACAATGCATTCTCTATGGCAATAGCACAAATCTTGGCATGCTACTAGTCCTACATACTTACACCTAGCAACCCCATTCTAGCCTACTTAGGTTCATCTTACGGTGGACATGTTTGCCTGAAAAGGAATCTTTGAAATGTTGCATAGTTTTAGAAATATAGTGCTTTCAAATTTGAGACATTTAACATGGGGCTCAATGGCAGCTTTATAGGCACGTCAAAAGTCTCTTTCACCTAAGAACTCCATTCACACTTTTTATTATTCAGCTTACTGTGGAGACACCCAGCTAACATGTCCATCTGGGCCCAATTGGGTTTTGACATGGGCTATGGGCATGGGTTCCAAGTGGGCCGTGCACCCAGTTTTCACAAAGGGCCCACCCGTGTTAGCCCATATGGGCTTACGTGGGTTTCTAACTGGTTCTTAGGTGGTATCCAAATGGGCCATTTTATTTCAGAACCATGTGTGTGCGCCACCTGTGTTTGCCTATATGGGTTTGAACTGGGATCTGATTGGGCCTTAAGTGGGTACCAGCTGGGCGAATTATATGTGACCCATGTAGGCCACACTTGTGTCCGCCCTCATTGTCTTCCGTCCTGTTTCTGTTGTCACCTGCTGTCGATTGTTCATTCCTATGGATAGGATGCAGTGCGCCACATTGGCGGTGTTTCCACTTTTCTGTAGTAGTTTCTTCAAGTGTTCAAACTTTATGACTGGATAGCACTCGATCTGTAGAGTCCTACATTACTATCTCCTACGATCAAGGGTTAGGGTTAGGGCACTGTAGCATGCTGTTTTTCATCATTTTTGAGGACGAAAATCACTCCGACACCATGGACTGTAGCCCATGGTCTGGAAGTGATGTTTTTTCTCTTTTTTTTTCAAATCCTCGTTTTTCATCGTTTTTGACCATGGATTATAGCCGGTTTAGGGTTAGGTTCCACGGGCTAATAAAGTGTAAATTCGGGGGTCCTTGACAAGAAAAGGTTTGGGAACCACTGTTGTAGAGGGTCTATAGCAGGGGTGTCAAACTCATTTTGGGGCAAGGGCCACATTGCGCGAAAGGTGACTTGATGAGGGCGTTTATTGAATTATTGACTTTTTTTTTAATCCTCGTTTTTCATCATTTTTGACCATCCCACTGAGCAATAGCCGGCTAAATAGACGTCGAAAAACGTCGAAAAATAGACGTCTAAAACACGTCTATTTTTAGACGTGTTTTAGACGTCTATTTTTAGACGTTTTTTATACCATTTTTAAACGCTCGTCTAATAGCCCATATCATACGGCATACTGTAGCACGCCGTTTTTCATCATTTTTGAGGATTTGAAAAGAATGAAAAAAAAAAACGATGGGTTATAGCCGTATCGTTTTTTGAATTTTAGATTTTTTTTTTATCCTTGTTTTTCATCATTTTTGACCATCCCACTGAGCAATAGCCGGCTATTAGACGTGCATCTAAAAATGGGATAAAAAACGTGTAAAAATAGACGTCTAAAAATAGACGTCTAAAACACGTCTATTTTTAGATGTGTTTTAGACGTCTATTTTTAGACGTTTTTTATCCCATTTTTAGACACTTGTCTAATAGAACATACCGTACGCCAGGGGTCCTCAACTAGAAATGATGAAGGTCCACAAATATTTTTTTGAATAAGACCGAGGTCCGGTCCCATGCGCGGCATCCATCGGAGAGCGGGGCTCTATGACCGTTTAGTATGGTCAAGCCAAGCTTATACAAATCAGATCGCCTTCCACCCAACCAATAATGGGGTGCAGAGTGCAGGCCCGGAGTGGAACTCCAAATCAGGCCGGGAGTTATACGCCCTGGCAGGCCACACTGCGCGCGCGCATAGCGCGCGCCAGAATTTTGGGGGCCCTTGGGGGACATTTTGGGGGCCTTTGCAGCAATTTCACATGAGAAATGTACCATCTGATGTTATTTATATTATTAACTTAAACTTTGTGGGTGGTCCACAAAGAGGTGGTCCGCGGTCCGGTCGCGGACCGCGGTCCGGTCGCGGACCGCGGTCCGCCAGTTGAGTACCCCTGCCGTACGGCATACTATAGCACGCCGTTTTTCAAAATTTTTGAGGTTTTGAAAAAAAAGAAAAAAAAAAGAAAACATGGGTTATAGCCCATCGTTTTTTGAAAACTTGAAAAAAGAATTAACCTCGTTTTTCATCATTTTTGAACATGGGCTATAGCCCATACCGTACGGCATACTATAGCACGCCGTTTTTCATCCTTTTTGAGGTTTTGGAAAAAAAAAACAAAAAAAAAAAACATTGGTTATAGCCCATCGTTTTTTGAATTTTTGATTTTTTTTAACCAAGTTTTTCATCATTTTTGAACATGGGCTATAGCCCATACCGTACGGCATACTATAGCACGCCGTTTTTCATCATTTTTGAGGTTTTGAAAAAATGAAAAAAAAAAAAAAACATGGGTTATATATAGCCCATCGTTTTTTGAAAATTTGAAAAAAAAATTAACCTCGTTTTTCATCATTTTTTAACATGGGCTATAGCCCATACCTTACGGCATACTATAGCACGCCGTTTTTCATTATTTTTGAGGTTTAACAAAAAAAAAAAAAAAAAAAAGAACATGGGTTATAGCCCATCGTTTTTTGAAAATTAAAAAAAAAAAACCTCGTTTTTCATCAATTTTGAACATGGGCTATAGCCCATACCGTACGGCATACTATAGCACGCCGTTTTTCATCATTTTTGAGGTTTTGAAAAAAAATTGATTTTTTTTAACCAAGTTTTTCATCATTTTTGAACATGGGCTATAGCCCATACCGTACGGCATACTATAGCACGCCGTTTTTCATTATTTTTGAGGTTTAAAAAAAAAAAAAAAAAAAAAAAGAACATGGGTTATAGCCCATCGTTTTTTGAAAATTAAAAAAAAAAATACCTCGTTTTTCATCAATTTTGAACATGGGCTATAGCCCATACCGTACGGCATACTATAGCACGCCGTTTTTCATCATTTTTGAGGTTTTGAAAAAAATGAAAAAATAATAAAACATGGGTTATAGCCCATCGTTTTTTGAAAATTTGAAAAAAGAATTAACCTCGTTTTTCATCATTTTTGAACATGGGCTATAGCCCATACCGTACGGCATACTATAGCACGCCGTTTTTCATCATTTTTGAGGTTTTGAAAAAAAAAAAAAAAAAAAAACATGGGTTATAGCCCATCGTTTTTTGAAAATTAAAAAAAAGAAAATACCTCGTTTTTCATCAATTTTGAACATGGGCTATAGCCCATACCGTACGGCATACTATAGCACGCCGTTTTTCATCATTTTTGAGGTTTTGAAAAAGAAAAAAAAAAAAGAAAAAAACATGGGTTATAGCCCATAGTTTTTTGAAAATTTGATTTTTTTTAACCTCGTTTTTCATCATTTTTGAACATGGGCTATAGCCCATACCGTACGGCATACTATAGCACGCCGTTTTTCATTATTTTTGAGGTTTAAAAAAAAAAAAAAAAAAAAAAAAAGAACATGGGTTATAGCCCATCGTTTTTTGAAAATTAAAAAAAAAAAAAACCTCGTTTTTCATCAATTTTGAACATGGGCTATAGCCCATACCGTACGGCATACTATAGCACGCCGTTTTTCATCCTTTTTGAGGTTTTGGGAAAAAAAAAAAAAAAAAAAAAACATTGGTTATAGCCCATCGTTTTTTGAATTTTTGATTTTTTTTAACCAAGTTTTTCATCATTTTTGAACATGGGCTATAGCCCATACCGTACGGCATACTATAGCACGCCGTTTTTCATCATTTTTGAGGTTTTGAAAAAAATGAAAAAAAAACAAAA
This sequence comes from Protomyctophum parallelum, assembly GCF_964188405.1. Classification (NCBI taxonomy): domain Eukaryota; kingdom Metazoa; phylum Chordata; class Actinopteri; order Myctophiformes; family Myctophidae; genus Protomyctophum; species Protomyctophum parallelum. The sequence continues at coordinate 21,071,969 of NC_139714.1, read as the reverse complement.
ACATGGGTTATATATAGCCCATCGTTTTTTGAAAATTTGAAAAAAAAATTAACCTCGTTTTTCATCATTTTTTAACATGGGCTATAGCCCATACCTTACGGCATACTATAGCACGCCGTTTTTCATTATTTTTGAGGTTAAAAAAAAAAAAAAAAAAAAAAAAGAACATGGGTTATAGCCCATCGTTTTTTGAAAATTAAAAAAAAAAAAACCTCGTTTTTCATCAATTTTGAACATGGGCTATAGCCCATACCGTACGGCATACTATAGCACGCCGTTTTTCATCCTTTTTGAGGTTTTGGGGAAAAAAAAAAGAAGAAAAAAAACATTGGTTATAGCCCATCGTTTTTTGAAATTTTGATTTTTTTTAACCAAGTTTTTCATCATTTTTGAACATGGGCTATAGCCCATACCGTACGGCATACTATAGCACGCCGTTTTTCATCATTTTTGAGGTTTTGAAAAAAATGAAAAAAAAAACAAAACATGGGTTATATATAGCCCATCGTTTTTTGAAAATTTGAAAAAAAAATTAACCTCGTTTTTCATCATTTTTTAACATGGGCTATAGCCCATACCTTACGGCATACTATAGCACGCCGTTTTTCATTATTTTTGAGGTTTAACAAAAAAAAAAAAAAAAAAAAGAACATGGGTTATAGCCCATCGTTTTTTGAAAATTAAAAAAAAAAAACCTCGTTTTTCATCAATTTTGAACATGGGCTATAGCCCATACCGTACGGCATACTATAGCACGCCGTTTTTCATCATTTTTGAGGTTTTGAAAAAAAATTGATTTTTTTTAACCAAGTTTTTCATCATTTTTGAACATGGGCTATAGCCCATACCGTACGGCATACTATAGCACGCCGTTTTTCATTATTTTTGAGGTTTAAAAAAAAAAAAAAAAAAAAAAGAACATGGGTTATAGCCCATCGTTTTTTGAAAATTAAAAAAAAAAATACCTCGTTTTTCATCAATTTTGAACATGGGCTATAGCCCATACCGTACGGCATACTATAGCACGCCGTTTTTCATCATTTTTGAGGTTTTGAAAAAAATGAAAAAATAATAAAACATGGGTTATAGCCCATCGTTTTTTGAAAATTTGAAAAAAGAATTAACCTCGTTTTTCATCATTTTTGAACATGGGCTATAGCCCATACCGTACGGCATACTATAGCACGCCGTTTTTCATCATTTTTGAGGTTTTGAAAAAAAAAAAAAAAAAAAAACATGGGTTATAGCCCATCGTTTTTTGAAAATTAAAAAAAAGAAAATACCTCGTTTTTCATCAATTTTGAACATGGGCTATAGCCCATACCGTACGGCATACTATAGCACGCCGTTTTTCATCATTTTTGAGGTTTTGAAAAAGAAAAAAAAAAAAGAAAAAAACATGGGTTATAGCCCATAGTTTTTTGAAAATTTGATTTTTTTTAACCTCGTTTTTCATCATTTTTGAACATGGGCTATAGCCCATACCGTACGGCATACTATAGCACGCCGTTTTTCATTATTTTTGAGGTTTAAAAAAAAAAAAAAAAAAAAAAAAAGAACATGGGTTATAGCCCATCGTTTTTTGAAAATTAAAAAAAAAAAAAACCTCGTTTTTCATCAATTTTGAACATGGGCTATAGCCCATACCGTACGGCATACTATAGCACGCCGTTTTTCATCATTTTTGAGGTTTTGAAAAAAATGAAAAATAAATAAAACATGGGTTATAGCCCATCGTTTTTTGAAAATTTGAAAAAAGAATTAACCTCGTTTTTCATCATTTTTGAACATGGGCTATAGCCCATACCGTACGGCATACTATAGCACGCCGTTTTTCATCCTTTTTGAGGTTTTGAAAAAAAAAGAAAAAAAAAAACATTGGTTATAGCCCATCGTTTTTTGATTTTTTGATTTTTTTTTTTAACCAAGTTTTTCATCATTTTTGAACATCGGCTATAGCCCATACCGTACGGCATACTATAGCACGCCGTTTTTCATCATTTTTGAGGTTTTGAAAAAAATGGAAAAAAAAACAAACATGGGTTATAGCCCATCGTTTTTTGAAAATTTGATTTTTTTTTAACCTCGTTTTTCATCATTTTTGAACATGGGCTATAGCCCATACCGTACGGCATACTATAGCATGCCGTTTTTCATCATTTTTGAGGTTTTGAAAAAAAAAAAAAAAAAAAAAAACATGGGTTATAGCCAATCGTTTTTTGAAAATTTGAAAAAAGAATTAACCTCGTTTTTCATCAATTTTGAACATGGGCTATAGCCCATACCGTACGGCATACTATAGCACGCCGTTTTTCATCATTTTTGAGGTTTTGAAAAAAATAAAATAAAAAATAAAACATGGGTTATAGCCCATCGTTTTTTGAAAATTAGATTTTTTTTTAACCTCGTTTTTCATCATTTTTTAACATGGGCTATAGCCCATACCGTACGGCATACTATAGCACACCGTTTTTCATCCTTTTTGAGGTTTAAAAAAAAAAAAAAAAAAAACATTGGTTATAGCCCATCGTTTTTTGAAAATTAGATTTTTTTTTTTAACCAAGTTTTTCATCATTTTTGAACATGGGCTATAGCCCATACCGTACGGCATACTATAGCACGCTGTTTTTCATCATTTTTGAGGTTATGAAAAAAATGAAAAAAAAAATAAACATGGGTTATAGCCCATCGTTTTTTGAAAATTTGATTTTTTTTTAACCTCGTTTTTCATCATTTTTGAACATGGGCTATAGCCCATACCGTACGGCATACTATAGCACGCCATTTTTCATCATTTTTGAGGTTTTGAAAAAAAAACAAAAAAACAAAAACATGGGTTATAGCCCATCGTTTTTTGAAAATTTGATTTTTTTTTAACCTCGTTTTTCATCATTTTTGAACATGGGCTATAGCCCATACCGTACGGCATACTATAGCACGCCATTTTTCATCATTTTTGAGGTTTTGAAAAAAATGAAAAAAAAACAAAACATGGGTTATAGCCCATCGTTTTTTGAAAATTTGATTTTTTTTTTACCTCGTTTTTCATCATTTTTGAACATGGGCTATAGCCTATACCGTACGGCATACTATAGCACGCCGTTTTTCATTATTTTTGAGGTTTTGAAAAAAATGAAAAAAAAAACAAACATGGGTTATAGCCCATTGTTTTTTGAAAATTAAAAAAAAAGAAATTACCTCGTTTTTCATCAATTTTGAACATGGGCTATAGCCCATACCGTACGGCATACTATAGCACGCCGTTTTTCATCATTTTTGAGGATTTGAAAAGAATGTAAAAAAAAAAAACATGTGTTATAGCCCATCGTTTTTTGAATTTTTTATTTTTTTTACCTCGTTTTTCATCATTTTTTAACATGGGCTATAGCCCATACCGTACGGCATACTATAGCACGCTGTTTTTCATCATTTTTGAGGTTATGAAAAAAATGAAAAAAAAACAAAACATGGGTTATAGCCCATCGTTTTTTGAAAATTTGATTTTTTTTTAACCTCGTTTTTCATCATTTTTGAACATGGGCTATAGCCTATACCGTACGGCATACTATAGCACGCCGTTTTTCATCATTTTTGAGGTTTTGAAAAAAAAAGAAAAAGAAAAAAACATGGGTTATAGCCCATCGTTTTTTTTTATTTTGATTTTTTTTTAACCTCGTTTTTCATCATTTTTGAACATGGGCTATAGCCCATACCGTACGGCACACTATAGCACGCCATTTTTCATCATTTTTGAGGTTTTGAAAAAAATGAAAAAAAAACAAAACATGGGTTATAGCCCATCGTTTTTTGAAAATTTGATTTTTTTTTTACCTCGTTTTTCATCATTTTTGAACATGGGCTATAGCCTATACCGTACGGCATACTATAGCACGCCGTTTTTCATTATTTTTGAGGTTTTGAAAAAAATGAAAAAAAAAACAAACATGGGTTATAGCCCATTGTTTTTTGAAAATTAAAAAAAAAGAAATTACCTCGTTTTTCATCAATTCTGAACATGGGCTATAGCCCATACCGTACGGCATACTATAGCACGCCGTTTTTCATCATTTTTGAGGATTTGAAAAGAATGTAAAAAAAAAAAACATCGTTTTTTGAAATTTTGATTTTTTTTTTACCTCGTTTTTCATCATTTTTTAACATGGGCTATAGCCCATACCGTACGGCATACTATAGCACGCCGTTTTTCATCATTTTTGAGGTTTTGAAAAAAAAAAAAAAAGAAAAAAACATGGGTTATAGCCCATCGTTTTTTGAAAATTTGATTTTTTTTTAACCTCGTTTTTCATCATTTTTGAACATGGGCTATAGCCCATACCGTACGGCATACTATAGCACGCCATTTTTCATCATTTTTGAGGTTTTGAAAAAAATGAAAAAAAAAACAAAACATGGGTTATAGCCCATCGTTTTTTGAAAATTTGATTTTTTTTTTACCTCGTTTTTCATCATTTTTGAACATGGGCTATAGCCTATACCGTACGGCATACTATAGCACGCCGTTTTTCATTATTTTTGAGGTTTTGAAAAAAATGAAAAAAAAAACAAACATGGGTTATAGCCCATTGTTTTTTGAAAATTAAAAAAAAAGAAATTACCTCGTTTTTCATCAATTCTGAACATGGGCTATAGCCCATACCGTACGGCATACTATAGCACGCCGTTTTTCATCATTTTTGAGGATTTGAAAAGAATGTAAAAAAAAAAAACATCGTTTTTTGAAATTTTGATTTTTTTTTTACCTCGTTTTTCATCATTTTTTAACATGGGCTATAGCCCATACCGTACGGCATACTATAGCACGCCGTTTTTCATCATTTTTGAGGTTTTGAAAAAAAAAAAAAAAGAAAAAAACATGGGTTATAGCCCATCGTTTTTTGAAATTTTGATTTTATTTTAACCTCGTTTTTCATCATTTTTGAACATGGGCTATAGCCCATACCGTACGGCATACTATAGCACGCCGTTTTTCATCATTTTTGAGGTTTTGAAAAAAATGAAAAAAAAAAAAAAAACATGGGTTATAGCCCATCGTTTTTTGAAAATTTGAAAAAAGAATTTAACCTTGTTTTTCATCATTTTTGAACTTGGGCTATAGCCCATACCGTACGGCATACTATAGCACGCAGTTTTTCATCATTTTTGAGGTTTAAAAAAACAAAAACAAAAAAAACATGTGTTATAGCCCATCGTTTTTCGAAATTTAGATTTTTTTTTTACCTCGTTTTTCATCATTTTTGAACATGGGCTACAAACCCATACCGTACGGCATACTATAGCACGCCGTTTTTCATCATTTTTGAGGTTTTGAAAAAAATGAAGAAAAAAAAAATCATGGGTTATAGCCCATCGTTTTTTGAAAATTTGATTTTTTTTTAACCTAGTTTTTCATCATTTTTGAACATGGGCTATAGCCCATACCGTACGGCATACTATAGCACGCCGTTTTTCATCATTTTTGAGGTTTTGAAAAAAAAAAACAAAAAAAAAAACATGGGTTATAGCCCATCGTTTTTTGAAATTTAGAAAAAAAAGAATAACCTCGTTTTTCATCATTTTTGAACATGGGCTATAGCCCATACCGTACGGCATACTATAGCACGCAGTTTTTCATCATTTTTGAGGTTTTGAAAAAAAACAAAAACGAAAAAAAACATGGGTTATAGCCCATCGTTTTTTGAAATTTTGAAAACAAAATGTAACCTTGTTTTTCATCATTTTTGCACATGGGCTATAGCCCATACCGTACGGCATACTATAGCACGCCGTTTTTCATCATTTTTGAGGTTTTGAAAAAAATGAAGAAAAAAAAATCATGGGTTATAGCCCATCGTTTTTTGAAAATTTGAAAAAAGAATTTAACCTTGTTTTTCATCATTTTTGAACTTGGGCTATAGCCCATACCGTACGGCATACTATAGCACGCCGTTTTTCATCATTTTTGAGGTTTTGAAAAAAAAAAAAAAAAAAAAAAACATGGGTTATAGCCCATCGTTTTTTGAAATTTAGAAAAAAAAGAATAACCTCGTTTTTCATCATTTTTGAACATGGGCTATAGCCCATACCGTACGGCATACTATAGCACGCAGTTTTTCATCATTTTTGAGGTTTTGAAAAAAAACAAAAACGAAAAAAAACATGGGTTATAGCCCATCGTTTTTTGAAATTTTGAAAACAAAATGTAACCTTGTTTTTCATCATTTTTGCACATGGGCTATAGCCCATACCGTACGGCATACTATAGCACGCCGTTTTTCATCATTTTTGAGGTTTTGAAAAAAATGAAGAAAAAAAAATCATGGGTTATAGCCCATCGTTTTTTGAAAATTTGAAAAAAGAATTTAACCTTGTTTTTCATCATTTTTGAACTTGGGCTATAGCCCATACCGTACGGCATACTATAGCACGCCGTTTTTCATCATTTTTGAGGTTTTGAAAAAAAAAAAAAAAAAAAAAAAAACATGGGTTATAGCCCATCGTTTTTCGAAATTTAGATTTTTTTTTTAACCTCGTTTTTCATCATTTTTGAACATGGGCTATAGCCCATACCGTACGGCATACTATAGCACGCCGTTTTTCATCATTTTTGAGGTTTTGAAAAAAATGGAAAAAAAAAATCATGGGTTATAGCCCATCGTTTTTTGAAATTTTGAAAAAAAGAATAACCTCGTTTTTCATCATTTTTGAACATGGGCTATAGCCCATACCGTACGGCATACTGTAGCACGCAGTTTTTCATCATTTTTGAGGTTTTGAAAAAAAAAAAAAAAAAAAAAAAACATGGGTTATAGCCCATCGTTTTTTGAAATTTTGAAAACAAAATGTAACCTTGTTTTTCATCATTTTTGAACATGGGCTATAGCCCATACCGTACGGCATACTATAGCACGCAGTTTTTCATCATTTTTGAGGTTTTGAAAAAAAAAAAAACATGGGTTATAGCCCATCGTTTTTTGAAATTTTGAAAACAAAATGTAACCTTGTTTTTCATCATTTTTGCACATGGGCTATAGCCCATACCGTACGGCATACTATAGCACGCAGTTTTTCATCATTTTTGAGGTTTTGAAAAAAAACAAAAACAAAAAAAACATGGGTTATAGCCCATCGTTTTTTGAAATTTTGAAAACAAAATGTAACCTTGTTTTTCATCATTTTTGCACATGGGCTATAGCCCATACCGTACGGCATACTATAGCACGCCGTTTTTCATCATTTTTGAGGTTTTGAAAAAAATGAAGAAAAAAAAATCATGGGTTATAGCCCATCGTTTTTTGAAAATTTGAAAAAAGAATTTAACCTTGTTTTTCATCATTTTTGAACTTGGGCTATAGCCCATACCGTACGGCATACTATAGCACGCCGTTTTTCATCATTTTTGAGGTTTTGAAAAAAAAAAAAAAAAAAAAAAAACATGGGTTATAGCCCATCGTTTTTCGAAATTTAGATTTTTTTTTTAACCTCGTTTTTCATCATTTTTGAACATGGGCTATAGCCCATACCGTACGGCATACTATAGCACGCCGTTTTTCATCATTTTTGAGGTTTTGAAAAAAATGGAAAAAAAAAATCATGGGTTATAGCCCATCGTTTTTTGAAATTTTGAAAAAAAGAATTACCTCGTTTTTCATCATTTTTGAACATGGGCTATAGCCCATACCGTACGGCATACTGTAGCACGCAGTTTTTCATCATTTTTGAGGTTTTGAAAAAAAAAAAAAAAAAAAAAAAACATGGGTTATAGCCCATCGTTTTTTGAAATTTTGAAAACAAAATGTAACCTTGTTTTTCATCATTTTTGCACATGGGCTATAGCCCATACCGTACAGCATACTATAGCACGCCGTTTTTCATCATTTTTGAGGTTTTGAAAAAAATGAAGAAAAAAAAATCATGGGTTATAGCCCATCGTTTTTTGAAAGTTTGAAAAAAAAATTAATCTAGTTTTTCATCATTTTTGAACATGGGCTCTAGCCCATACCGTACGGCATACTATAGCACGCCCTTTTTCATCATTTTTGAGGTTTTGAAACAAAAAAAAAACAAAAAAAAACATGGGTTATAGCCCATCGTTTTTCGAAATTTAGATTTTTTTTTTAACCTCGTTTTTCATCATTTTTGAACATGGGCAATAGCCCATACCGTACGGCATACTATAGCACGCCGTTTTTCATCATTTTTGAGGTTTTGAAAAAAATGAAAAAAAAAAAAATCATGGGTTATAGCCCATCGTTTTTTTGAAATGTTGAAAAAAAGAATAACCTCGTTTTTCATCATTTTTGAACATGGGCTATAGCCCATACCGTACGGCATACTATAGCACGCAGTTTTTCATCATTTTTGAGGTTTTGAAAAAAAAACAAACATGGGTTATAGCCCATCGTTTTTTGAAATTTTGAAAACAAAATGTAACCTTGTTTTTCATCATTTTTGCACATGGGCTATAGCCCATACCGTACGGCATACTATAGCACGCCGTTTTTCATCATTTTTGAGGTTTTGAAAAAAATTAAAAAAAAAAAAAACATGGGTTATAGCCCATCGTTTTTTGAAATTTTGAAAAAAAGAATAACCTCGTTTTTCATCATTTTTGAACATGGGCTATAGCCCATACCGTACGGCATACTATAGCACGCAGTTTTTCATCATTTTTGAGGTTTTGAAAAAAAAAAAAAAAAAAAAAAACATGGGTTATAGCCCATCGTTTTTTGAAATTTTGAAAAAAATTAACCTTGTTTTTCATCATTTTTTAACTTGGGCTATAGCCCATACCGTACGGCATACTATAGCACGCAGTTTTTCATCATTTTTGAGGTTTTGAAAAAAATGGGGAAAAAAAAACATGGGTTATAGCCCATCGTTTTTTGAAAATTTGAAAAAAAAATTAACCTAGTTTTTCATCATTTTTGAACATGGGCTATAGCCCATACCGTACGGCATACTATAGCACGCCGTTTTTCATCATTTTTGAGGTTTTGAAAAAAAAGAAAAAAAAAAAAAACATGGGTTATAGCCCATCGTTTTTTGAAATTTTGAAAAAAGAATTTAACCTTGTTTTTCATCATTTTTGAACTTGGGCTATAGCCCATACCGTAGGGCATACTATAGCACGTTTGATATTTTTTTTAACCTAGTTTTTCATCATTTTTGAGGTTTTGAAAAAAATGAAAAAAAAAAAAAACATGGGTTATAGCCCATCGTTTTTTGAAATTTTGAAAAAAAGAATAACCTCGTTTTTCATCATTTTTGAACATGGGCTCTAGCCCATACCGTACGGCATACTATAGCACGCCCTTTTTCATCATTTTTGAGGTTTTGAAAAACAAAAAACAAAAAAGAAACATGGGTTATAGCCCATCGTTTTTCGAAATTTAGATTTTTTTTTTAACCTCGTTTTTCATCATTTTTGAACATGGGCTATAGCCCATACCGTACGGCATACTATAGCACGCCGTTTTCATCATTTTTGAGGTTTTGAAAAAAATGAAAAAAAAAAAAATCATGGGTTATAGCCCATCGTTTTTTGAAATGTTGAAAAAAAGAATAACCTCGTTTTTCATCATTTTTGAACATGGGCTATAGCCCATACCGTACGGCATACTATAGCACGCAGTTTTTCATCATTTTTGAGGTTTTGAAAAAAAAAAAAAAAAAAAAAAACATGGGTTATAGCCCATCGTTTTTTGAAATTTTGAAAACAAAATGTAACCTTGTTTTTCATCATTTTTTAACTTGGGCTATAGCCCATACCGTACGGCATACTATAGCACGCAGTTTTTCATCATTTTTGAGGTTTTGAAAAAAATGGGGAAAAAAAAACATGGGTTATAGCCCATCGTTTTTTGAAAATTTGAAAAAAAAATTAACCTAGTTTTTCATCATTTTTGAACATGGGCTATAGCCCATACCGTACGGCATACTATAGCACGCCGTTTTTCATCATTTTTGAGGTTTTGAAAAAAAAGAAAAAAAAAAAAAACATGGGTTATAGCCCATCGTTTTTTGAAATTTTGAAAAAAGAATTTAACCTTGTTTTTCATCATTTTTGAACTTGGGCTATAGCCCATACCGTAGGGCATACTATAGCACGCCGTTTTTCATCATTTTTGAGGTTTAAAAAAAAACAAAAAACAAAAAAACATGGGTTATAGCCCATCGTTTTTTGAAAATTTGATTTTTTTTTTTAACCTAGTTTTTCATCATTTTTGAGGTTTTGAAAAAAATGAAAAAAAAAAAAAACATGGGTTATAGCCCATCGTTTTTTGAAATTTTGAAAAAAAGAATAACCTCGTTTTTCATCATTTTTGAACATGGGCTATAGCCCATACCGTACGGCATACTATAGCACGCCGTTTTTCATCATTTTTGAGGTTTTGAAAAAAATGAAAAAAAAAAAAATCATGGGTTATAGCCCATCGTTTTTTGAAATTTTGAAAAAAAGAATAACCTCGTTTTTCATCATTTTTGAACATGGGCTATAGCCCATACCGTACGGCATACTATAGCACGCAGTTTTTCATCATTTTTGAGGTTTTGAAAAAAAAAAAAAAAAAAAAAAAACATGGGTTATAGCCCATCGTTTTTTGAAATTTTGAAAACAAAATGTAACCTTGTTTTTCATCATTTTTGCACATGGGCTATAGCCCATACCGTACAGCATACTATAGCACGCCGTTTTTCATCATTTTTGAGGTTTTGAAAAAAATGAAGAAAAAAAAATCATGGGTTATAGCCCATTGTTTTTTGAAAGTTTGAAAAAAAAATTAATCTAGTTTTTCATCATTTTTGAACATGGGCTCTAGCCCATACCGTACGGCATACTATAGCACGCCCTTTTTCATCATTTTTGAGGTTTTGAAAAAAAAAAAAAAAAAAAAAACATGGGTTATAGCCCATCGTTTTTCGAAATTTTGAAAAAAGAATTTAACCTTGTTTTTCATCATTTTTGAACTTGGGCTATAGCCCATACCGTAGGGCATACTATAGCACGCCGTTTTTCATCATTTTAGAGGTTTAAAAAAAAACAAAAAACAAAAAAACATGGGTTATAGCCCATCGTTTTTTGAAAATTTGATTTTTTTTTAACCTAGTTTTTCATCATATTTGAGGTTTTGAAAAAAATGAAAAAAAAAAAAAAACATGGGTTATAGCCCATCGTTTTTTGAAATTTTGAAAAAAAGAATAACCTCGTTTTTCATCATTTTTGAACATGGGCTATAGCCCATACCGTACGGCATACTATAGCACGCCGTTTTTCATCATTTTTGAGGTTTTGAAAAAAATGGAAAAAAAAAAAATCATGGGTTATAGCCCATCGTTTTTTGAAATTTTGAAAAAAAGAATAACCTCGTTTTTCATCATTTTTGAACATGGGCTATAGCCCATACCGTACGGCATACTATAGCACGCAGTTTTTCATCATTTTTGAGGTTTTGAAAAAAAAAAAAAAAAAAAAAAAACATGGGTTATAGCCCATCGTTTTTTGAAATTTTGAAAACAAAATGTAACCTTGTTTTTCATCATTTTTGCACATGGGCTATAGCCCATACCGTACAGCATACTATAGCACGCCGTTTTTCATCATTTTTGAGGTTTTGAAAAAAATGAAGAAAAAAAAATCATGGGTTATAGCCCATCGTTTTTTGAAAGTTTGAAAAAAAAATTAATCTAGTTTTTCATCATTTTTGAACATGGGCTCTAGCCCATACCGTACGGCATACTATAGCACGCCCTTTTTCATCATTTTTGAGGTTTTGAAAAAAAAAAAAAAAAAAAAAAACATGGGTTATAGCCCATCGTTTTTCGAAATTTAGATTTTTTTTTAACCTCGTTTTTCATCATTTTTGAACATGGGCTATAGCCCATACCGTACGGCATACTATAGCACGCCGTTTTTCATCATTTTTGAGGTTTTGAAAAAAATGAAAAAAAAAAAAATCATGGGTTATAGCCCATCGTTTTTTGAAATGTTGAAAAAAAGAAGAACCTCGTTTTTCATCATTTTTGAACATGGGCTATAGCCCATACCGTACGGCATACTATAGCACGCAGTTTTTCATCATTTTTGAGGTTTTGAAAAAAAAAAAAAAAAAAAAAACATGGGTTATAGCCCATCGTTTTTTGAAATTTTGAAAACAAAATGTAACCTTGTTTTTCATCATTTTTGCACATGGGCTATAGCCCATACTGTACGGCATACTATAGCACGCCGTTTTTCATCATTTTTGAGGTTTTGAAAAAAATGAAGAAAAAAAAATCATGGGTTATAGCCCATCGTTTTTTGAAAGTTTGAAAAAAAAATTAATCTAGTTTTTCATCATTTTTGAACATGGGCTCTAGCCCATACCGTACGGCATACTATAGCACGCCCTTTTTCATCATTTTTGAGGTTTTGAAAAAAAAAAAAAAAAAAAAAAACATGGGTTATAGCCCATCGTTTTTCGAAATTTAGATTTTTTTTTTAACCTCGTTTTTCATCATTTTTGAACATGGGCTATAGCCCATACCGTACGGCATACTATAGCACGCCGTTTTTCATCATTTTTGAGGTTTTGAAAAAAATGAAAAAAAAAAAAATCATGGGTTATAGCCCATCGTTTTTTGAAATGTTGAAAAAAAGAATAACCTCGTTTTTCATCATTTTTGAACATGGGCTATAGCCCATACCGTACGGCATACTATAGCACGCAGTTTTTCATCATTTTTGAGGTTTTGAAAAAAAAAAAAAAAAAAAAAACATGGGTTATAGCCCATCGTTTTTTGAAATTTTGAAAACAAAATGTAACCTTGTTTTTCATCATTTTTGCACATGGGCTATAGCCCATACTGTACGGCATACTATAGCACGCCGTTTTTCATCATTTTTGAGGTTTTGAAAAAAATGAAGAAAAAAAAATCATGGGTTATAGCCCATCGTTTTTTGAAAGTTTGAAAAAAAAATTAATCTAGTTTTTCATCATTTTTGAACATGGGCTCTAGCCCATACCGTACGGCATACTATAGCACGCCCTTTTTCATCATTTTTGAGGTTTTGAAAAAAAAAAAAAAAAAAAAAAACATGGGTTATAGCCCATCGTTTTTCGAAATTTTGAAAAAAATTAACCTTGTTTTTCATCATTTTTTACCTTGGGCTATAGCCCATACCGTACGGCATACTATAGCACGCAGTTTTTCATCATTTTTGAGGTTTTGAAAAAAATGGGGAAAAAAAAACATGGGTTATAGCCCATCGTTTTTTGAAAATTTGAAAAAAAAATTAACCTCGTTTTTCATCATTTTTGAACATGGGCTATAGCCCATACCGTACGGCATACTATAGCACGCCGTTTTTCATCATTTTTGAGGTTTTGAAAAAAATGAAAAAAAAAAAAAACATGGGTTATAGCCCATCGTTTTTTGAAATTTTGAAAAAAGAATTTAACCTTGTTTTTCATCATTTTTGAACTTGGGCTATAGCCCATACCGTAGGGCATACTATAGCACGCCGTTTTTCATCATTTTTGAGGTTTAAAAAAAAACAAAAAACAAAAAAACATGGGTTATAGCCCATCGTTTTTTGAAAATTTGATTTTTTTTTAACCTAGTTTTTCATCATTTTTGAGGTTTTGAAAAAAATGAAAAAAAAACAAAACATGGGTTATAGCCCATCGTTTTTTGAAATTTTGAAAAAAAGAATAACCTCGTTTTTCATCATTTTTGAACATGGGCTATAGCCCATACCGTACGGCATACTATAGCACGCAGTTTTTCATCATTTTTGAGGTTTTGAAAAAAAAAAAAAAAAAAAAAAAAACATGGGTTATAGCCCATCGTTTTTTGAAATTTTGAAAAAAAGAATAACCTCGTTTTTCATCATTTTTGAACATGGGCTATAGCCCATACCGTACGGCATACTATAGCACGCCGTTTTTCATAATTTTTGAGGTTTTGAAAAATTGAAAAAAAAAACAAAACATGGGTTATAGCCCATCGTTTTTTGAAATTTTGAAAAAAAGAATAACCTCGTTTTTCATCATTTTTGAACATGGGCTATAGCCCATACCGTACGGCATACTATAGCACGCAGTTTTTCATCATTTTTGAGGTTTTGAAAAAAAAAAAAAAACATGGGTTATAGCCTATCGTTTTTTGAAATTTTGAAAAAAAAATGTAACCTTGTTTTTCATCATTTTTGAACATGGGCTATAGCCCATACCGTACGGCATACTATAGCACGCCGTTTTTCATCATTTTTGAGGTTTTGAAAAAAAAAAAAAAAAAAAAAAACATGGGTTATAGCCCATCGTTTTTTGAAATTTTGAAAAAAAGAATAACCTCGTTTTTCATCATTTTTGAACATGGGCTATAGCCCATACCGTACGGCATACTATAGCACGCAGTTTTTCATCATTTTTGAGGTTTTGAAAAAAATTAAAAAAAAAAAAATCATGGGTTATAGCCCATCGTTTTTTGAAATTTAGATTTTTTTTTTAACCTCGTTTTTCATCATTTTTGAGGTTTTGAAAAAAATGAAAAAAAAACAAAACATGGGTTATATTCCATCGTTTTTTGAAATTTTGAAAAAAAGAATAACCTCGTTTTTCATCATTTTTGAACATGGGCTATAGCCCATACCGTACGGCATACTATAGCACGCAGTTTTTCATCATTTTTGAGGTTTTGAAAAAAAAAAAAAAAAAAAAAAACATGGGTTATAGCCCATCGTTTTTTGAAATTTTGAAAAAAAGAATAACCTCGTTTTTCATCATTTTTTAACATGGGCTATAGCCCATACCGTACGGCATACTATAGCACGCCGTTTTTCATCATTTTTGAGGTTTTGAAAAATTGAAAAAAAAAAAAAAACATGGGTTATAGCCCATCGTTTTTTGAAATTTTGAAAAAAAGAATAACCTCGTTTTTCATCATTTTTGAACATGGGCTATAGCCCATACCGTACGGCATACTATAGCACGCCGTTTTTCATCATTTTTGAGGTTTTGAAAAAAATGGAAAAAAAAAAAATCATGGGTTATAGCCCATCGTTTTTTGAAATTTTGAAAAAAAGAATAACCTCGTTTTTCATCATTTTTGAACATGGGCTATAGCCCATACCGTACGGCATACTATAGCACGCCGTTTTTCATCATTTTTGAGGTTTTGAAAAAAATGGAAAAAAAAAAAATCATGGGTTATAGCCCATCGTTTTTTGAAAATTTGATTTTTTTTTAACCTAGTTTTTCATCATTTTTGAACATGGGCTATAGCCCATACCGTACGGCATACTATAGCACGCCGTTTTTCATCATTTTTGAGGTTTTGAAAAAAAAAAAAAAAAAAAAAAACATGGGTTATAGCCCATCGTTTTTTGAAATTTAGAAAAAAAAGAATAACCTCGTTTTTCATCATTTTTGAACATGGGCTATAGCCCATACCGTACGGCATACTATAGCACGCCGTTTTTCATCATTTTTGAGGTTTTGAAAAAAAAAAAAAAAAAAAAAACATGGGTTATAGCCCATCGTTTTTTGAAATTTAGAAAAAAAAGAATAACCTCGTTTTTCATCATTTTTGAACATGGGCTATAGCCCATACCGTACGGCATACTATAGCACGCAGTTTTTCATCATTTTTGAGGTTTTGAAAAAAAACAAAAACAAAAAAAACATGGGTTATAGCCCATCGTTTTTTGAAATTTTGAAAACAAAATGTAACCTTGTTTTTCATCATTTTTGCACATGGGCTATAGCCCATACCGTACGGCATACTATAGCACGCCGTTTTTCATCATTTTTGAGGTTTTGAAAAAAATGAAGAAAAAAAAATCATGGGTTATAGCCCATCGTTTTTTGAAAATTTGAAAAAAGAATTTAACCTTGTTTTTCATCATTTTTGAACTTGGGCTATAGCCCATACCGTACGGCATACTATAGCACGCCGTTTTTCATCATTTTTGAGGTTTTGAAAAAAAAAAAAAAAAAAAAAAAAACATGGGTTATAGCCCATCGTTTTTCGAAATTTAGATTTTTTTTTAACCTCGTTTTTCATCATTTTTGAACATGGGCTATAGCCCATACCGTACGGCATACTATAGCACGCCGTTTTTCATCATTTTTGAGGTTTTGAAAAAAATGGAAAAAAAAAATCATGGGTTATAGCCCATCGTTTTTTGAAATTTTGAAAAAAAGAATAACCTCGTTTTTCATCATTTTTGAACATGGGCTATAGCCCATACCGTACGGCATACTGTAGCACGCAGTTTTTCATCATTTTTGAGGTTTTGAAAAAAAAAAAAAAAAAAAAAAAACATGGGTTATAGCCCATCGTTTTTTGAAATTTTGAAAACAAAATGTAACCTTGTTTTTCATCATTTTTGCACATGGGCTATAGCCCATACCGTACAGCATACTATAGCACGCCGTTTTTCATCATTTTTGAGGTTTTGAAAAAAATGAAGAAAAAAAAATCATGGGTTATAGCCCATCGTTTTTTGAAAGTTTGAAAAAAAAATTAATCTAGTTTTTCATCATTTTTGAACATGGGCTCTAGCCCATACCGTACGGCATACTATAGCACGCCCTTTTTCATCATTTTTGAGGTTTTGAAACAAAAAAAAAAAAAAAAAAAACATGGGTTATAGCCCATCGTTTTTCGAAATTTAGATTTTTTTTTTAACCTCGTTTTTCATCATTTTTGAACATGGGCTATAGCCCATACCGTACGGCATACTATAGCACGCAGTTTTTCATCATTTTTGAGGTTTTGAAAAAAAAAAAAACATGGGTTATAGCCCATCGTTTTTTGAAATTTTGAAAAAAAGAATAACCTCGTTTTTCATCATTTTTGAACATGGGCTATAGCCCATACTGTACGGCATACTATAGCACGCAGTTTTTCATCATTTTTGAGGTTTAAAAAAAAAAAAAAAAAAAAAAAAATGGGTCATAGCCCATCGTTTTTTGAAATTTTGAAAAAAAGAATAACCTCGTTTTTCATCATTTTTGAACATGGGCTATAGCCCATACCGTACGGCATACTATAGCACGCCGTTTTTCATCATTTTTGAGGTTTTGAAAAAAAAAAACAAAAAAAAAACATGGGTTATAGCCCATCGTTTTTTGAAATTTTGAAAAAAAGAATAACCTCGTTTTTCATCATTTTTGAACATGGGCTATAGCCCATACCGTACGGCATACTATAGCACGCAGTTTTTCATCATTTTTGAGGTTTTGAAAAAAAAAAAAAAAAAAAAAAACATGGGTTATAGCCCATCGTTTTTTGAAATTTTGAAAAAAATGTACCTTGTTTTTCATCATTTTTGAACTTGGGCTATAGCCCATACCGTACGGCATACTATAGCACGCAGTTTTTCATCATTTTTGAGGTTTAAAAAAAAAAAAAAAAAAAAAAAAAAAACATGGGTTATAGCCCATCGTTTTTTGAAAATTTGATTTTTTTTTAACCTCGTTTTTCATCATTTTTGAGGTTTTGAAAAAAATGAAAAAAAAACAAAACATGGGTTATAGCCCATCGTTTTTTGAAATTTTGAAAAAAAGAATAACCTCGTTTTTCATCATTTTTGAACATGGGCTATAGCCCATACCGTACGGCATACTATAGCACGCAGTTTTTCATCATTTTTGAGGTTTTGAAAAAAAAAAAAAAAAAAAAAAACATGGGTTATAGCCCATCGTTTTTTGAAATTTTGAAAAAAAGAATAACCTCGTTTTTCATCATTTTTGAACATGGGCTATAGCCCATACCGTACGGCATACTATAGCACGCCGTTTTTCATCATTTTTGAGGTTTTGAAAAATTGAAAAAAAAAACAAAACATGGGTTATAGCCCATCGTTTTTTGAAATTTTGAAAAAAAGAATAACCTCGTTTTTCATCATTTTTGAACATGGGCTATAGCCCATACCGTACGGCATACTATAGCACGCAGTTTTTCATCATTTTTGAGGTTTTGAAAAAAAGAAAAAAACATGGGTTATAGCCTATCGTTTTTTGAAATTTTGAAAAAAAAATGTAACCTTGTTTTTCATCATTTTTGAACATGGGCTATAGCCCATACCGTACGGCATACTATAGCACGCCGTTTTTCATCATTTTTGAGGTTTTGAAAAAAAAAAAAAAAAAAAAAAACATGGGTTATAGCCCATCGTTTTTTGAAATTTTGAAAAAAAGAATAACCTCGTTTTTCATCATTTTTGAACATGGGCTATAGCCCATACCGTACGGCATACTATAGCACGCAGTTTTTCATCATTTTTGAGGTTTTAAAAAAAAAAGAAAAAAAAAAAAATGGGTCATAGCCCATCGTTTTTTGAAATTTTGAAAAAAAGAATAACCTCGTTTTTCATCATTTTTGAACATGGGCTATAGCCCATACCGTACGGCATACTATAGCACGCAGTTTTTCATCATTTTTGAGGTTTTGAAAAAAAAAAAAAAAAAAAAAAACATGGGTTATAGCCCATCGTTTTTTGAAATTTTGAAAAAAAGAATAACCTCGTTTTTCATCATTTTTGAACATGGGCTATAGCCCATACCGTACGGCATACTATAGCACGCCGTTTTTCATCATTTTTGAGGTTTTGAAAAATTGAAAAAAAAAAAAAAACATGGGTTATAGCCCATCGTTTTTTGAAATTTTGAAAAAAAGAATAACCTCGTTTTTCATCATTTTTGAACATGGGCTATAGCCCATACCGTACGGCATACTATAGCACGCAGTTTTTCATCATTTTTGAGGTTTTGAAAAAAAGAAAAAAACATGGGTTATAGCCTATCGTTTTTTGAAATTTTGAAAAAAAAATGTAACCTTGTTTTTCATCATTTTTGAACATGGGCTATAGCCCATACCGTACGGCATACTATAGCACGCCGTTTTTCATCATTTTTGAGGTTTTGAAAAAAAAAAAAAAAAAAAAAACATGGGTTATAGCCCATCGTTTTTTGAAATTTTGAAAAAAAGAATAACCTCGTTTTTCATCATTTTTGAACATGGGCTATAGCCCATACCGTACGGCATACTATAGCACGCAGTTTTTCATCATTTTTGAGGTTTTGAAAAAAAAAAAAAAAAAAAAAAACATGGGTTATAGCCCATCGTTTTTTGAAATTTTGAAAAAAAGAATAACCTCGTTTTTCATCATTTTTGAACATGGGCTATAGCCCATACCGTACGGCATACTATAGCACGCCGTTTTTCATCATTTTTGAGGTTTTGAAAAATTGAAAAAAAAAACAAAACATGGGTTATAGCCCATCGTTTTTTGAAATTTTGAAAAAAAGAATAACCTCGTTTTTCATCATTTTTGAACATGGGCTATAGCCCATACCGTACGGCATACTATAGCACGCAGTTTTTCATCATTTTTGAGGTTTTGAAAAAAAGAAAAAAACATGGGTTATAGCCTATCGTTTTTTGAAATTTTGAAAAAAAAATGTAACCTTGTTTTTCATCATTTTTGAACATGGGCTATAGCCCATACCGTACGGCATACTATAGCACGCCGTTTTTCATCATTTTTGAGGTTTTGAAAAAAAAAAACAAAAAAAAAAACATGGGTTATAGCCCATCGTTTTTTGAAATTTTGAAAAAAAGAATAACCTCGTTTTTCATCATTTTTGAACATGGGCTATAGCCCATACCGTACGGCATACTATAGCACGCAGTTTTTCATCATTTTTGAGGTTTTAAAAAAAAAGAAAAAAAAAAAAATGGGTCATAGCCCATCGTTTTTTGAAATTTTGAAAAAAAGAATAACCTCGTTTTTCATCATTTTTGAACATGGGCTATAGCCCATACCGTACGGCATACTATAGCACGCAGTTTTTCATCATTTTTGAGGTTTTGAAAAAAAAAAAAAAAAAAAAAAACATGGGTTATAGCCCATCGTTTTTTGAAATTTTGAAAAAAAGAATAACCTCGTTTTTCATCATTTTTGAACATGGGCTATAGCCCATACCGTACGGCATACTATAGCACGCCGTTTTTCATCATTTTTGAGGTTTTGAAAAATTGAAAAAAAAAACAAAACATGGGTTATAGCCCATCGTTTTTTGAAATTTTGAAAAAAAGAATAACCTCGTTTTTCATCATTTTTGAACATGGGCTATAGCCCATACCGTACGGCATACTATAGCACGCAGTTTTTCATCATTTTTGAGGTTTTGAAAAAAAGAAAAAAACATGGGTTATAGCCTATCGTTTTTTGAAATTTTGAAAAAAAAATGTAACCTTGTTTTTCATCATTTTTGAACATGGGCTATAGCCCATACCGTACGGCATACTATAGCACGCCGTTTTTCATCATTTTTGAGGTTTTGAAAAAAAAAAAAAAAAAAAAAAACATGGGTTATAGCCCATCGTTTTTTGAAATTTTGAAAAAAAGAATAACCTCGTTTTTCATCATTTTTGAACATGGGCTATAGCCCATACCGTACGGCATACTATAGCACGCAGTTTTTCATCATTTTTGAGGTTTAAAAAAAAAAAAAAAAAAAAAAAATGGGTCATAGCCCATCGTTTTTTGAAATTTTGAAAAAAAGAATAACCTCGTTTTTCATCATTTTTGAACATGGGCTATAGCCCATACCGTACGGCATACTATAGCACGCCGTTTTTCATCATTTTTGAGGTTTTGAAAAAAAAAAAAAAAAAAAAAACATGGGTTATAGCCCATCGTTTTTTGAAATTTTGAAAAAAAGAATAACCTCGTTTTTCATCATTTTTGAACATGGGCTATAGCCCATACCGTACGGCATACTATAGCACGCAGTTTTTCATCATTTTTGAGGTTTTGAAAAAAAAAAAAAAAAAAAAAAACATGGGTTATAGCCCATCGTTTTTTGAAATTTTGAAAAAAATTTACCTTGTTTTTCATCATTTTTGAACTTGGGCTATAGCCCATACCGTACGGCATACTATAGCACGCAGTTTTTCATCATTTTTGAGGTTTAAAAAAAAAAAAAAAAAAAAAAAAAAAACATGGGTTATAGCCCATCGTTTTTTGAAATTTTGAAAAAAAAATGTAACCTTGTTTTTCATCATTCTTGCACATGGGCTATAGCCCATACCGTACGGCATACTATAGCACGCCGTTTTTCATCATTTTTGAGGTTTTGAAAAAATTAAAAAAAAAAAAATCATGGGTTATAGCCCATCGTTTTTTGAAATTTTGATTTTTTTTTTAACCTCGTTTTTCATCATTTTTGAACATGGGCTATAGCCCATACCGTACGGCATACTATAGCACGCAGTTTTTCATCATTTTTGAGGTTTAAAAAAAAAAAAAAAAAAAAAAAAAAAACATGGGTTATAGCCCATCGTTTTTTGAAATTTTGAAAAAAAAATGTAACCTTGTTTTTCATCATTCTTGCACATGGGCTATAGCCCATACCGTACGGCATACTATAGTACGCCGTTTTTCATCATTTTTGAGGTTTTGAAAAAAAAAAAAAAAAAAAAAAATCATGGGTTATAGCCCATCGTTTTTTGAAATTTTGATTTTTTTTTTAACCTCGTTTTTCATCATTTTTGAACATAGGCTATAGCCCATACCGTACGGCATACTATAGCACGCCGTTTTTCATCATTTTTGAGGTTTTGAAAAAAATTAAAAAAAAAAAAATCATGGGTTATAGCCCATCGTTTTTTGAAATTTTGATTTTTTTTTTAACCTAGTTTTTCATCATTTTTTAACATGGGCTATAGCCCATACCGTACGGCATACTATAGCACGCCGTTTTTCATCATTTTTGAGGTTTTGAAAAAAAAAAAAAAAAAAAAAATCATGGGTTATAGCCCATCGTTTTTTGAAATTTTGAAAAAAAGAATAACCTCGTTTTTCATCATTTTTGAACATGGGCTATAGCCCATACCGTACGGCATACTATAGCACGCAGTTTTTCATCATTTTTGAGGTTTAAAAAAAAAAAAAAAAAAAAAAAAATGGGTCATAGCCCATCGTTTTTTGAAATTTTGAAAAAAAGAATAACCTCGTTTTTCATCATTTTTGAACATGGGCTATAGCCCATACCGTACGGCATACTATAGCACGCCGTTTTTCATCATTTTTGAGGTTTTGAAAACAAAAAACAAAAAAAAAACATGGGTTATAGCCCATCGTTTTTTGAAATTTTGAAAAAAAGAATAACCTCGTTTTTCATCATTTTTGAACATGGGCTATAGCCCATACCGTACGGCATACTATAGCACGCCGTTTTTCATCATTTTTGAGGTTTTGAAAAAAATTTAAAAAAAAAAAATCATGGGTTATAGCCCATCGTTTTTTGAAATCTTGATTTTTTTTTTAACCTAGTTTTTCATCATTTTTTAACATGGGCTATAGCCCATACCGTACGGCATACTATAGCACGCCGTTTTTCATCATTTTTGAGGTTTAAAAAAAAAAAAAAAAAAAAAAAAACATGGGTTATAGCCCATCGTTTTTTGAAATTTTTAAAAAAATTTACCTTGTTTTTCATCATTTTTTAACTTGGGCTATAGCCCATACCGTACGGCATACTATAGCACGCAGTTTTTCATCATTTTTGAGGTTTAAAAAAAAAAAAAAAAAAAAAAAAACATGGGTTATAGCCCATCGTTTTTTTAAAATTTTGAAAAAAAAATGTAACCTTGTTTTTCATCATTCTTGCACATGGGCTATAGCCCATACCGTACGGCATACTATAGCACGCCGTTTTTCATCATTTTTGAGGTTTTGAAAAAATTTTACCTTGTTTTTCATCATTTTTGAACTTGGGCTATAGCCCATACCGTACGGCATACTATAGCACGCAGTTTTTCATCATTTTTGAGGTTTAAAAAAAAAAAAAAAAAAAAAAAAAACATGGGTTATAGCCCATAGTTTTTTGAAATTTTGAAAAAAAAAATGTAACCTTGTTTTTCATCATTCTTGCACATGGGCTATAGCCCATACCGTACGGCATACTATAGCACGCCGTTTTTCATCATTTTTGAGGTTTTGAAAAAAATTAAAAAAAAAAAATCATGGGTTATAGCCCATCGTTTTTTGAAATTTTGATTTTTTTTTTAACCTCGTTTTTCATCATTTTTGCACATGGGCTATAGCCCATACCGTACGGCATACTATAGCACGCCGTTTTTCATCATTTTTGAGGTTTTGAAAAAAAAAAACAAAAAAAAAAACATGGGTTATAGCCCATCGTTTTTTGAAATTTTGAAAAAAAGAATAACCTAGTTTTTCATCATTTTTGAACATGGGCTATAGCCCATACCGTACGGCATACTATAGCACGCAGTTTTTCATCATTTTTGAGGTTTTGAAAAAAAAAAAAAAAAAAAAAAACATGGGTTATAGCCCATCGTTTTTTGAAATTTTGAAAAAAATTAACCTTGTTTTTCATCATTTTTGAACTTGGGCTATAGCCCATACCGTACGGCATACTATAGCACGCAGTTTTTCATCATTTTTGAGGTTTTGAAAAAAATGGGGAAAAAAAAACATGGGTTATAGCCCATCGTTTTTTGAAATTTTGAAAAAAGAATTTAACCTTGTTTTTCATCATTTTTTAACTTGGGCTATAGCCCATACCGTAGGGCAGGGTACCCCAATAGGCGGCCCGCGGGCCATTTGCGGCCCACAGAGCGCCCCCTTGTGGCCCATGAAAGAATTTCCCAAAAAAAAAAGTTTTTTTTTTTTTTTTTTTTTAAGGGTCCCAGATATAAATGGCATTGAATGGGGGTCAGTAGCCTATGCATGTCAAACTGGGCATCCTTTTCAAATGGGGTCAAGACCTCGACCTCGCGCGTGCAGACTCGGCCCCCAGCCTGGTACGCTAGTCAAAATATGGCCCTTGAGGAAAGTTAATTGGGGAACCCTGCCGTAGGGCATACTATAGCACGCCGTTTTTCATCATTTTTGAGGTTTAAAAAAAAAAAAAAAAAAAAAAAACATGGGTTATAGCCCATCGTTTTTTGAAATTTTGATTTTTTTTTTAACCTAGTTTTTCATCATTTTTGAACATGGGCTATAGCCCATACCGTACGGCATACTATAGCACGCCGTTTTTCATCATTTTTGAGGTTTTGAAAAAAATGAAAAAAAAAAAAATCATGGGTTATAGCCCATCGTTTTTAGAAATTTTGATTTTTTTTTAACCTCGTTTTTCATCATTTTTGAAGGTTTGAAAAAAAAAAAAAAAAAAAAAAACATGGGTTATAGCCCATCGTTTTTTGAAATTTTGAAAAAAAGAATAACCTCGTTTTTCATCATTTTTGAACATGGGCTATAGCCCATACCGTACGGCATACTATAGCACGCCGTTTTTCATCATTTTTGAGGTTTTGAAAAAAATGAAAAAAAAAAAAATCATGGGTTATAGCCCATCGTTTTTTGAAATTTTGATTTCTTTTTAACCTAGTTTTTCATCATTTTTTAACATGGGCTATAGCCCATACCGTACGGCATACTATAGCACGCCGTTTTTCATCATTTTTGAGGTTTTGAAAAAAATTAAAAAAAAAAAAAACATGGGTTATAGCCCATCGTTTTTTGAAATTTTGAAAAAAAGAATAACCTCGTTTTTCATCATTTTTGAACATGGGCTATAGCCCATACCGTACGGCATACTATAGCACGCAGTTTTTCATCATTTTTGAGGTTTAAAAAAAAAAAAAAAAAAAAAAAAAAAACATGGGTTATAGCCCATCGTTTTTTGAAATTTTGAAAAAAAAATGTAACCTTGTTTTTCATCATTCTTGCACATGGGCTATAGCCCATACCGTACGGCATACTATAGCACGCCGTTTTTCATCATTTTTGAGGTTTTGAAAAAAATTAAAAAAAAAAAAATCATGGGTTATAGCCCATCGTTTTTTGAAATTTTGATTTTTTTTTAACCTCGTTTTTCATCATTTTTGAACAGGGGCTATAGCCCATACCGTACGGCATACTATAGCACGCCGTTTTTCATCATTTTTGAGGTTTTGAAAAAAATTAAAAAAAAAAAAAACATGGGTTATAGCCCATCGTTTTTTGAAATTTTGAAAAAAAGAATAACCTCGTTTTTCATCATTTTTGAACATGGGCTATAGCCCATACCGTACGGCATACTATAGCACGCAGTTTTTCATCATTTTTGAGGTTTAAAAAAAAAAAAAAAAAAAAAAAACATGGGTTATAGCCCATCGTTTTTTGAAATTTTGATTTTTTTTTTAACCTAGTTTTTCATCATTTTTTAACATGGGCTATAGCCCATACCGTACGGCATACTATAGCACGCCGTTTTTCATCATTTTTGAGGTTTTGAAAATAAAATAAAATAAAAAAATCATGGGTTATAGCCCATCGTTTTTTGAAATTTTGAAAAAAAAATGTAACCTTGTTTTTCATCATTTTTGCACATGGGCTATAGCCCATACCGTACGGCATACTATAGCACGCCGTTTTTCATCATTTTTGAGGTTTTGAAAAAAATGAAAAAAAAACAAAACATGGGTTATAGCCAATCGTTTTTTGAAATTTTGAAAAAAAGAATAACCTCGTTTTTCATCATTTTTTAACATGGGCTATAGCCCATACCGTACGGCATACTATAGCACGCAGTTTTTCATCATTTTTGAGGTTTTGAAAAATTAAAAAAAAAAAAAAAACATGGGTTATAGCCCATCGTTTTTTGAAATTTTGAAAAAAAGAATAACCTCGTTTTTCATCATTTTTGAACATGGGCTATAGCCCATACCGTACGGCATACTATAGCACGCAGTTTTTCATCATTTTTGAGGTTTTGAAAAAAAAAAAAAAAAAAAAAAAACATGGGTTATAGCCCATCGTTTTTTGAAATTTTGAAAAAAATGAACCTTGTTTTTCATCATTTTTGAACTTGGGCTATAGCCCATACCGTACGGCATACTATAGCACGCAGTTTTTCATCATTTTTGAGGTTTTGAAAAAAATGGGGAAAAAAAAACATGGGTTATAGCCCATCGTTTTTTGAAATTTTGAAAAAAAATGTAACCTAGTTTTTCATCATTTTTGAACATGGGCTATAGCCCATACCGTACGGCATACTATAGCACGCAGTTTTTCATCATTTTTGAGGTTTTGAAAAAAATGAAAAAAAAAAAAAACATGGGTTATAGCCCATCGTTTTTTGAAATTTTGAAAAAAGAATTTAACCTTGTTTTTCATCATTTTTGAACTTGGGCTATAGCCCATACCGTAGGGCATACTATAGCACGCAGTTTTTCATCATTTTTGAGGTTTAAAAAAAAAAAAAAAAAAAAAAACATGGGTTATAGCCCATCGTTTTTTGAAATTTTGATTTTTTTTTAACCTAGTTTTTCATCATTTTTGAACATGGGCTATAGCCCATACCGTACGGCATACTATAGCACGCCGTTTTTCATCATTTTTGAGGTTTTGAAAATAAAATAAAATAAAAAAATCATGGGTTATAGCCCATCGTTTTTTGAAATTTTGAAAAAAAAATGTAACCTTGTTTTTCATCATTTTTGCACATGGGCTATAGCCCATACCGTACGGCATACTATAGCACGCCGTTTTTCATCATTTTTGAGGTTTTGAAAAAAATGAAAAAAAAACAAAACATGGGTTATAGCCAATCGTTTTTTGAAATTTTGAAAAAAAGAATAACCTCGTTTTTCATCATTTTTTAACATGGGCTATAGCCCATACCGTACGGCATACTATAGCACGCAGTTTTTCATCATTTTTGAGGTTTTGAAAAATTAAAAAAAAAAAAAAAACATGGGTTATAGCCCATCGTTTTTTGAAATTTTGAAAAAAAGAATAACCTCGTTTTTCATCATTTTTGAACATGGGCTATAGCCCATACCGTACGGCATACTATAGCACGCAGTTTTTCATCATTTTTGAGGTTTTGAAAAAAAAAAAAAAAAAAAAAAACATGGGTTATAGCCCATCGTTTTTTGAAATTTTGAAAAAAATGAACCTTGTTTTTCATCATTTTTGAACTTGGGCTATAGCCCATACCGTACGGCATACTATAGCACGCAGTTTTTCATCATTTTTGAGGTTTTGAAAAAAATGGGGAAAAAAAAACATGGGTTATAGCCCATCGTTTTTTGAAATTTTGAAAAAAAATGTAACCTAGTTTTTCATCATTTTTGAACATGGGCTATAGCCCATACCGTACGGCATACTATAGCACGCAGTTTTTCATCATTTTTGAGGTTTTGAAAAAAATGAAAAAAAAAAAAAACATGGGTTATAGCCCATCGTTTTTTGAAATTTTGAAAAAAGAATTTAACCTTGTTTTTCATCATTTTTGAACTTGGGCTATAGCCCATACCGTAGGGCATACTATAGCACGCAGTTTTTCATCATTTTTGAGGTTTAAAAAAAAAAAAAAAAAAAAAAAACATGGGTTATAGCCCATCGTTTTTTGAAATTTTGATTTTTTTTTAACCTAGTTTTTCATCATTTTTGAACATGGGCTATAGCCCATACCATACGGCATACTATAGCACGCCGTTTTTCATCATTTTTGAGGTTTTGAAAAAAAAAAAAAAAAAAAAAATCATGGGTTATAGCCCATCGTTTTTTGAAATTTTGAAAAAAAGAATAACCTCGTTTTTCATCATTTTTGAACATGGGCTATAGCCCATACCGTACGGCATACTATAGCACGCAGTTTTTCATAATTTTTGAGGTTTAAAAAAAAAAAAAAAAAAAAAAATCATGGGTTATAGCCCATCGTTTTTTGAAATTTTGAAAAAAAAATGTAACCTTGTTTTTCATCATTTTTGCACATGGGCTATAGCCCATACCGTACGGCATACTATAGCACGCCGTTTTTCATCATTTTTGAGGTTTTGAAAAAAATGAAAAAAAAAAAAAAACATGGGTTATAGCCCATCGTTTTTTGAAATTTTGAAAAAAAGAATAACCTCGTTTTTCATCATTTTTGAACATGGGCTATAGCCCATACCGTACGGCATACTATAGCACGCAGTTTTTCATCATTTTTGAGGTTTTGAAAATAAAATAAAATAAAAAAATCATGGGTTATAGCCCATCGTTTTTTGAAATTTTGATTTTTTTTTAACCTAGTTTTTCATCATTTTTGAACATGGGCTATAGCCCATACCGTACGGCATACTATAGCACGCCGTTTTTCATCATTTTTGAGGTTTTGAAAAAAATAAAAAAAATAAAAATCATGGGTTATAGCCCATCGTTTTTTGAAATTTTGAAAAAAAGAATAACCTCGTTTTTCATCATTTTTGAACATGGGCTATAGCCCATACCGTACGGCATACTATAGCACGCAGTTTTTCATAATTTTTGAGGTTTAAAAAAAAAAAAAAAAAAAAAAATCATGGGTTATAGCCCATCGTTTTTTGAAATTTTGAAAAAAAAATGTAACCTTGTTTTTCATCATTTCTGCACATGGGCTATAGCCCATACCGTACGGCATACTATAGCACGCCGTTTTTCATCATTTTTGAGGTTTTGAAAAAAATGAAAAAAAAACAAAACATGGGTTATAGCCCATCGTTTTTTGAAATTTTGAAAAAAAGAATAACCTCGTTTTTCATCATTTTTGAACATGGGCTATAGCCCATACCGTACGGCATACTATAGCACGCCGTTTTTCATCATTTTTGAGGTTTTGAAAATAAAATAAAATAAAAAAATCATGGGTTATAGCCCATCGTTTTTTGAAATTTTGAAAAAAAAATGTAACCTTGTTTTTCATCATTTTTGAACATGGGCTATAGCCCATACCGTACGGCATACTATAGCACGCCGTTTTTCATCATTTTTGAGGTTTTGAAAAAAATGAAAAAAAAAAAAATCATGGGTTATAGCCCATCGTTTTTTGAAATTTTGATTTTTTTTTTAACCTAGTTTTTCATAATTTTTTAACATGGGCTATAGCCCATACCGTACGGCATACTATAGCACGCCGTTTTTCATCATTTTTGAGGTTTTGAAAAAAAAAAAAAAAAAAAAAACATGGGTTATAGCCCATCGTTTTTTGAAATTTTGAAAAAAAGAATAACCTCGTTTTTCATCATTTTTGAACATGGGCTATAGCCCATACCGTACGGCATACTATAGCACGCAGTTTTTCATCATTTTTGAGGTTTAAAAAAAAAAAAAAAAAAAAAAAAAAAACATGGGTTATAGCCCATCGTTTTTTGAAATTTTGAAAAAAAAATGTAACCTTGTTTTTCATCATTCTTGCTTATGGGCTATAGCCCATACCGTACGGCATACTATAGCACGCCGTTTTTCATCATTTTTGAGGTTTTGAAAAAAATGAAAAAAAAAAAAATCATGGGTTATAGCCCATCGTTTTTTGAAATTTTGATTTTTTTTTTAACCTCGTTTTTCATCATTTTTGAACAGGGGCTATAGCCCATACCGTACGGCATACTATAGCACGCCGTTTTTCATCATTTTTGAGGTTTTGAAAAAATTAAAAAAAAAAAAAAATCATGGGTTATAGCCCATCGTTTTTTGAAATTTCGATTTTTTTTTTAACCTAGTTTTTCATCATTTTTTAACATGGGCTATAGCCCATACCGTACGGCATACTATAGCACGCCGTTTTTCATCATTTTTGAGGTTTTGAAAAAATTAAAAAAAAAAAAAACATGGGTTATAGCCCATCGTTTTTTGAAATTTTGAAAAAAAGAATAACCTCGTTTTTCATCATTTTTGAACATGGGCTATAGCCCATACCGTACGGCATACTATAGCACGCCGTTTTTCATCATTTTTGAGGTTTTGAAAAAAATGAAAAAAAAAAAAATCATGGGTTATAGCCCATCGTTTTTTGAAATTTTGATTTTTTTTTTAACCTAGTTTTTCATAATTTTTTAACATGGGCTATAGCCCATACCGTACGGCATACTATAGCACGCCGTTTTTCATCATTTTTGAGGTTTTGAAAAAAAAAAAAAAAAAAAAAACATGGGTTATAGCCCATCGTTTTTTGAAATTTTGAAAAAAAGAATAACCTCGTTTTTCATCATTTTTGAACATGGGCTATAGCCCATACCGTACGGCATACTATAGCACGCAGTTTTTCATCATTTTTGAGGTTTAAAAAAAAAAAAAAAAAAAAAAAAAAAACATGGGTTATAGCCCATCGTTTTTTGAAATTTTGAAAAAAAAATGTAACCTTGTTTTTCATCATTCTTGCTTATGGGCTATAGCCCATACCGTACGGCATACTATAGCACGCCGTTTTTCATCATTTTTGAGGTTTTGAAAAAAATGAAAAAAAAAAAAATCATGGGTTATAGCCCATCGTTTTTTGAAATTTTGATTTTTTTTTTAACCTCGTTTTTCATCATTTTTGAACAGGGGCTATAGCCCATACCGTACGGCATACTATAGCACGCCGTTTTTCATCATTTTTGAGGTTTTGAAAAAATTAAAAAAAAAAAAAATCATGGGTTATAGCCCATCGTTTTTTGAAATTTTGATTTTTTTTTTAACCTCGTTTTTCATCATTTTTGAACAGGGGCTATAGCCCATACCGTACGGCATACTATAGCACGCCGTTTTTCATCATTTTTGAGGTTTTGAAAAAATTAAAAAAAAAAAAAATCATGGGTTATAGCCCATCGTTTTTTGAAATTTCGATTTTTTTTTTAACCTAGTTTTTCATCATTTTTTAACATGGGCTATAGCCCATACCGTACGGCATACTATAGCACGCCGTTTTTCATCATTTTTGAGGTTTTGAAAAAATTAAAAAAAAAAAAAACATGGGTTATAGCCCATCGTTTTTTGAAATTTTGAAAAAAAGAATAACCTCGTTTTTCATCATTTTTGAACATGGGCTATAGCCCATACCGTACGGCATACTATAGCACGCCGTTTTTCATCATTTTTGAGGTTTTGAAAAAAATGAAAAAAAAAAAAATCATGGGTTATAGCCCATCGTTTTTTGAAATTTTGATTTTTTTTTTAACCTAGTTTTTCATAATTTTTTAACATGGGCTATAGCCCATACCGTACGGCATACTATAGCACGCCGTTTTTCATCATTTTTGAGGTTTTGAAAAAAAAAAAAAAAAAAAAAACATGGGTTATAGCCCATCGTTTTTTGAAATTTTGAAAAAAAGAATAACCTCGTTTTTCATCATTTTTGAACATGGGCTATAGCCCATACCGTACGGCATACTATAGCACGCAGTTTTTCATCATTTTTGAGGTTTAAAAAAAAAAAAAAAAAAAAAAAAAAAACATGGGTTATAGCCCATCGTTTTTTGAAATTTTGAAAAAAAAATGTAACCTTGTTTTTCATCATTCTTGCTTATGGGCTATAGCCCATACCGTACGGCATACTATAGCACGCCGTTTTTCATCATTTTTGAGGTTTTGAAAAAAATGAAAAAAAAAAAAATCATGGGTTATAGCCCATCGTTTTTTGAAATTTTGATTTTTTTTTAACCTCGTTTTTCATCATTTTTGAACAGGGGCTATAGCCCATACCGTACGGCATACTATAGCACGCCGTTTTTCATCATTTTTGAGGTTTTGAAAAAATTAAAAAAAAAAAAATCATGGGTTATAGCCCATCGTTTTTTGAAATTTCGATTTTTTTTTTAACCTAGTTTTTCATCATTTTTTAACATGGGCTATAGCCCATACCGTACGGCATACTATAGCACGCCGTTTTTCATCATTTTTGAGGTTTTGAAAAAATTAAAAAAAAAAAAAACATGGGTTATAGCCCATCGTTTTTTGAAATTTTGAAAAAAAGAATAACCTCGTTTTTCATCATTTTTGAACATGGGCTATAGCCCATACCGTACGGCATACTATAGCACGCCGTTTTTCATCATTTTTGAGGTTTTGAAAAAAATGAAAAAAAAAAAAATCATGGGTTATAGCCCATCGTTTTTTGAAATTTTGATTTTTTTTTTAACCTCGGCTTTCATCATTTTTGAACATGGGCTATAGCCCATACCGTACGGCATACTATAGCACGCCGTTTTTCATCATTTTTGAGGTTTTGAAAAAAATGAAAAAAAAAAAAATCATGGGTTATAGCCCATCGTTTTTTGAAATTTCGATTTTTTTTTTAACCTAGTTTTTCATCATTTTTTAACATGGGCTATAGCCCATACCGTACGGCATACTATAGCACGCCGTTTTTCATCATTTTTGAGGTTTTGAAAAAATTAAAAAAAAAAAAAACATGGGTTATAGCCCATCGTTTTTTGAAATTTTGAAAAAAAGAATAACCTCGTTTTTCATCATTTTTGAACATGGGCTATAGCCCATACCGTACGGCATACTATAGCACGCCGTTTTTCATCATTTTTGAGGTTTTGAAAAAAATGAAAAAAAAAAAAATCATGGGTTATAGCCCATCGTTTTTTGAAATTTTGAAAAAAAGAATAACCTCGTTTTTCATCATTTTTGAACATGGGCTATAGCCCATACCGTACGGCATACTATAGCACGCAGTTTTTCATAATTTTTGAGGTTTAAAAAAAAAAAAAAAAAAAAAAATCATGGGTTATAGCCCATCGTTTTTTGAAATTTTGAAAAAAAAATGTAACCTTGTTTTTCATCATTTTTGCACATGGGCTATAGCCCATACCGTACGGCATACTATAGCACGCCGTTTTTCATCATTTTTGAGGTTTTGAAAAAAATGAAAAAAAAAAAAAACATGGGTTATAGCCCATCGTTTTTTGAAATTTTGAAAAAAAGAATAACCTCGTTTTTCATCATTTTTGAACATGGGCTATAGCCCATACCGTACGGCATACTATAGCACGCAGTTTTTCATCATTTTTGAGGTTTTGAAAATAAAATAAAATAAAAAAATCATGGGTTATAGCCCATCGTTTTTTGAAATTTTGATTTTTTTTTAACCTAGTTTTTCATCATTTTTGAACATGGGCTATAGCCCATACCGTACGGCATACTATAGCACGCCGTTTTTCATCATTTTTGAGGTTTTGAAAAAAATAAAAAAAATAAAAATCATGGGTTATAGCCCATCGTTTTTTGAAATTTTGAAAAAAAGAATAACCTCGTTTTTCATCATTTTTGAACATGGGCTATAGCCCATACCGTACGGCATACTATAGCACGCAGTTTTTCATAATTTTTGAGGTTTAAAAAAAAAAAAAAAAAAAAAAATCATGGGTTATAGCCCATCGTTTTTTGAAATTTTGAAAAAAAAATGTAACCTTGTTTTTCATCATTTTTGCACATGGGCTATAGCCCATACCGTACGGCATACTATAGCACGCCGTTTTTCATCATTTTTGAGGTTTTGAAAAAAATGAAAAAAAAACAAAACATGGGTTATAGCCCATCGTTTTTTGAAATTTTGAAAAAAAGAATAACCTCGTTTTTCATCATTTTTGAACATGGGCTATAGCCCATACCGTACGGCATACTATAGCACGCCGTTTTTCATCATTTTTGAGGTTTTGAAAATAAAATAAAATAAAAAAATCATGGGTTATAGCCCATCGTTTTTTGAAATTTTGAAAAAAAAATGTAACCTTGTTTTTCATCATTTTTGAACATGGGCTATAGCCCATACCGTACGGCATACTATAGCACGCCGTTTTTCATCATTTTTGAGGTTTTGAAAAAATTAAAAAAAAAAAAAACATGGGTTATAGCCCATCGTTTTTTGAAATTTTGATTTTTTTTTTAACCTCGTTTTTCATCATTTTTGAACAGGGGCTATAGCCCATACCGTACGGCATACTATAGCACGCCGTTTTTCATCATTTTTGAGGTTTTGAAAAAATTAAAAAAAAAAAAAATCATGGGTTATAGCCCATCGTTTTTTGAAATTTTGATTTTTTTTTTAACCTCGTTTTTCATCATTTTTGAACAGGGGCTATAGCCCATACCGTACGGCATACTATAGCACGCCGTTTTTCATCATTTTTGAGGTTTTGAAAAAATTAAAAAAAAAAAAAATCATGGGTTATAGCCCATCGTTTTTTGAAATTTCGATTTTTTTTTTAACCTAGTTTTTCATCATTTTTTAACATGGGCTATAGCCCATACCGTACGGCATACTATAGCACGCCGTTTTTCATCATTTTTGAGGTTTTGAAAAAATTAAAAAAAAAAAAAACATGGGTTATAGCCCATCGTTTTTTGAAATTTTGAAAAAAAGAATAACCTCGTTTTTCATCATTTTTGAACATGGGCTATAGCCCATACCGTACGGCATACTATAGCACGCCGTTTTTCATCATTTTTGAGGTTTTGAAAAAAATGAAAAAAAAAAAAATCATGGGTTATAGCCCATCGTTTTTTGAAATTTTGATTTTTTTTTTAACCTAGTTTTTCATAATTTTTTAACATGGGCTATAGCCCATACCGTACGGCATACTATAGCACGCCGTTTTTCATCATTTTTGAGGTTTTGAAAAAAAAAAAAAAAAAAAAAACATGGGTTATAGCCCATCGTTTTTTGAAATTTTGAAAAAAAGAATAACCTCGTTTTTCATCATTTTTGAACATGGGCTATAGCCCATACCGTACGGCATACTATAGCACGCAGTTTTTCATCATTTTTGAGGTTTAAAAAAAAAAAAAAAAAAAAAAAAAAAACATGGGTTATAGCCCATCGTTTTTTGAAATTTTGAAAAAAAAATGTAACCTTGTTTTTCATCATTCTTGCTTATGGGCTATAGCCCATACCGTACGGCATACTATAGCACGCCGTTTTTCATCATTTTTGAGGTTTTGAAAAAAATGAAAAAAAAAAAATCATGGGTTATAGCCCATCGTTTTTTGAAATTTTGATTTTTTTTTTAACCTAGTTTTTCATCATTTTTTAACATGGGCTATAGCCCATACCGTACGGCATACTATAGCACGCCGTTTTTCATCATTTTTGAGGTTTTGAAAAAATTAAAAAAAAAAAAAACATGGGTTATAGCCCATCGTTTTTTGAAATTTTGAAAAAAAGAATAACCTCGTTTTTCATCATTTTTGAACATGGGCTATAGCCCATACCGTACGGCATACTATAGCACGCCGTTTTTCATCATTTTTGAGGTTTTGAAAAAAATGAAAAAAAAAAAAATCATGGGTTATAGCCCATCGTTTTTTGAAATTTTGATTTTTTTTTTAACCTCGGCTTTCATCATTTTTGAACATGGGCTATAGCCCATACCGTACGGCATACTATAGCACGCCGTTTTTCATCATTTTTGAGGTTTTGAAAAAAATGAAAAAAAAAAAAATCATGGGTTATAGCCCATCGTTTTTTGAAATTTCGATTTTTTTTTTAACCTAGTTTTTCATCATTTTTTAACATGGGCTATAGCCCATACCGTACGGCATACTATAGCACGCCGTTTTTCATCATTTTTGAGGTTTTGAAAAAATTAAAAAAAAAAAAAACATGGGTTATAGCCCATCGTTTTTTGAAATTTTGAAAAAAAGAATAACCTCGTTTTTCATCATTTTTGAACATGGGCTATAGCCCATACCGTACGGCATACTATAGCACGCCGTTTTTCATCATTTTTGAGGTTTTGAAAAAAAAAAAAAAAAAAAAAATCATGGGTTATAGCCCATCGTTTTTTGAAATTTTGATTTTTTTTTAACCTAGTTTTTCATCATTTTTTAACATGGGCTATAGCCCATACCGTACGGCATACTATAGCACGCCGTTTTTCATCATTTTTGAGGTTTTGAAAAAAATTAAAAAAAAAAAAAACATGGGTTATAGCCCATCGTTTTTTGAAATTTTGAAAAAAAGAATAACCTCGTTTTTCATCATTTTTGAACATGGGCTATAGCCCATACCGTACGGCATACTATAGCACGCAGTTTTTCATCATTTTTGAGGTTTAAAAAAAAAAAAAAGAAAAACATGGGTTATAGCCCATCGTTTTTTGAAATTTTGAAAAAAAAAATGTAACCTTGTTTTTCATCATTCTTGCACATGGGCTATAGCCCATACCGTACGGCATACTATAGCACGCCGTTTTTCATCATTTTTGAGGTTTTGAAAAAAATGAAAAAAAAAAAAATCATGGGTTATAGCCCATCGTTTTTTGAAATTTTGATTTTTTTTTAACCTCGTTTTTCATCATTTTTGAACATGGGCTATAGCCCATACCGTACGGCATACTATAGCACGCCGTTTTTCATCATTTTTGAGGTTTTGAAAAAAATTAAAAAAAAAAAAATCATGGGTTATAGCCCATCGTTTTTTGAAATTTTGATTTTTTTTTTAACCTAGTTTTTCATCATTTTTTAACATGGGCTATAGCCCATACCGTACGGCATACTATAGCACGCCGTTTTTCATCATTTTTGAGGTTTTGAAAATAAAATAAAATAAAAAAATCATGGGTTATAGCCCATCGTTTTTTGAAATTTTGAAAAAGAAATGTAACCTTGTTTTTCATCATTTTTGCACATGGGCTATAGCCCATACCGTACGGCATACTATAGCACGCCGTTTTTCATCATTTTTGAGGTTTTGAAAAAAATGAAAAAAAAACAAAACATGGGTTATAGCCCATCGTTTTTTGAAATTTTGAAAAAAAGAATAACCTCGTTTTTCATCATTTTTTAACATGGGCTATAGCCCATACCGTACGGCATACTATAGCACGCAGTTTTTCATCATTTTTGAGGTTTTGAAAAAAAAAAAAAAAAAAAAAAACATGGGTTATAGCCCATCGTTTTTTGAAATTTTGAAAAAAAGAATAACCTCGTTTTTCATCATTTTTGAACATGGGCTATAGCCCATACCGTACGGCATACTATAGCACGCCGTTTTTCATCATTTTTGAGGTTTTGAAAAATTAAAAAAAAAAAAAAAACATGGGTTATAGCCCATCGTTTTTTGAAATTTTGAAAAAAAGAATAACCTCGTTTTTCATCATTTTTTAACATGGGCTATAGCCCATACCGTACGGCATACTATAGCACGCAGTTTTTCATCATTTTTGAGGTTTTGAAAAAAAAGAAAAAAAAAAAAATCATGGGTTATAGCCCATCGTTTTTTGAAATTTTGATTTTTTTTTTAACCTAGTTTTTCATCATTTTTTAACATGGGCTATAGCCCATACCGTACGGCATACTATAGCACGCCGTTTTTCATCATTTTTGAGGTTTTGAAAATAAAATAAAATAAAAAAATCATGGGTTATAGCCCATCGTTTTTTGAAATTTTGAAAAAAAAATGTAACCTTGTTTTTCATCATTTTTGCACATGGGCTATAGCCCATACCGTACGGCATACTATAGCACGCCGTTTTTCATCATTTTTGAGGTTTTGAAAAAAATGAAAAAAAAAAAAAACATGGGTTATAGCCCATCGTTTTTTGAAATTTTGAAAAAAAGAATAACCTCGTTTTTCATCATTTTTGAACATGGGCTATAGCCCATACCGTACGGCATACTATAGCACGCAGTTTTTCATCATTTTTGAGGTTTAAAAAAAAAAAAAAAACATGGGTTATAGCCCATCGTTTTTTGAAATTTTGAAAAAAAAATGTAACCTTGTTTTTCATCATTCTTGCACATGGGCTATAGCCCATACCGTACGGCATACTATAGCACGCCGTTTTTCATCGTTTTTGAGGTTTAAAAAAAAAAAAAAAACATGGGTTATAGCCCATCGTTTTTTGAAATTTTGAAAAAAAAATGTAACCTCGTTTTTCATCATTTTTGAACAGGGGCTATAGCCCATACCGTACGGCATACTATAGCACGCCGTTTTTCATCATTTTTGAGGTTTAAAAAAAAAAAAAAAAAAAAAAAATCATGGGTTATAGCCCATCGTTTTTTGAAATTTAGATTTTTTTTTTTAACCTAGTTTTTCATAATTTTTTAACATGGGCTATAGCCCATACCGTACGGCATACTATAGCACGCCGTTTTTCATCATTTTTGAGGTTTTGAAAACAAAAAAACAAAAAAAAACATGGGTTATAGCCCATCGTTTTTTGAAATTTTGAAAAAAAGAATAACCTCGTTTTTCATCATTTTTGAACATGGGCTATAGCCCATACCGTACGGCATACTATAGCACGCCGTTTTTCATCATTTTTGAGGTTTTGAAAAAAATGAAAAAAAAAAAAATCATGGGTTATAGCCCATCGTTTTTTGAAAATTTGATTTTTTTTTAACATAGTTTTTCATCATTTTTTAACATGGGCTATAGCCCATACCGTACGGCATACTATAGCACGCCGTTTTTCATCATTTTTGAGGTTTTGAAAAAAAAAAAACAAAAAAAAAACATGGGTTATAGCCCATCGTTTTTTGAAATTTTGAAAAAAAGAATAACCTTGTTTTTCATCATTTTTGAACATGGGCTATAGCCCATACCGTACGGCATACTATAGCACGCAGTTTTTCATCATTTTTGAGGTTTAAAAAAAAAAAAAAAAAAAAAAAACATGGGTTATAGCCCATCGTTTTTTGAAATTTTGAAAAAAAAATGTAACCTTGTTTTTCATCATTCTTGCACATGGGCTATAGCCCATACCGTACGGCATACTATAGCATGCCGTTTTTCATCATTTTTGAGGTTTTGAAAAAAATGAAAAAAAAAAAAATCATGGGTTATAGCCCATCGTTTTTTGAAATTTTGATTTTTTTTTTAACCTCGTTTTTCATCATTTTTGAACAGGGGCTATAGCCCATACCGTACGGCATACTATAGCACGCCGTTTTTCATCATTTTTGAGGTTTTGAAAAAATTAAAAAAAAAAAAAATCATGGGTTATAGCCCATCGTTTTTTGAAATTTTGATTTTTTTTTTAACCTAGTTTTTCATCATTTTTTAACATGGGCTATAGCCCATACCGT
This sequence comes from Protomyctophum parallelum, assembly GCF_964188405.1. Lineage (NCBI taxonomy): Eukaryota > Metazoa > Chordata > Actinopteri > Myctophiformes > Myctophidae > Protomyctophum > Protomyctophum parallelum. Next base: position 21,033,139 of record NC_139714.1, on the reverse strand, counting down.
ACGGCATACTATAGCACGCCGTTTTTCATCATTTTTGAGGTTTTGAAAAAAATTAAAAAAAAAAAAAACATGGGTTATAGCCCATCGTTTTTTGAAATTTTGAAAAAAAGAATAACCTCGTTTTTCATCATTTTTGAACATGGGCTATAGCCCATACCGTACGGCATACTATAGCACGCCGTTTTTCATCATTTTTGAGGTTTTGAAAAAAAAAAAAATAATAATAATCATGGGTTATAGCCCATCGTTTTTTGAAATTTTGATTTTTTTTTTAACCTCGTTTTTCATCATTTTTGAACAGGGGCTATAGCCCATACCGTACGGCATACTATAGCACGCCGTTTTTCATCATTTTTGAGGTTTTGAAAAAATTAAAAAAAAAAAAAATCATGGGTTATAGCCCATCGTTTTTTGAAATTTAGATTTTTTTTTTAACCTAGTTTTTCATCATTTTTTAACATGGGCTATAGCCCATACCGTACGGCATACTATAGCACGCCGTTTTTCATCATTTTTGAGGTTTTGAAAAAAAAAAAAAAAAAAAAACATGGGTTATAGCCCATCGTTTTTTGAAATTTTGAAAAAAAGAATAACCTCGTTTTTCATCATTTTTGAACATGGGCTATAGCCCATACCGTACGGCATACTATAGCACGCCGTTTTTCATCATTTTTGAGGTTTTGAAAAAAATTTAAAAAAAAAAAATCATGGGTTATAGCCCATCGTTTTTTGAAATTTTGATTTTTTTTTTAACCTCGGCTTTCATCATTTTTGAACATGGGCTATAGCCCATACCGTACGGCATACTATAGCACGCCGTTTTTCATCATTTTTGAGGTTTAAAAAAAAAAAAAAAAAAAAAATCATGGGTTATAGCCCATCGTTTTTTGAAATTTTGATTTTTTTTTAACCTAGTTTTTCATCATTTTTTAACATGGGCTATAGCCCATACCGTACGGCATACTATAGCACGCCGTTTTTCATCATTTTTGAGGTTTTGAAAAAAATTAAAAAAAAAAAAAACATGGGTTATAGCCCATCGTTTTTTGAAATTTTGAAAAAAAGAATAACCTCGTTTTTCATCATTTTTGAACATGGGCTATAGCCCATACCGTACGGCATACTATAGCACGCAGTTTTTCATCATTTTTGAGGTTTAAAAAAAAAAAAAAACATGGGTTATAGCCCATCGTTTTTTGAAATTTTGAAAAAAAATATGTAACCTTGTTTTTCATCATTCTTGCACATGGGCTATAGCCCATACCGTACGGCATACTATAGCACGCCGTTTTTCATCATTTTTGAGGTTTTGAAAAAAATGAAAAAAAAAAAATCATGGGTTATAGCCCATCGTTTTTTGAAATTTTGATTTTTTTTTAACCTCGTTTTTCATCATTTTTGAACCTGGGCTATAGCCCATACCGTACGGCATACTATAGCACGCCGTTTTTCATCATTTTTGAGGTTTTGAAAAAAATTTAAAAAAAAAAATCATGGGTTATAGCCCATCGTTTTTTGAAATTTAGATTTTTCTTTTAACCTAGTTTTTCATCATTTTTTAACATGGGCTATAGCCCATACCGTACGGCATACTATAGCACGCCGTTTTTCATCATTTTTGAGGTTTTGAAAATAAAATAAAATAAAAAAATCATGGGTTATAGCCCATCGTTTTTTGAAATTTTGAAAAAAAAATGTAACCTTGTTTTTCATCATTTTTGCACATGGGCTATAGCCCATACCGTACGGCATACTATAGCACGCCGTTTTTCATCATTTTTGAGGTTTTGAAAAAAATGAAAAAAAAACAAAACATGGGTTATAGCCCATCGTTTTTTGAAATTTTGAAAAAAAGAATAACCTCGTTTTTCATCATTTTTTAACATGGGCTATAGCCCATACCGCACGGCATACTATAGCACGCCGTTTTTCATCATTTTTGAGGTTTTGAAAAAAATTAAAAAAAAAAAAATCATGGGTTATAGCCCATCGTTTTTTGAAATTTTGATTTTTTTTTAACCTAGTTTTTCATCATTTTTTAACATGGGCTATAGCCCATACCGTACGGCATACTATAGCACGCCGTTTTTCATCATTTTTGAGGTTTTGAAAAAAATTAAAAAAAAAAAAAACATGGGTTATAGCCCATCGTTTTTTGAAATTTTGAAAAAAAGAATAACCTCGTTTTTCATCATTTTTGAACATGGGCTATAGCCCATACCGTACGGCATACTATAGCACGCAGTTTTTCATCATTTTTGAGGTTTAAAAAAAAAAAAAAAAAAAAAAAAAAACATGGGTTATAGCCCATCGTTTTTTGAAAATTTGAAAAAAAAAATGTAACCTTGTTTTTCATCATTCTTGCACATGGGCTATAGCCCATACCGTACGGCATACTATAGCACGCCGTTTTTCATCATTTTTGAGGTTTTGAAAAAAATGAAAAAAAAAAAAATCATGGGTTATAGCCCATCGTTTTTTGAAATTTTGATTTTTTTTAACCTCGTTTTTCATCATTTTTGAACCTGGGCTATAGCCCATACCGTACGGCATACTATAGCACGCCGTTTTTCATCATTTTTGAGGTTTTGAAAAAAATTAAAAAAAAAAAATCATGGGTTATAGCCCATCGTTTTTTGAAATTTTGATTTTTTTTTTAACCTAGTTTTTCATCATTTTTTAACATGGGCTATAGCCCATACCGTACGGCATACTATAGCACGCCGTTTTTCATCATTTTTGAGGTTTTGAAAATAAAATAAAATAAAAAAATCATGGGTTATAGCCCATCGTTTTTTGAAATTTTGAAAAAAAAATGTAACCTTGTTTTTCATCATTTTTGCACATGGGCTATAGCCCATACCGTACGGCATACTATAGCACGCCGTTTTTCATCATTTTTGAGGTTTTGAAAAAAATGAAAAAAAAACAAAACATGGGTTATAGCCCATCGTTTTTTGAAATTTTGAAAAAAAGAATAACCTCGTTTTTCATCATTTTTTAACATGGGCTATAGCCCATACCGTACGGCATACTATAGCACGCAGTTTTTCATCATTTTTGAGGTTTTGAAAAAAAAAAAAAAAAAAAAAAACATGGGTTATAGCCCATCGTTTTTTGAAATTTTGAAAAAAAGAATAACCTCGTTTTTCATCATTTTTGAACATGGGCTATAGCCCATACCGTACGGCATACTATAGCACGCCGTTTTTCATCATTTTTGAGGTTTTGAAAAATTAAAAAAAAAAAAAAAACATGGGTTATAGCCCATCGTTTTTTGAAATTTTGAAAAAAAGAATAACCTCGTTTTTCATCATTTTTGAACATGGGCTATAGCCCATACCGTACGGCATACTATAGCACGCCGTTTTTCATCATTTTTGAGGTTTTGAAAAAAAAAAAAAAAAAAAAAAAACATGGGTTATAGCCCATCGTTTTTTGAAATTTTGAAAAAAAGAATAACCTCGTTTTTCATCATTTTTGAACATGGGCTATAGCCCATACCGTACGGCATACTATAGCACGCCGTTTTTCATCATTTTTGAGGTTTTGAAAAAAATTAAAAAAAAAAAAATCATGGGTTATAGCCCATCGTTTTTTGAAATTTTGATTTTTTTTTAACCTAGTTTTTCATCATTTTTTAACATGGGCTATAGCCCATACCGTACGGCATACTATAGCACGCCGTTTTTCATCATTTTTGAGGTTTTGAAAATAAAATAAAATAAAAAAATCATGGGTTATAGCCCATCGTTTTTTGAAATTTTGAAAAAAAAATGTAACCTTGTTTTTCATCATTTTTGCACATGGGCTATAGCCCATACCGTACGGCATACTATAGCACGCCGTTTTTCATCATTTTTGAGGTTTTGAAAAAAATGAAAAAAAAACAAAACATGGGTTATAGCCCATCGTTTTTTGAAATTTTGAAAAAAAGAATAACCTCGTTTTTCATCATTTTTTAACATGGGCTATAGCCCATACCGTACGGCATACTATAGCACGCAGTTTTTCATCATTTTTGAGGTTTTGAAAAAAAAAAAAAAAAAAAAAAACATGGGTTATAGCCCATCGTTTTTTGAAATTTTGAAAAAAAGAATAACCTCGTTTTTCATCATTTTTGAACATGGGCTATAGCCCATACCGTACGGCATACTATAGCACGCCGTTTTTCATCATTTTTGAGGTTTTGAAAAATTAAAAAAAAAAAAAAAACATGGGTTATAGCCCATCGTTTTTTGAAATTTTGAAAAAAAGAATAACCTCGTTTTTCATCATTTTTGAACATGGGCTATAGCCCATACCGTACGGCATACTATAGCACGCAGTTTTTCATCATTTTTGAGGTTTTGAAAAAAAAAAAAAAAAAAAAAAAACATGGGTTATAGCCCATCGTTTTTTGAAATTTTGAAAAAAAGAATAACCTCGTTTTTCATCATTTTTGAACATGGGCTATAGCCCATACCGTACGGCATACTATAGCACGCCGTTTTTCATCATTTTTGAGGTTTAAAAAAAATTTAAAAAAAAAAAATCATGGGTTATAGCCCATCGTTTTTTGAAATTTTGATTTTTTTTTAACCTAGTTTTTCATCATTTTTTAACATGGGCTATAGCCCATACCGTACGGCATACTATAGCACGCCGTTTTTCATCATTTTTGAGGTTTTGAAAAAAATTAAAAAAAAAAAAAACATGGGTTATAGCCCATCGTTTTTTGAAATTTTGAAAAAAAGAATAACCTCGTTTTTCATCATTTTTGAACATGGGCTATAGCCCATACCGTACGGCATACTATAGCACGCAGTTTTTCATCATTTTTGAGGTTTAAAAAAAAAAAAAAAAAAAAAAAAAAACATGGGTTATAGCCCATCGTTTTTTGAAATTTTGAAAAAAAAAATGTAACCTTGTTTTTCATCATTCTTGCACATGGGCTATAGCCCATACCGTACGGCATACTATAGCACGCCGTTTTTCATCATTTTTGAGGTTTTGAAAAAAATGAAAAAAAAAAAATCATGGGTTATAGCCCATCGTTTTTTGAAATTTTGATTTTTTTTTAACCTCGTTTTTCATCATTTTTGAACCTGGGCTATAGCCCATACCGTACGGCATACTATAGCACGCCGTTTTTCATCATTTTTGAGGTTTTGAAAAAAATTAAAAAAAAAAAATCATGGGTTATAGCCCATCGTTTTTTGAAATTTTGATTTTTTTTTTAACCTAGTTTTTCATCATTTTTTAACATGGGCTATAGCCCATACCGTACGGCATACTATAGCACGCCGTTTTTCATCATTTTTGAGGTTTTGAAAATAAAATAAAATAAAAAAATCATGGGTTATAGCCCATCGTTTTTTGAAATTTTGAAAAAAAAATGTAACCTTGTTTTTCATCATTTTTGCACATGGGCTATAGCCCATACCGTACGGCATACTATAGCACGCCGTTTTTCATCATTTTTGAGGTTTTGAAAAAAATGAAAAAAAAAACAAAACATGGGTTATAGCCCATCGTTTTTTGAAATTTTGAAAAAAAGAATAACCTCGTTTTTCATCATTTTTTAACATGGGCTATAGCCCATACCGTACGGCATACTATAGCACGCAGTTTTTCATCATTTTTGAGGTTTTGAAAAAAAAAAAAAAAAAAAAAACATGGGTTATAGCCCATCGTTTTTTGAAATTTTGAAAAAAAGAATAACCTCGTTTTTCATCATTTTTGAACATGGGCTATAGCCCATACCGTACGGCATACTATAGCACGCCGTTTTTCATCATTTTTGAGGTTTCAAAAAAAAAAAAAAAAAAAAAACATGGGTTATAGCCCATCGTTTTTTGAAATTTTGAAAAAAAGAATAACCTCGTTTTTCATCATTTTTGAACATGGGCTATAGCCCATACCGTACGGCATACTATAGCACGCCGTTTTTCATCATTTTTGAGGTTTTGAAAAATTAAAAAAAAAAAAAAAACATGGGTTATAGCCCATCGTTTTTTGAAATTTTGAAAAAAAGAATAACCTCGTTTTTCATCATTTTTGAACATGGGCTATAGCCCATACCGTACGGCATACTATAGCACGCAGTTTTTCATCATTTTTGAGGTTTTGAAAAAAATGGGGAAAAAAAAACATGGGTTATAGCCCATCGTTTTTTGAAATTTTGAAAAAAAATGTAACCTAGTTTTTCATCATTTTTGAACATGGGCTATAGCCCATACCGTACGGCATACTATAGCACGCAGTTTTTCATCATTTTTGAGGTTTTGAAAAAAAAAAAAAAAAAAAAAAACATGGGTTATAGCCCATCGTTTTTTGAAATTTTGATTTTTTTTTAACCTAGTTTTTCATCATTTTTGAACATGGGCTATAGCCCATACCGTACGGCATACTATAGCACGCCGTTTTTCATCATTTTTGAGGTTTTGAAAAATTAAAAAACAAAAAAAAACATGGGTTATAGCCCATCGTTTTTTGAAATTTTGAAAAAAAGAATAACCTCGTTTTTCATCATTTTTGAACATGGGCTATAGCCCATACCGTACGGCATACTATAGCACGCCGTTTTTCATCATTTTTGAGGTTTAAAAAAAATTTAAAAAAAAAAAATCATGGGTTATAGCCCATCGTTTTTTGAAATTTTGATTTTTTTTTAACCTAGTTTTTCATCATTTTTTAACATGGGCTATAGCCCATACCGTACGGCATACTATAGCACGCCGTTTTTCATCATTTTTGAGGTTTTGAAAAAAATTAAAAAAAAAAAAAACATGGGTTATAGCCCATCGTTTTTTGAAATTTTGAAAAAAAGAATAACCTCGTTTTTCATCATTTTTGAACATGGGCTATAGCCCATACCGTACGGCATACTATAGCACGCAGTTTTTCATCATTTTTGAGGTTTAAAAAAAAAAAAAAAAAAAAAAAAAAACATGGGTTATAGCCCATCGTTTTTTGAAATTTTGAAAAAAAAAATGTAACCTTGTTTTTCATCATTCTTGCACATGGGCTATAGCCCATACCGTACGGCATACTATAGCACGCCGTTTTTCATCATTTTTGAGGTTTTGAAAAAAATGAAAAAAAAAAAATCATGGGTTATAGCCCATCGTTTTTTGAAATTTTGATTTTTTTTTAACCTCGTTTTTCATCATTTTTGAACCTGGGCTATAGCCCATACCGTACGGCATACTATAGCACGCCGTTTTTCATCATTTTTGAGGTTTTGAAAAAAATTAAAAAAAAAAAATCATGGGTTATAGCCCATCGTTTTTTGAAATTTTGATTTTTTTTTTAACCTAGTTTTTCATCATTTTTTAACATGGGCTATAGCCCATACCGTACGGCATACTATAGCACGCCGTTTTTCATCATTTTTGAGGTTTTGAAAATAAAATAAAATAAAAAAATCATGGGTTATAGCCCATCGTTTTTTGAAATTTTGAAAAAAAAATGTAACCTTGTTTTTCATCATTTTTGCACATGGGCTATAGCCCATACCGTACGGCATACTATAGCACGCCGTTTTTCATCATTTTTGAGGTTTTGAAAAAAATGAAAAAAAAAACAAAACATGGGTTATAGCCCATCGTTTTTTGAAATTTTGAAAAAAAGAATAACCTCGTTTTTCATCATTTTTTAACATGGGCTATAGCCCATACCGTACGGCATACTATAGCACGCAGTTTTTCATCATTTTTGAGGTTTTGAAAAAAAAAAAAAAAAAAAAAACATGGGTTATAGCCCATCGTTTTTTGAAATTTTGAAAAAAAGAATAACCTCGTTTTTCATCATTTTTGAACATGGGCTATAGCCCATACCGTACGGCATACTATAGCACGCCGTTTTTCATCATTTTTGAGGTTTCAAAAAAAAAAAAAAAAAAAAAAACATGGGTTATAGCCCATCGTTTTTTGAAATTTTGAAAAAAAGAATAACCTCGTTTTTCATCATTTTTGAACATGGGCTATAGCCCATACCGTACGGCATACTATAGCACGCCGTTTTTCATCATTTTTGAGGTTTTGAAAAATTAAAAAAAAAAAAAAAACATGGGTTATAGCCCATCGTTTTTTGAAATTTTGAAAAAAAGAATAACCTCGTTTTTCATCATTTTTGAACATGGGCTATAGCCCATACCGTACGGCATACTATAGCACGCAGTTTTTCATCATTTTTGAGGTTTTGAAAAAAATGGGGAAAAAAAAACATGGGTTATAGCCCATCGTTTTTTGAAATTTTGAAAAAAAATGTAACCTAGTTTTTCATCATTTTTGAACATGGGCTATAGCCCATACCGTACGGCATACTATAGCACGCAGTTTTTCATCATTTTTGAGGTTTTGAAAAAAAAAAAAAAAAAAAAAAACATGGGTTATAGCCCATCGTTTTTTGAAATTTTGATTTTTTTTTAACCTAGTTTTTCATCATTTTTGAACATGGGCTATAGCCCATACCGTACGGCATACTATAGCACGCCGTTTTTCATCATTTTTGAGGTTTTGAAAAATTAAAAAACAAAAAAAAACATGGGTTATAGCCCATCGTTTTTTGAAATTTGGAAAAAAAAAATGTAACCTTGTTTTTCATCATTCTTGCACATGGGCTATAGCCCATACCGTACGGCATACTATAGCACGCCGTTTTTCATCATTTTTGAGGTTTTGAAAAAAATGAAAAAAAAAATAATCATGGGTTATAGCCCATCGTTTTTTGAAATTTTGATTTTTTTTTAACCTCGTTTTTCATCATTTTTGAACATGGGCTATAGCCCATACCGTACGGCATACTATAGCACGCCGTTTTTCATCATTTTTGAGGTTTTGAAAAAAATTAAAAAAAAAAAAATCATGGGTTATAGCCCATCGTTTTTTGAAATTTTGATTTTTTTTTTAACCTAGTTTTTCATCATTTTTTAACATGGGCTATAGCCCATACCGTACGGCATACTATAGCATGCCGTTTTTCATCATTTTTGAGGTTTTGAAAATAAAATAAAATAAAAAAATCATGGGTTATAGCCCATCGTTTTTTGAAATTTTGAAAAAAAAATGTAACCTTGTTTTTCATCATTTTTGCACATGGGCTATAGCCCATACCGTACGGCATACTATAGCACGCCGTTTTTCATCATTTTTGAGGTTTTGAAAAAAATGAAAAAAAAACAAAACATGGGTTATAGCCCATCGTTTTTTGAAATTTTGAAAAAAAGAATAACCTCGTTTTTCATCATTTTTTAACATGGGCTATAGCCCATACCGTACGGCATACTATAGCACGCAGTTTTTCATCATTTTTGAGGTTTTGAAAAAACAAAACAAAAACAAAACATGGGTTATAGCCCATCGTTTTTTGAAATTTTGAAAAAAAGAATAACCTCGTTTTTCATCATTTTTGAACATGGGCTATAGCCCATACCGTACGGCATACTATAGCACGCCGTTTTTCATCATTTTTGAGGTTTTGAAAAATTAAAAAAAAAAAAAAAACATGGGTTATAGCCCATCGTTTTTTGAAATTTTGAAAAAAAGAATAACCTCGTTTTTCATCATTTTTGAACATGGGCTATAGCCCATACCGTACGGCATACTATAGCACGCCGTTTTTCATCATTTTTGAGGTTTTGAAAAATTAAAAAAAAAAAAAAAAACATGGGTTATAGCCCATCGTTTTTTGAAATTTTGAAAAAAAGAATAACCTCGTTTTTCATCATTTTTGAACATGGGCTATAGCCCATACCGTACGGCATACTATAGCACGCAGTTTTTCATCATTTTTGAGGTTTTGAAAAAAAAAAAAAAAAAAAAAAAACATGGGTTATAGCCCATCGTTTTTTGAAATTTTGAAAAAAATGAACCTTGTTTTTCATCATTTTTGAACTTGGGCTATAGCCCATACCGTACGGCATACTATAGCACGCAGTTTTTCATCATTTTTGAGGTTTTGAAAAAAATGGGGAAAAAAAAACATGGGTTATAGCCCATCGTTTTTTGAAATTTTGAAAAAAAATGTAACCTAGTTTTTCATCATTTTTGAACATGGGCTATAGCCCATACCGTACGGCATACTATAGCACGCCGTTTTTCATCATTTTTGAGGTTTTGAAAAAAATGAAAAAAAAAAAACATGGGTTATAGCCCATCGTTTTTTGAAATTTTGATTTTTTTTTAACCTAGTTTTTCATCATTTTTGAACATGGGCTATAGCCCATACCGTACGGCATACTATAGCACGCCGTTTTTCATCATTTTTGAGGTTTTGAAAAAAAATAATAATAATAAAAATCATGGGTTATAGCCCATCGTTTTTTGAAATTTTGAAAAAAAGAATAACCTCGTTTTTCATCATTTTTGAACATGGGCTATAGCCCATACCGTACGGCATACTATAGCACGCAGTTTTTCATAATTTTTGAGGTTTAAAAAAAAAAAAAAAAAAAAAAATCATGGGTTATAGCCCATCGTTTTTTGACATTTTGAAAAAAAAATGTAACCTTGTTTTTCATCATTTTTGCACATGGGCTATAGCCCATACCGTACGGCATACTATAGCACGCCGTTTTTCATCATTTTTGAGGTTTTGAAAAAAATGAAAAAAAAACAAAACATGGGTTATAGCCCATCGTTTTTTGAAATTTTGAAAAAAAGAATAACCTCGTTTTTCATCATTTTTGAACATGGGCTATAGCCCATACCGTACGGCATACTATAGCACGCCGTTTTTCATCATTTTTGAGGTTTTGAAAATAAAATAAAATAAAAAAATCATGGGTTATAGCCCATCGTTTTTTGAAATTTTGATTTTTTTTTAACCTCGTTTTTCATCATTTTTGAACCTGGGCTATAGCCCATACCGTACGGCATACTATAGCACGCCGTTTTTCATCATTTTTGAGGTTTTGAAAAAAATTAAAAAAAAAAAATCATGGGTTATAGCCCATCGTTTTTTGAAATTTTGATTTTTTTTTTAACCTAGTTTTTCATCATTTTTTAACATGGGCTATAGCCCATACCGTACGGCATACTATAGCACGCCGTTTTTCATCATTTTTGAGGTTTTGAAAATAAAATAAAATAAAAAAATCATGGGTTATAGCCCATCGTTTTTTGAAATTTTGAAAAAAAAATGTAACCTTGTTTTTCATCATTTTTGCACATGGGCTATAGCCCATACCGTACGGCATACTATAGCACGCCGTTTTTCATCATTTTTGAGGTTTTGAAAAAAATGAAAAAAAAAACAAAACATGGGTTATAGCCCATCGTTTTTTGAAATTTTGAAAAAAAGAATAACCTCGTTTTTCATCATTTTTTAACATGGGCTATAGCCCATACCGTACGGCATACTATAGCACGCAGTTTTTCATCATTTTTGAGGTTTTGAAAAAAAAAAAAAAAAAAAAAACATGGGTTATAGCCCATCGTTTTTTGAAATTTTGAAAAAAAGAATAACCTCGTTTTTCATCATTTTTGAACATGGGCTATAGCCCATACCGTACGGCATACTATAGCACGCCGTTTTTCATCATTTTTGAGGTTTCAAAAAAAAAAAAAAAAAAAAAACATGGGTTATAGCCCATCGTTTTTTGAAATTTTGAAAAAAAGAATAACCTCGTTTTTCATCATTTTTGAACATGGGCTATAGCCCATACCGTACGGCATACTATAGCACGCCGTTTTTCATCATTTTTGAGGTTTTGAAAAATTAAAAAAAAAAAAAAAACATGGGTTATAGCCCATCGTTTTTTGAAATTTTGAAAAAAAGAATAACCTCGTTTTTCATCATTTTTGAACATGGGCTATAGCCCATACCGTACGGCATACTATAGCACGCAGTTTTTCATCATTTTTGAGGTTTTGAAAAAAATGGGGAAAAAAAAACATGGGTTATAGCCCATCGTTTTTTGAAATTTTGAAAAAAAATGTAACCTAGTTTTTCATCATTTTTGAACATGGGCTATAGCCCATACCGTACGGCATACTATAGCACGCAGTTTTTCATCATTTTTGAGGTTTTGAAAAAAAAAAAAAAAAAAAAAAACATGGGTTATAGCCCATCGTTTTTTGAAATTTTGATTTTTTTTTAACCTAGTTTTTCATCATTTTTGAACATGGGCTATAGCCCATACCGTACGGCATACTATAGCACGCCGTTTTTCATCATTTTTGAGGTTTTGAAAAATTAAAAAACAAAAAAAAACATGGGTTATAGCCCATCGTTTTTTGAAATTTGGAAAAAAAAAATGTAACCTTGTTTTTCATCATTCTTGCACATGGGCTATAGCCCATACCGTACGGCATACTATAGCACGCCGTTTTTCATCATTTTTGAGGTTTTGAAAAAAATGAAAAAAAAAATAATCATGGGTTATAGCCCATCGTTTTTTGAAATTTTGATTTTTTTTTAACCTCGTTTTTCATCATTTTTGAACATGGGCTATAGCCCATACCGTACGGCATACTATAGCACGCCGTTTTTCATCATTTTTGAGGTTTTGAAAAAAATTAAAAAAAAAAAAATCATGGGTTATAGCCCATCGTTTTTTGAAATTTTGATTTTTTTTTTAACCTAGTTTTTCATCATTTTTTAACATGGGCTATAGCCCATACCGTACGGCATACTATAGCATGCCGTTTTTCATCATTTTTGAGGTTTTGAAAATAAAATAAAATAAAAAAATCATGGGTTATAGCCCATCGTTTTTTGAAATTTTGAAAAAAAAATGTAACCTTGTTTTTCATCATTTTTGCACATGGGCTATAGCCCATACCGTACGGCATACTATAGCACGCCGTTTTTCATCATTTTTGAGGTTTTGAAAAAAATGAAAAAAAAACAAAACATGGGTTATAGCCCATCGTTTTTTGAAATTTTGAAAAAAAGAATAACCTCGTTTTTCATCATTTTTTAACATGGGCTATAGCCCATACCGTACGGCATACTATAGCACGCAGTTTTTCATCATTTTTGAGGTTTTGAAAAAACAAAACAAAAACAAAACATGGGTTATAGCCCATCGTTTTTTGAAATTTTGAAAAAAAGAATAACCTCGTTTTTCATCATTTTTGAACATGGGCTATAGCCCATACCGTACGGCATACTATAGCACGCCGTTTTTCATCATTTTTGAGGTTTTGAAAAATTAAAAAAAAAAAAAAAACATGGGTTATAGCCCATCGTTTTTTGAAATTTTGAAAAAAAGAATAACCTCGTTTTTCATCATTTTTGAACATGGGCTATAGCCCATACCGTACGGCATACTATAGCACGCCGTTTTTCATCATTTTTGAGGTTTTGAAAAATTAAAAAAAAAAAAAAAAACATGGGTTATAGCCCATCGTTTTTTGAAATTTTGAAAAAAAGAATAACCTCGTTTTTCATCATTTTTGAACATGGGCTATAGCCCATACCGTACGGCATACTATAGCACGCAGTTTTTCATCATTTTTGAGGTTTTGAAAAAAAAAAAAAAAAAAAAAAAACATGGGTTATAGCCCATCGTTTTTTGAAATTTTGAAAAAAATGAACCTTGTTTTTCATCATTTTTGAACTTGGGCTATAGCCCATACCGTACGGCATACTATAGCACGCAGTTTTTCATCATTTTTGAGGTTTTGAAAAAAATGGGGAAAAAAAAACATGGGTTATAGCCCATCGTTTTTTGAAATTTTGAAAAAAAATGTAACCTAGTTTTTCATCATTTTTGAACATGGGCTATAGCCCATACCGTACGGCATACTATAGCACGCCGTTTTTCATCATTTTTGAGGTTTTGAAAAAAATGAAAAAAAAAAAACATGGGTTATAGCCCATCGTTTTTTGAAATTTTGATTTTTTTTTAACCTAGTTTTTCATCATTTTTGAACATGGGCTATAGCCCATACCGTACGGCATACTATAGCACGCCGTTTTTCATCATTTTTGAGGTTTTGAAAAAAAATAATAATAATAAAAATCATGGGTTATAGCCCATCGTTTTTTGAAATTTTGAAAAAAAGAATAACCTCGTTTTTCATCATTTTTGAACATGGGCTATAGCCCATACCGTACGGCATACTATAGCACGCAGTTTTTCATAATTTTTGAGGTTTAAAAAAAAAAAAAAAAAAAAAAATCATGGGTTATAGCCCATCGTTTTTTGACATTTTGAAAAAAAAATGTAACCTTGTTTTTCATCATTTTTGCACATGGGCTATAGCCCATACCGTACGGCATACTATAGCACGCCGTTTTTCATCATTTTTGAGGTTTTGAAAAAAATGAAAAAAAAACAAAACATGGGTTATAGCCCATCGTTTTTTGAAATTTTGAAAAAAAGAATAACCTCGTTTTTCATCATTTTTGAACATGGGCTATAGCCCATACCGTACGGCATACTATAGCACGCCGTTTTTCATCATTTTTGAGGTTTTGAAAATAAAATAAAATAAAAAAATCATGGGTTATAGCCCATCGTTTTTTGAAATTTAAAAAAAAAGAATAACCTCGTTTTTCATCATTTTTGAACATGGGCTATAGCCCATACCGTACGGCATACTATAGCACGCCGTTTTTCATCATTTTTGAGGTTTTGAAAATAAAATAAAATAAAAAAATCATGGGTTATAGCCCATCGTTTTTTGAAATTTTGAAAAAAAAATGTAACCTTGTTTTTCATAATTTTTGCACATGGGCTATAGCCCATACCGTACGGCATACTATAGCACGCCGTTTTTCATCATTTTTGAGGTTTTGAAAAAAATGAAAAAAAAACAAAACATGGGTTATAGCCCATCGTTTTTTTAAATTTTGAAAAAAAGAATAACCTCGTTTTTCATCATTTTTGAACATGGGCTATAGCCCATACCGTACGGCATACTATAGCACGCAGTTTTTCATCATTTTTGAGGTTTTGAAAAAAAAAAAAAAAAAAAAAAACATGGGTTATAGCCCATCGTTTTTTGAAATTTTGAAAAAAAGAATAACCTCGTTTTTCATCATTTTTGAACATGGGCTATAGCCCATACCGTACGGCATACTATAGCACGCCGTTTTTCAACATTTTTGAGGTTTTGAAAAATTAAAAAAAACAAAAAAACATGGGTTATAGCCCATCGTTTTTTGAAATTTTGAAAAAAAGAATAACCTCGTTTTTCATCATTTTTGAACATGGGCTATAGCCCATACCGTACGGCATACTATAGCACGCAGTTTTTCATCATTTTTGAGGTTTTGAAAAAAAAAAAAAAAAAAAAAAAAAAAAACATGGGTTATAGCCCATCGTTTTTTGAAATTTTGAAAAAAATGAACCTTGTTTTTCATCATTTTTGAACTTGGGCTATAGCCCATACCGTACGGCATACTATAGCACGCAGTTTTTCATCATTTTTGAGGTTTTGAAAAAAATGGGGAAAAAAAAACATGGGTTATAGCCCATCGTTTTTTGAAATTTTGATTTTTTTTTAACCTAGTTTTTCATCATTTTTGAACATGGGCTATAGCCCATACCGTACGGCATACTATAGCACGCCGTTTTTCATCATTTTTGAGGTTTTGAAAAAAAAAAAAAAAAAAAAAAATCATGGGTTATAGCCCATCGTTTTTTGAAATTTTGAAAAAAAGAATAACCTCGTTTTTCATCATTTTTGAACATGGGCTATAGCCCATACCGTACGGCATACTATAGCACGCAGTTTTTCATAATTTTTGAGGTTTAAAAAAAAAAAAAAAAAAAAAAATCATGGGTTATAGCCCATCGTTTTTTGAAATTTTGAAAAAAAAATGTAACCTTGTTTTTCATCATTTTTGCACATGGGCTATAGCCCATACCGTACGGCATACTATAGCACGCCGTTTTTCATCATTTTTGAGGTTTTGAAAATAAAATAAAATAAAAAAATCATGGGTTATAGCCCATCGTTTTTTGAAATTTTGAAAAAAATAATAACCTCGTTTTTCATCATTTTTGAACATGGGCTATAGCCCATACCGTACGGCATACTATAGCACGCAGTTTTTCATAATTTTTGAGGTTAAAAAAAAAAAAAAAAAAAAATCATGGGTTATAGCCCATCGTTTTTTGAAATTTTGAAAAAAAAAATTAACCTTGTTTTTCATCATTTTTGCACATGGGCTATAGCCCATACCGTACGGCATACTATAGCACGCCGTTTTTCATCATTTTTGAGGTTTTGAAAAAAATGAAAAAAAAACAAAACATGGGTTATAGCCCATCGTTTTTTGAAATTTTTAAAAAAAGAATAACCTCGTTTTTCATCATTTTTGAACATGGGCTATAGCCCATACCGTACGGCATACTATAGCACGCCGTTTTTCATCATTTTTGAGGTTTTGAAAATAAAATAAAATAAAAAAATCATGGGTTATAGCCCATCGTTTTTTGAAATTTTGAAAAAAAAAAAACCTTGTTTTTCATCATTTTTGAACATGGGCTATAGCCCATACCGTACGGCATACTATAGCACGCAGTTTTTCATAATTTTTTAGGTTAAAAAAAAAAAAAAAAAAAAAAATCATGGGTTATAGCCCATCGTTTTTTGAAATTTTGAAAAAAAAATGTAACCTTGTTTTTCATAATTTTTGCACATGGGCTATAGCCCATACCGTACGGCATACTATAGCACGCCGTTTTTCATCATTTTTGAGGTTTTGAAAAAAATGAAAAAAAAACAAAACATGGGTTATAGCCCATCGTTTTTTGAAATTTTGAAAAAAAGAATAACCTCGTTTTTCATCATTTTTGAACATGGGCTATAGCCCATACCGTACGGCATACTATAGCACGCAGTTTTTCATCATTTTTGAGGTTTTGAAAAAAAAAAAAAAAAAAAAAAACATGGGTTATAGCCCATCGTTTTTTGAAATTTTGAAAAAAAGAATAACCTAGTTTTTCATCATTTTTGAACATGGGCTATAGCCCATACCGTACGGCATACTATAGCACGCCGTTTTTCATCATTTTTGAGGTTTTGAAAAATTAAAAAAAAAAAAAAAACATGGGTTATAGCCCATCGTTTTTTGAAATTTTGAAAAAAAGAATAACCTCGTTTTTCATCATTTTTGAACATGGGCTATAGCCCATACCGTACGGCATACTATAGCACGCAGTTTTTCATCATTTTTGAGGTTTTGAAAAAAAAAAAAAAAAAAAAAAAAAAACATGGGTTATAGCCCATCGTTTTTTGAAATTTTGAAAAAAATGAACCTTGTTTTTCATCATTTTTGAACTTGGGCTATAGCCCATACCGTACGGCATACTATAGCACGCAGTTTTTCATCATTTTTGAGGTTTTGAAAAAAATGGGGAAAAAAAAACATGGGTTATAGCCCATCGTTTTTTGAAATTTTGAAAAAAAAATTTACCTAGTTTTTCATCATTTTTGAACATGGGCTATAGCCCATACCGTACGGCATACTATAGCACGCCGTTTTTCATCATTTTTGAGGTTTTGAAAAAAATGGAAAAAAAAAAAAACATGGGTTATAGCCCATCGTTTTTTGAAATTTTGAAAAAAGAATTTAACCTTGTTTTTCATCATTTTTGAACTTGGGCTATAGCCCATACCGTAGGGCATACTATAGCACGCAGTTTTTCATCATTTTTGAGGTTAAAAAAAAAAAAAAAAAAAAAAACATGGGTTATAGCCCATCGTTTTTTGAAATTTTGATTTTTTTTTTAACCTAGTTTTTCATCATTTTTGAACATGGGCTATAGCCCATACCGTACGGCATACTATAGCACGCCGTTTTTCATCATTTTTGAGGTTTAAAAAAAAAAAAAAAAAAAAAATCATGGGTTATAGCCCATCGTTTTTTGAAATTTTGAAAAAGAAATGTAACCTTGTTTTTCATCATTTTTGCACATGGGCTATAGCCCATACCGTACGGCATACTATAGCACGCCGTTTTTCATCATTTTTGAGGTTTTGAAAAAAATGAAAAAAAAACAAAACATGGGTTATAGCCCATCGTTTTTTGAAATTTTGAAAAAAAGAATAACCTCGTTTTTCATCATTTTTGCACATGGGCTATAGCCCATACCGTACGGCATACTATAGCACGCCGTTTTTCATCATTTTTGAGGTTTTGAAAAATTAAAAAAAAAAAAAAAACATGGGTTATAGCCCATCGTTTTTTGAAATTTTGAAAAAAAGAATAACCTCGTTTTTCATCATTTTTGAACATGGGCTATAGCCCATACCGTACGGCATACTATAGCACGCAGTTTTTCATCATTTTTGAGGTTTTGAAAAAAAAAAAAAAAAAAAAAAAAAAACATGGGTTATAGCCCATCGTTTTTTGAAATTTTGAAAAAAATGAACCTTGTTTTTCATCATTTTTGAACTTGGGCTATAGCCCATACCGTACGGCATACTATAGCACGCAGTTTTTCATCATTTTTGAGGTTTTGAAAAAAATGGGGAAAAAAAAACATGGGTTATAGCCCATCGTTTTTTGAAATTTTGAAAAAAAAATTAACCTAGTTTTTCATCATTTTTGAACATGGGCTATAGCCCATACCGTACGGCATACTATAGCACGCCGTTTTTCATCATTTTTGAGGTTTTGAAAAAAATGGAAAAAAAAAAAAACATGGGTTATAGCCCATCGTTTTTTGAAATTTTGAAAAAAGAATTTAACCTTGTTTTTCATCATTTTTGAACTTGGGCTATAGCCCATACCGTAGGGCATACTATAGCACGCAGTTTTTCATCATTTTTGAGGTTAAAAAAAAAAAAAAAAAAAAAAACATGGGTTATAGCCCATCGTTTTTTGAAATTTAGATTTTTTTTTTAACCTAGTTTTTCATCATTTTTGAACATGGGCTATAGCCCATACCGTACGGCATACTATAGCACGCCGTTTTTCATCATTTTTGAGGTTTTGAAAAAAAAAAAAAAAAAAAAAGAAAAAACATGGGTTATAGCCCATCGTTTTTTGAAATTTTGAAAAAAATGAACCTTGTTTTTCATCATTTTTGAACTTGGGCTATAGCCCATACCGTACGGCATACTATAGCACGCAGTTTTTCATCATTTTTGAGGTTTTGAAAAAAATGGGGAAAAAAAAACATGGGTTATAGCCCATCGTTTTTTGAAATTTTGAAAAAAAAATTAACCTAGTTTTTCATCATTTTTGAACATGGGCTATAGCCCATACCGTACGGCATACTATAGCACGCCGTTTTTCATCATTTTTGAGGTTTTGAAAAAAATGGAAAAAAAAAAAAACATGGGTTATAGCCCATCGTTTTTTGAAATTTTGAAAAAAGAATTTAACCTTGTTTTTCATCATTTTTGAACTTGGGCTATAGCCCATACCGTAGGGCATACTATAGCACGCAGTTTTTCATCATTTTTGAGGTTAAAAAAAAAAAAAAAAAAAAAAACATGGGTTATAGCCCATCGTTTTTTGAAATTTAGATTTTTTTTTTAACCTAGTTTTTCATCATTTTTGAACATGGGCTATAGCCCATACCGTACGGCATACTATAGCACGCCGTTTTTCATCATTTTTGAGGTTTAAAAAAAGAAAAAAAAAAAAAATCATGGGTTATAGCCCATCGTTTTTTGAAATTTTGAAAAAAAAATGTAACCTTGTTTTTCATCATTTTTGCACATGGGCTATAGCCCATACCGTACGGCATACTATAGCACGCCGTTTTTCATCATTTTTGAGGTTTTGAAAAAAATGAAAAAAAAACAAAACATGGGTTATAGCCCATCGTTTTTTGAAAATTTGAAAAAAAGAATAACCTCGTTTTTCATCATTTTTGAACATGGGCTATAGCCCATACCGTACGGCATACTATAGCACGCAGTTTTTCATCATTTTTGAGGTTTTGAAAAAAAAAAAAAAAAAAAAAATCATGGGTTATAGCCCATCGTTTTTTGAAATTTTGAAAAAAAGAATAACCTCGTTTTTCATCATTTTTGAACATGGGCTATAGCCCATACCGTACGGCATACTATAGCACGCAGTTTTTCATAATTTTTGAGGTTTAAAAAAAATAATAAATAAATAAATCATGGGTTATAGCCCATCGTTTTTTGAAATTTTGAAAAAAAAATGTAACCTTGTTTTTCATCATTTTTGCACATGGGCTATAGCCCATACCGTACGGCATACTATAGCACGCCGTTTTTCATCATTTTTGAGGTTTTGAAAAAAATTAAAAAAAAAAAAAACATGGGTTATAGCCCATCGTTTTTTGAAATTTTGAAAAAAAGAATAACCTCGTTTTTCATCATTTTTGAACATGGGCTATAGCCCATACCGTACGGCATACTATAGCACGCAGTTTTTCATCATTTTTGAGGTTTTGAAAAAGAAAAAAAAAAAAAAAAACATGGGTTATAGCCTATCGTTTTTTGAAATTTTGAAAAAAAAATTTAACCTTGTTTTTCATCATTTTTGAACATGGGCTATAGCCCATACCGTACGGCATACTATAGCACGCCGTTTTTCATCATTTTTGAGGTTTTGAAAAAAATGAAAAAAAAAAAAAAACATGGGTTATAGCCCATCGTTTTTTGAAATTTTGAAAAAAAGAATAACCTCGTTTTTCATCATTTTTGAACACGGGCTATTGCCCATACCGTACGGCATACTATAGCATGCAGTTTTTCATCATTTTTGAGGTTTTGAAAAAAAAAAACAAAAAAAAAAACATGGGTTATAGCCCATCGTTTTTTGAAATTTTGAAAAAAAAATGTAACCTTGTTTTTCATCATTTTTGAACATGGGCTATAGCCCATACCGTACGGCATACTATAGCACGCCGTTTTTCATCATTTTTGAGGTTTTGAAAAAAATGAAAAAAAAAAAAAGCATGGGTTATAGCCCATCGTTTTTTGAAATTTTGATTTTTTTTTTAACCTCGTTTTTCATCATTTTTGAACATGGGCTATAGCCCATACCGTACGGCATACTATAGCACGCAGTTTTTCATCATTTTTGAGGTTTAAAAAAAAAAAAAAAAAACATGGGTTATAGCCCATCATTTTTTGAAATTTTGAAAATAAAATGTAACCTTGTTTTTCATCATTCTTGCACATGGGCTATAGCCCATACCGTACGGCATACTATAGCACGCCGTTTTTCATCATTTTTGAGGTTTTGAAAAAAATGAAGAAAAAAAAAGTCATGGGTTATAGCCCATCGTTTTTTTGAAAATTTGAAAAAAAAATTAATCTAGTTTTTCATCATTTTTGAACATGGGCTATAGCCCATACCGTACGGCATACTATAGCACGCCGTTTTTCATCATTTTTGAGGTTTAAAAATAAATAAAAATAAAAACATGGGTTATAGCCCATCGTGTTTTGAAATTTTGAAAAAAAAATTTAACCTCGTTTTTCATCATTTTTGAACATGGGCTATAGCCCATACCGTACGGCATACTATAGCACGCAGTTTTTCATCATTTTTGAGGTTTTGAAAAAAAAAAAACAAAAAAAAAACATGGGTTATAGCCTATCGTTTTTTGAAATTTTGAAAAAAAAATTTAACCTTGTTTTTCATCATTCTTGCACATGGGCTATAGCCCATACCGTACGGCATACTATAGCACGCCGTTTTTCATCATTTTTGAGGTTTTGAAAAAAATGAAGAAAAAAAAAGTCATGGGTTATAGCCCATCGTTTTTTGAAAATTTGAAAAAAAAATTAATCTAGTTTTTCATCATTTTTGAACATGGGCTATAGCCCATACCGTACGGCATACTATAGCACGCCGTTTTTCATCATTTTTGAGGTTTAAAAAAAAATGAAAAAAAAAACATGGGTTATAGCCCATCGTGTTTTGAAATTTTGAAAAAAAGAATAACCTCGTTTTTCATCATTTTTGAACATGGGCTATAGCCCATACCGTACGGCATACTATAGCACGCAGTTTTTCATCATTTTTGAGGTTTTGAAAAAAAAAAAACAAAAAAAAAACATGGGTTATAGCCCATCGTTTTTTGAAATTTTGATTTTTTTTTTAACCTCGTTTTTCATCATTTTTGAACATGGGCTATAGCCCATACCGTACGGCATACTATAGCACGCCGTTTTTCATCATTTTTGAGGTTTAAAAAAAAAAAAAAAAAAAAAAAAAACATGGGTTATAGCCCATCGTTTTTTGAAATTTTGAAAAAAAATGTAACCTAGTTTTTCATCATTTTTGAACATGGGCTATAGCCCATACCGTACGGCATACTATAGCACGCCGTTTTTCATCATTTTTGAGGTTTTAAAAAAAATGAAAAGAAAAATCATGGGCTATAGCCCATCGTTTTTTGAAAATTTGAAAAAAAATGTAACCTAGTTTTTCATCATTTTTGAATATGGGCTATAGCCCATACCATACGGCATACTATAGCACGCCGTTTTTCATCATTTTTGAGGTTTTGAAAAAAAAAAGCCCCATAGCTCCATAGAGGCCCATGTATTTTGGCCCAACTTCACCTAGACTGTATTACCTTAATAAACATGGTCATGAATACTTTCTTCTTCCAGTCACTAGTTTAAAGTCTCATTTCTAATGTCATAATATTCTTTTTGGAAAATTATGGTCCCATTAATTAAAAAAATGACCATAAAGAAAAAAAAACATCGCGTATGTTCTGAGGGGCGTGGCTACCGTTACATTCTATGATCGGGATTCCCCTCCCACTCGAGTCAAAATAAAAACCAACGGAGAAGAAGGGGGGAAGTCCCGCCTCGTTGTCTGGGCAGCCAATGGCCAGCTGGTCCAAAACGGAGCCAGCCAATGGCCAGCTGGTACCAAACGGATCTAGAAAGATGGCGACTTACAGTGCAGGAATAACAGGCTTCATTTTACGTCCATGTTAGACCCGGCGAACGCTTTGTCCATATTTTTTACAGTCTATGGTTATAGCCCATCGTTTTTTGAAATTTTGATTTTAACCTTGTTTTTCATCATTTTTGAACTTGGGCTATAGCCCATACCGTACGGCATACTATAGCACGCCGTTTTTCAACATTTTTGAGGTTTTGAAAAAAATGGGGGAAAAAAAAACATGGGTTATAGCCCATCGTTTTTTGAAATTTTGAAAAAAGAATTTAACCTTGTTTTTCATCATTTTTTAACTTGGGCTATAGCCCATACCGTAGGGCATACTATAGCACGCCGTTTTTCATCATTTTTGAGGTTTTGAAAAAAAAAAAAAAAAAAAAAAAATCATGGGTTATAGCCCATCGTTTTTTTTTTTTTTTTTTTTTTTTTTAACCTAGTTTTTCATCATTTTTGAACATGGGCTATAGCCCATACCGTACGGCATACTATAGCACGCCGTTTTTCATCATTTTTGAGGTTTTGAAAAAAAAAAAAAAAAAAAAAAAAACATGGGTTATAGCCCATCGTTTTTTTTTTTTTTGAAAAAAAAATAACCTAGTTTTTCATCATTTTTGAACTTGGGCTATAGACCATACCGTTTGGCATACTATAGCACGCAGTTTTTCATCATTTTTGAGGTTTTGAAGAAAAAAAAAACATGGGTTATAGCCCATCGTTTTTTGAAATTTTGAAAAAAAGAATTTAACCTTGTTTTTCATAATTTTTGAACTTGGGCTATAGCCCATACCGTACGGCATACTATAGCACGCCGTTTTTCATCATTTTTGAGGTTTTGAAAAAAATGGGAAAAGAAAAACATGGGTTATAGCCCATCGTTTTTTGAAATTTAGATTTTTTTTAACCTAGTTTTTCGTCACGTCTATTTTTAGACGTGTTTTAGACGTCTATTTTTAGACGTTTTTTATCCCATTTTTAGACGCTCGTCTAATAGCCCATACCGTACGGCATACTATAGCACGCAGTTTTTCATCATTTTTGAGGTTTTGAAAAAAAAAAAAAAAAAAAAAACATGGGTTATAGCCCATCGTTTTTTGAAATTTTGATTTTTTTTTTAACCTCGTTTTTCATCATTTTTGAACATGGGCTATAGCCCATACCGTACGGCATACTATAGCACGCCGTTTTTCATCATTTTTGAGGTTTTGAAAAAAATGGGAAAAGAAAAACATGGGTTATAGCCCATCGTTTTTTGAAATTTAGATTTTTTTTAACCTAGTTTTTCGTCACGTCTATTTTTAGACGTGTTTTAGACGTCTATTTTTAGACGTTTTTTATCCCATTTTTAGACGCTCGTCTAATAGCCCATACCGTACGGCATACTATAGCACGCAGTTTTTCATCATTTTTGAGGTTTTGAAAAAAAAAAAAAAAAAAAAAAACATGGGTTATAGCCCATCGTTTTTTGAAATTTTGATTTTTTTTTTAACCTCGTTTTTCATCATTTTTGAACATGGGCTATAGCCCATACCGTACGGCATACTATAGCACGCCGTTTTTCATCATTTTTGAGGTTTTGAAAAAAAGGAAAAAAAAACAAAAAAAACATGGGTTATAGCCCATCGTTTTTTGAAATTTTGATTTTTTTTTTAACCTCGTTTTTCATCATTTTCGAACATGGGCTATAGCCCATACCGTACGGCATACTATAGCACGCCGTTTTTCATCATTTTTGAGGTTTGGAAAAAAATGAAAAAAAAAAAAAACATGGGTTATAGCCCATCATTTTTTTAAAATTTGAATTTTATTTTTTAACCTCGTTTTTCATCATTTTTGAACATGGGCTATAGCCCATACCGTACGGCATACTATAGCACGCCGTTTTTCATAATTTTTGAGGTTTAAAAAAAAAAAAAAAAAAAAAACATGGGTTATAGCCCATCGTTTTTTGAAAATTTGATTTTTTTTTAACCTCGTTTTTCATCATTTTTGAACATGGGCTATAGCCCATACCGTACGGCATACTATAGCACGCCATTTTTCATCATTTTTTAGGTTTTGAAAAAAACAAAAAAACAAACAAAAAAAACATGGGTTATAGCCCATCGTTTTTTTAATAAAAAAAAACAAATTACCTCGTTTTTCATCATTTTTTAACATGGGCTATAGCCCATACCGTACGGCATATAGCACGCCGTTTTTCATCATTTTTGAGGTTTTGAAAAAAATGAAAAAAAAAAAAAAAAACATGGGTTATAGCCCATCGTTTTTGAAAATTTGAAAAAAATTATTAACCTCGTTTTTCATCATTTTTTAACATTGGCTATAGCCCATACCGTACGGCATACTATAGCACGCCGTTTTTCATTATTTTCTGAGGTTTTGAAAAAATTAAAAAAAAAAAAACATGGGTTATAGCCCATACTGTACGGCATACTATAGCACGCCGTTTTTCATTATTTTTGAGGTTTTGAAAAAAATGAAAAGAAAAAAAACATGTGTTATAGCCCATACCGTACGGCATACTATAGCACGCCGTTTTTCATCATTTTTGAGGTTTTGAAAAAAAAAAAAAAAAACAAAAAAAACATGGGTTATAGCCCATCGTTTTTTGATTTTTTTTTTTTTTTTTTTACCTCGTTTTTCATCATTTTTGAACATGGGCTATAGCCCATACCGTACGGCATACTATAGCACGCCGTTTTTCATCATTTTTGAGGTTTCGAAAAAAATGAAGAAAAAGAAAAACATGGGTTATAGCCCATCGTTTTTTGAAATTTAGATTTTTTTTTTTAACCTTGTTTTTCATCATTTTTGAACATGGGCTATAGCCCATACCGAACGGCATACTATAGCACGCCATTTTTCATCATTTTTTAGGTTTTGAAAAAAACAAAAAAACAAACAAAAAAAACATGGGTTATAGCCCATCGTTTTTTTAATTAAAAAAAAAAATTACCTCGTTTTTCATCATTTTTTAACATGGGCTATAGCCCATACCGTACGGCATATAGCACGCCGTTTTTCATCATTTTTGAGGTTTTGAAAAAAATGAAAAAAAAAAAAAAAAACATGGGTTATAGCCCATCGTTTTTGAAATTTTGAAAAAAATTATTAACCTCGTTTTTCATCATTTTTTAACATGGGCTATAGCCCATACCGTACGGCATACTATAGCACGCCGTTTTTCATTATTTTCTGAGGTTTTGAAAAAAATGAAAAAAAAAAAAACATGGGTTATAGCCCATACTGTACGGCATACTATAGCACGCCGTTTTTCATTATTTTTGAGGTTTTGAAAAAAATGAAAAAAAAAAAAAACATGGGTTATAGCCCATACCGTACGGCATACTATAGCACGCCGTTTTTCATCATTTTTGAGGTTTTGAAAAAAAAAAAAAAAAAAAAAAAAAACATGGGTTATAGCCCATCGTTTTTTGAAATTATGATTTTTTTTTTTATCTCGTTTTTCATCATTTTTGAACATGGGCTATAGCCCATACCGTACGGCATACTATAGCACGCCGTTTTTCATCATTTTTGAGGTTTGGAAAAAAATGAAAAAAAAAAAAAACATGGGTTATAGCCCATACTGTACGGCATACTATAGCACGCCGTTTTTCATTATTTTTGAGGTTTTGAAAAAAATGAAAAGAAAAAAAACATGTGTTATAGCCCATACCGTACGGCATACTATAGCACGCCGTTTTTCATCATTTTTGAGGTTTTGAAAAAAAAAAAAAAAAAAAAAAAAACATGGGTTATAGCCCATCGTTTTTTGATTTTTTTTTTTTTTTTTTTACCTCGTTTTTCATCATTTTTGAACATGGGCTATAGCCCATACCGTACGGCATACTATAGCACGCCGTTTTTCATCATTTTTGAGGTTTCGAAAAAAATGAAGAAAAAGAAAAACATGGGTTATAGCCCATCGTTTTTTGAAATTTAGATTTTTTTTTTTAACCTTGTTTTTCATCATTTTTGAACATGGGCTATAGCCCATACCGAACGGCATACTATAGCACGCCATTTTTCATCATTTTTTAGGTTTTGAAAAAAACAAAAAAACAAACAAAAAAAACATGGGTTATAGCCCATCGTTTTTTTAATTAAAAAAAAAAATTACCTCGTTTTTCATCATTTTTTAACATGGGCTATAGCCCATACCGTACGGCATATAGCACGCCGTTTTTCATCATTTTTGAGGTTTTGAAAAAAATGAAAAAAAAAAAAAAAAACATGGGTTATAGCCCATCGTTTTTGAAATTTTGAAAAAAATTATTAACCTCGTTTTTCATCATTTTTTAACATGGGCTATAGCCCATACCGTACGGCATACTATAGCACGCCGTTTTTCATTATTTTCTGAGGTTTTGAAAAAAATGAAAAAAAAAAAAACATGGGTTATAGCCCATACTGTACGGCATACTATAGCACGCCGTTTTTCATTATTTTTGAGGTTTTGAAAAAAATGAAAAAAAAAAAAAACATGGGTTATAGCCCATACCGTACGGCATACTATAGCACGCCGTTTTTCATCATTTTTGAGGTTTTGAAAAAAAAAAAAAAAAAAAAAAAAACATGGGTTATAGCCCATCGTTTTTTGAAATTATGATTTTTTTTTTAATCTCGTTTTTCATCATTTTTGAACATGGGCTATAGCCCATACCGTACGGCATACTATAGCACGCCGTTTTTCATCATTTTTGAGGTTTGGAAAAAAATGAAAAAAAAAAAAAACATGGGTTATAGCCCATCGTTTTTTAAAAATTTGAATTTTATTTTTTAACCTCGTTTTTCATCATTTTTGAACATGGGCTATAGCCCATACCGTACGGCATACTATAGCACGCCGTTTTTCATAATTTTTGAGGTTTAAAAAAAAAACCAAAAAAAAAACATGGGTTATAGCCCATCGTTTTTTGAAATTTTGATTTTTTTTTTAACCTCGTTTTTCATCATTTTTGAACATGGGCTATAGCCCATACCGTACGGCATACTATAGCACGCCGTTTTTCATCATTTTTGAGGTTTTGAAAAAAATGAAGAAAAAGAAAAACATGGGTTATAGCCCATCGTTTTTTGAAATTTAGATTTTTTTTTTAACCTTGTTTTTCATCATTTTTGAACATGGGCTATAGCCCATACCGTACGGCATACTATAGCACGCCATTTTTCATCATTTTTGAGGTTTTGAAAAAAACAAAAAAACAAACAAAAAAAACATGGGTTATAGCCCATCGTTTTTTTTTATTAAAAAAAAAAAATTACCTCGTTTTTCATCATGGGCTATAGCCCATACCGTACGGCATACTATAGCACGCCGTTTTTCATTATTTTTGAGGTTTTGAAAAAAATGAAAAAAAAAAAAAAACATGGGTTATAGCCCATCGTTTTTTAATTAAAAAATATATATATTCTCGTTTTTCATCATTTTTGACCATCCCACTGAGAAATAGCCGGCTATTAGACGTGCGTCTAAAAATGGGATAAAAAACGTCAAAAAATAGACGTCTAAAACACGTCTATTTTTAGACGTGTTTTAGACGTCTATTTTTTGACGTTTTTTATCCCATTTTTAGACGCTCGTCTAATAGCCCATACCGTACGGCATACTATAGCACGCCGTTTTTCATCATTTTTGAGGATTTGAAAAAAAAAAAAAAAAAAAAAAAAACTTGGGTTATAGCCCATCGTTTTTTTCATTTTTTCAAATCCTCAAAAATGATGAAAAACGGCGTGCTATAGTATGACGTACGATATGGGCTATAGCCCATGGTCCAAAATGATGAAAAACGAGGATTAAAAAAATAAATAAATAAACGATGGGCTATAACCCATCGTTTTTTTCATTTTTTTCATTTTTTTCAAAACCTCAAAAATGATGAAAAACGGCGTGCTACAGTATAGTATGCCGTACGATATGGGCTATAGCCCATATCCTCGCGGTGTATAGCGGTGTATGAGAATGGGTGTTGCGGAGGATGAGAGCATTCCTCTCATCCTCCGCAACACAATGCATTCTCTATGGCAATAGCACAAACCTTGGCATGCTACTAGTCCTACATACTTACACCTAGCAACCCCATTCTAGCTTACTTAGGTTCATCTTACGGTGGACATGTTTGCCTGAAAAGGAATCTTTGAAATGTTTCATAGTTTTAGAAATATAGTGCTTTCAAATTTGAGACATTTAACATGGGGCTCAATGGCAGCTCTATAGGCACGTCAAAAGCCACTTTCACCTAGAAACTCCATTCACACTTTTTATTATTCAGCTTACTGTGGAGACACATGCTGGAACTTTTTACTTTGAAATGTTTTGTAGTTTCTGAGTTATTTAACTTAAATGCCCAATGCATTCTCTATGGCAATAGCACAAACTTTGGCATGCTACTAGTCCTACAACGGCACACTCCTAGGTTTTGGTGATTTGAACCAGCACCCTCCTATGCCGGGTTTGAACCGGTACACGTCTACTAGGTATAGTACAGATATCATCTGACTTATCCGCTGGGCCACTTACTGGCACACAATCATGGGGAATTTCTGTGCTCCTTTAAAGTTGTCCTTCTGGAAGTCAGTGTGCAAAGCAAAGTGTCACAGTTATGACTAATTTGGGATTCGAACCCTGGACCTGTGGATCACAAAGACAGCAACTCATCACCCTGATCTAACTGCTGGTTACTACAACACAGCTTATCTGTGCTACTTGTTATGTTAGTGTGGAAAGCAAAGAGTCACAGTAAAGACTGGGGTGGGATAGGACGCTGAACCTTTATTCTTTTGGTTGAACTTGACTGGGGTTTGAACCCACCATCTCCTGATCATGTGGCAGGATTTTTTTCAAATCCTAGAAAAAAGATGAAAAACGGCATGCTATAGTATGCCGTCTGAGATGGGCTATAGCCCATGGTAAAAAAACGATGAAAAACGAGGATTTGAAAGACGAAAATCACTCAGAGACCATGGGCTATAGTCCATTGTCTCGAGTGATTTTGGTCTTTTAATTTCAACTCTTCAAAAATGATGAAAAACGGCATGCTATAGTATGCCGTCTGAGATGGGCTATAGCCCATGGTAAAAAAAACGATGAAAAACGTGGATTTGAAAAAAAGACGAAAATCACTCCGAGACCATGGATGAAAAACGGCATTCTACAGTACCCTAACCCTTGCTCGTAGGAGATAGTAATGTAGGACTCTACAGATCAAGTGCTATCCAGTCATAAAGTTTGAACACTTGAAGAAACTACTACAGAAAACTGGAAACACCGCCAATGTGGCATCCTATCCGTAGGAATGAACAATCGACAGCAGGGGACAACAGAAACAGGACGGAAGACAATGAGGGCAGACACAAGTGTGGCCTACATGGGTCACATATAATTCGCCCAGCTGGTACCCACTTAAGGCCCAATCAGATCCCAGTTCAAACCCATATAGGCAAACACAGGTGGCACACACATGGTTCTGAAATAAAATGGCCCATTTGGATACCACCCAGTTAGCCCATTGATGCCTGAGACCGAATCTGGGAACGCCTTCTAGGGCCTGATCTAAGGTTTCTGAAAACCTTCAAATTCGGATGATTTTTTTTAAATAGTTATGTTGCTACATGTATAGCAATAGCTGATGAGACACAGAGAGCGCGCCGGCATCAAGGGTAGAACAACGTATACGTTGCACCAGGCGTCAATGGGTTAGAAACCCACGTAAGCCCATATGGGCTAACACGGGGGGCCCTTCGTGAAAACTAGCCCATGTCAAAACCCAAGTGGGGCCCAGATGGACATGTTAGCTGGGTGTATACTGTATATGATATCGGGTGTGACACTGTGACAGTACAGATGAAAATGTGGGGGAAAGTACGGAGAGATAAGGGTGATTTTGCGCTAATTAGTCTAAAAGCGCCAAATTTTGCAGATGTAGCCCAGGGTGCATGCTCTAATGATTTAGCTAGAGCGCCCGAGCCGACGACCTTCGGGGTTGCCACAGCATTGCCATATAAAGCAAATAAATAATAATTTCATTACATTTTAAGTAGCATTATGTGACATGTCAAACTAGGGGGTTTTCATTATAATGCATCCATTCCAAGCATTAGTTTTGCACGAAAAATGATGTAAATCATGTAAGCAATCAGGAAATAATTCATTCACAAGCAGACGATAATTTAAGAACATCAACATTTATTTCACATGATATAAAACAGATGGGATATGAACATTTTGCATATTGACTCTAATAATATTAATAATAACCTCTTAGTTATAATATCCACTGCTCATTTTCATTGTGTACATAAATTACACAATAGTTTTTTTTTTTTTTTTTTTTTTTTAAGTCCTGGCGTTCCAAAATCCTACTTATTGCTTTGTACATGTGCTATTCTCTGACTTTTCTCCACCTAGGACTTGGACAGATTCAGACAAAACGCTCCTTTCCATATAGCCTCTCTACGGTATATCGTTTTACGTCATGTAAACCAAAGGGAAGGAAATACATTTGAAAAAGCAGACTAATAATCCATAACATTCATATACTTTATGTATCGTCAACCTGGCGTTGTCAGGATTTTCAGAGCATCCTCACAATATATAAATAGGTAACAACCTCATTAAAATACTCAACTCTTTTTCCAAAAAACAGCAGCATGAAGTGGCATCTGTGTGGAAGTACAAATTCTTCTTTATGTTCATATATAATTTTATATTTATATATGTACTGTATAATCCGACAATAAACAGCTTGCCTGTTTAAAACCATCTGTGATTTCTTCTATTCTTTTTGTGGTGCAAAAAGATGTGAAAATATAATATCAGGGGAGTCTCTGGTCAAGTTTTTCTTCTTTTTTAAACAAAATAAACAACTTCAAATAATAGAATTGGTACAGTTCAAACTGAAGTGCGGTTGACAGGGGCTGCCACCTTGGGGTGAAAGTGAAGCACTGCATGTTGTGTTGGTTTGGTGCTTAGCCCATCCTCAAGTGCTCCTAGAATATATATACAACTGTACACTCATCCCCAGCAGTGTTAGCAACTCAAAAATAACTAATCCCCCCCATAGATCAGTAGAATACTTGAATAATAATAAATGAATGTAATACCGTATTCATAATAAGCAATCAATAATAATAAGTCTTTATGGTGGTATCTGTGTTCGTGTGTGGTGGGGTGGTACATTTTGGCATCATGGTTAGTGTTGAAACTATGGGACATAGTAGGTGTGTATAGAAGCAGCTACTAAACCTCTAGCACAGTGGTTCTCAACGTGAGACGAGGACCCCTAGGGGTCCTTGAGGGGATTCCAGGGGGGGGTCCCCAGCTAAATGATTGATAGGATTCGGAGCTGATTGGACCCTTTTGCGTCTGTAATCCAGAGAGGGTACCAAATAGATCCAAAACGTACCATTACAGGTCCATTAGGTTTAATTTGTATACGCTCAGTTGAATTAACACTGAGTGTTTTACAGTGTTATTTGGGGTCTCAGGGACGAAAAAAGGGGCCCATGCATTATCACACTGGGGGTCCTTGACATTTGAGAATCACTGCTCTAACACTAGGTCCTAAGGATTTTTTTTTTCTCTGCCTCTTTGTCTTTATATAATGTCTGCCTGCCCGAGCGCCCGCAGATCAGTCTGTACTGTATAGACGGCCGTCAGTCATCCTCTCTGTTAACAGTAGTTTTGTAAACGCAGGGAGCCATGGAGCATGCGTGGCGCAGGCCGGCTACATTTCTGGGCTCTATGGGACACGCCGTCGAGGACCGCGAGGCTGATAGCGGCTCACGTGTCACTGTTCACCAAGGTCAACGTCTGTGCTGCAGGGAGGAGAGAGGGGGAATGAGAGAAAAGAAACAAGACGAGAGAGGGAGAGAGGCCATTCAATTAGAAGCTGGGCGACAAAACAAGCCGATTGTTAACATTGTTCACATTCATTTCTTTTTCCTTTTTATCCTGCTCTGGTTTACTGGGCCGCTATGATGATGATGATGATCATGATGATGATGATAATAACTCAGATTCATATTTTCCTATGCACTCAAAGTTGCTTTACACAAGGCGGGTGAGAGGATGAGAAGAAATGGTCATGTCTTGGAGACTGGAGAGAGAGGCTCTATCTTGAGCAAACATACAGTATGCACGCCAAGTCAATACCTGCAGGCAAGGAGGAATAATGATCACCTTGACCCCACACAACAATGTGTTGCCTGCTGTGACGGGGTGGCGGGAGAACAACGGATGATGGAGGGCATTTTAATTTTGCTGTAATCAAAACAGGCAGCACTGTGTTCATCTGCTATTTTGGGCCAATATTCCCCACATGATATGAATGATGGGGGTTTAAGTGGTTAAGAATGAAATCAATAAAATAAAGAAAGAAAAATGTCCCCATCCCTGTGACTGAGACCGTGAGACGGACCGGGCACTCGTTTCTGTTCATGTAACGACTTATTCTGCCCACTGCGGTCAATTTAGACTCGTCGATGTGTGAAGCTATATCGGCTGCTTGATGCAAGCACTTACCGCACAGGTCTCATAGGCCTCGCTAAGGACGTGCCTGGCATTTGATAAAAAAAATAAAAAAAAATCATGCATTTCTTGTAAAACCTTGCACATACACAGAACGTTGCCCGAATCAAAAAAAGCACATGCACTCCCCCGAAAAAACAATGTCAACTCACTTGACACCGACATCGCCGGGTTTCCAAAGGCCCCGGGAGCCGAGGTCGCCTTTTTTAAATATCAATTGATTACGGTGATCAACCGTGACCTGTATGTGTTCATATCACTACGGTTCCCGGTGCGGTAAAAAAAAACAACAATGGAAATTCCGCTGGCTTATGCCGTCTATGCGGACGCAGTTTTTAGTATCGTGATATCTCGGATTTTTCTTTTTGGATCAAAACTAGCTTGATTTGCGGCTTGTTTCTCTAAACTATATGATTCTAGTTTACAAAAAGTATGTTTTGGGGTGGATTAAATGACAATCGCAGGACATCGGCTTTCAATCTAAGAGTCTCGCCAATAGAGTTATATAACTGAGCCAACACTAGATGGGGCTGTTGGCAGTCAATGCGTTGAGTTATAACTTCATCAAGTAAAGCTCCAAGTGTGGAGAGACTGGGACGCTGCTGGCCCTAATGCTTACCAGCCACCATGTTGTTGTTGTTGTTGTTGTGTTTGATGTCGTCTACCGCTAGCTGGTTGTAGGAATCAAAGTGGTTCTGCGTCTCCCGCTGGTGTGTCTGTTCCGCCCCAGGAGCCTCCACCCTTGTCCCCTTGTTGGGTTCCGGAGTCAGCGTGTCAGGCTGCTGAGCTGGGAGGCTGCAATGAACAGCAGTGAACGAGCCCAGATCCAGGCAACTAACCGAAGAAAAAAAAAGTATATTTAGAAAATGTCTGTAGACATTTTTAAAGCACAGCTCAAGACCCACTTCTACACCCTTGCTTTTAATTGATCTTTTTTGTTATTCATGTCCTCACTGTATTGCATTACTGCTCTTGTTTTTTTTAATGTTTATGCCTTTCATTTCTTTTTTTTCTCCATTGCTCTGTAAAGCACTTTGAGCTGCATTTCATGTCATGAAAGGTGCTATATAAATAAAGTTTTATTATTATTATTATTATTATTAGAATCAATAACTGACGTAATCTTGCTCCGGGAGTTAAATTAAAAATTGATAAGTAGGTTTATTTATTTATTTTGTGATATACAGTATGCATTTTTGTAATTTCTTATGTCAACAAATCGACACGGAAAGACATTCAAATAGATTTTTCATAATCGACTAAATTGTTCAGTCTGATTTGACCTGTATTAACCCTGTATTGTAATTAGTTGTACGATGGTGGTGCACAGCAATGCCGAAAATAGATTTACAAGCTCACAAGGTTACAGTGTGTAAAATGGTACAAGACAGGCAACACAACACAACAGCAAGATATTCTGTATCATAATATATAGCTAGAAACATGTATAGAATAATTAAATCAGCGTACTCATGCACGCTAACACACACACACACACACACACACACACACACACACACACACACACACACACACACACACACACACACACACACACACACACACACACACACACACACACACACACACACACACACACACACACACACACACACACACCTGTTTTCAGTGGGGGCATTTATGGATGCATTGGTTAGCTCTTGGTTTCTCCTCTCCTCTTCTACCAGTGGTTGTGGGTTGACAATCTCCACACGCTGAGCCACTGTACACAAATCCAATATCACCACCTTCTGACTCTCACACACCTGCAAGACACACACACGCACGCACACACACGCACGAACACACACACACAAAGGCATGCACGCACACACATGTGTACGCACACGCACACACACACACACACACACACACACGCACACACGCACACACGTTAGAACAGCGATTCCCAAACTTTGGGGCCCACTTGTCGGCCATGAAGATATTGCAAGTGGGTCCCCCAAAAAAGGTTTTATTCATACTATAACATGAATATTAAGATGCAAGTAACAAAATGTATTGTTTCTTTCAAACCTTTCTCATTGTGATACAGGTAAATAAAGTAAAGTAGCCACTAGAGAACAACACATAAGGCAACGAGGAGGAGAATAATACCAATTGGAAAATAAACCACCAAAAAGCTATAGGTTTATTTGTTTTGATGCTCAGCAATGAGTCGAGTTCAGAAGACCCAGCTCGGCCAACCAGCTCTGTGTCCCACTGGATTGTAGCCCAACGCCAGCCACCCGGGCCTGGGCTCAATCCCAGCGATAAGCCCCTTAAAGCCATACTTGGAACCTTGACATGTCCCATAAATCCTTTATTATTGTCCCAGATTAGATTAGAGGACATTAAAGCCACAATCTGCGATTAGCTTTGTGAGGCAGAGCGGCGTGGGATTACTGGGTGAGTCTAATGGTGAAAGCTGATGGGGTATACGGTCGGGTCAGCTGACCACGCTCTTTGCCAAACCCAGGATTCTGCTGGATAGGCTGTTGCTGCATGTTCCAGTTGGATTATGGAAGATGCAGCCTTTCTTTTCTTTCCTCAGGCCAGATACAGCATGGTGGATTGCCCACTCCAAGTGGAGAATCATGGGTTCTTAACCCATGTGAAGGAGTGTTCCAAGTATCTCTGGGCCTTGTTCCCTCGTGAGGGAACTAGACTCTGTGGTGGTGGTGGGCAGGCACTTTACCACTAAGCCACCTGAGAACCAGTGGTAGAAAATGTACTCAAATGTTTCACTTAAGTAAAAGTATCAATACTGCAATATAGCAATACATCTGCAGAGATGTCTGAGATGTAGTGAAGTAGAAGTAAAAGCACTGGAAATTTGAAATACTCAACAAACACCTCCAAATTGTACTCAAGTACATTACAAAGATACAGTATATGGCGCTGGTCCTTTAAGAAAAGGTAGACGGGGCCTTACACCGGCTCTCGTCTTTGCGGAAGTGATACAACAACAACATTCCATGGACTCACTTCTACAACAGAATAAAAGAAAGAAATTGAAAAAAAAATGCGCGATTGAATAAGATATCTAGCGTAACGTGACCAATGGTCAATGGTTGTGTGGAATTCGCCTTTAAGTAAATGTACTTAGTTACTTTACACCACTGCTGAGAACTACAACGGTTTCAGATTCTGGAACGTTCTGGGTCATACTTTGTAGTTGAAAAGAGCCATAAATGTGTCTGTCCGTAGCGATACCGGGTTTGTCTCCTATACCTCGTCGTCTGCGCTGTCCGTCTCAGCCAGCGCGTCCTCCTCGCTGGGCCTCGTCCTGTCTAAAGAGTGCCGCCTGGTGGCCACGGGGGAGAGCTGCGCCTCCTCGCTGGGACTCGTCCTGTCGCCCTCGGACTCCGCCGCCTCCTGGGGCTCGTCTGGCTTTGCTTCTTCATCTCTCTGCACCTCCTGCTCCTTCCAAAGGAAACAGACGCACAATGACGTGATCGGTGGTGGAAATGGTACTCAGGTTCTGCACGTGCACCAAGGCCCGCTCCCGCTCGATCATGACTGGAGGAAGGCCCCTTTCTATCCTGACTGGATGAAGGCTGGGCCCTATAGGCAAAATAGAAACCTACGGGGTTTTTTTTACCCCAGGGGTTAACGGGGGACAGGGAGGAACTCCTTATATGGTCACCGCACTCTATAGTAGAGAGGATTATCAAAACAGATATTTGAATTAAATTAATTAAGTGAAATCACTGAATATACCTTTAAGTAAGTGTACTTATACGCAAATAAATAAATAAATAAATAAATAAATAAATAAATAAATAAATAAATAAATAAATAAATAAATAAATAAATAAATAAATAAATAAATAAATAAATAAATAAATAAATAAATAAATAAATAAATAGTGTGCAAACCTGCACTCCACTCCGTTGTCTGTCTCCCGGTCCGGACGTGGGACTACAGTCGGTCTCGGCGGGAGGACTGGCCGTCCGAACCGGATCCTGGTCTGTGATTCTGCTTCTGCTCAGCTCCAGCTGCTGGAGAGCAGCCTGGAGCTCCGCCGGGTCCGCCGAGGATGTCTCTTCAACCTGCACACGGCTCTGGAGAGCAGCCTGGAGCTCCGCCGGGTCCGCCGAGGACGTCTCTTCAACCTGCACACGGCTCTGGAGAGCAGCCTGGAGCTCTGTAGGGTCCGCCGAGGACGTCTCTTCAACCTGCACACGGCTCTGGAGAGCAGCCTGGAGCTCTGTAGGATCTGCCGAGGACGTCTCTTCAACCTGCACACGGCTCTGGAGAGCAGCCTGGAGCTCTGTAGGGTCTACCGAGGACGTCTCTTCAACCTGCACACGGCTCTGGAGAGCAGCCTGGAGCTCTGTAGGGTCTACCGAGGACGTCTCTTCAACCTGCACACGGCTCTGGAGAGACACACATCAATGTGTCCACTTTCAAAAGAGCAAGCTTGAGCTTTTAAATGCCTTTAAAGTCATTTAGAAATAGAGGAATGGAAGCGCTGCAGGGATCTGTTAGTGGCTCTTAGATGGGTGCTCTTTGGTGATGCAGGTAAAACCATATAGACAAAAGGTATCCTTCCTCCAAGTAGTACTGCTTGTCAAAATGTGAATTGCAGACTTGAAAAGAAAATAATCCAAGGCACTCCGTCTTTGGTGAAAAATTAAATAATGTATTAATTAATTTAATTAATTAATGTTTGACATTTTTTACCAGCTGCTGCGTAAGCACAGCTGGTTCTTTCGGTTCTTTCACGCCCACTTGCTGTAGTTGAGAGACCTATGTTTCTCATTGGCTGTACTGACATTTGACAACCTATCGTCCTGATTGGCTGCCTCGTTTTAAGGCAACCACACACTTTGCCTCTAGCTGACCTCTCAGCCAT
This sequence comes from Protomyctophum parallelum, assembly GCF_964188405.1. Taxonomy (NCBI): domain Eukaryota; kingdom Metazoa; phylum Chordata; class Actinopteri; order Myctophiformes; family Myctophidae; genus Protomyctophum; species Protomyctophum parallelum. The sequence goes on along the minus strand of NC_139714.1, from coordinate 20,994,949 downwards.
GGGATATAAGGCAGCAACAATTCTTGTTTAGGGACACCAGGTTGAAAGGTTATGAATTCATGTAGCGCACACGCACGCACACACACACACACACACACACACACACACACACACACACACACACACACACACACACACACACACACACACACACACACACACACACACACACACACACACACATTTAGTCAGCTGACTGCCACATCAACAAATGACACGTGGGCAAACACTGAATACACCCACATAGTAATGCGTATTAACCCCTTGAGTATATGTGCCCTTGAGCACAGCATGAAGCCGCTCGAGTAATGTGACTGAACTAACTCCGCAAGCTACGTATCATTATTTCATCCATGACGTGGTAGCATTATACACCCGTGTATGTACAGTGTGTGTGTGTGTGTGTGTGTGTGTGTGTGTGTGTGTGTGTGTGTTTATACCTGCAATACAACACACGGGTTGTCCTTGTTGAACGAGGGCGACCGAGACGGGGTCTTCTTCTCTCGGAGAGCGGCCTGCTGGTTCCGCCTCATCCTCTCCAGTTGCTCCTCCACGCTCATCCGGGCCCGGCCCACCTCCCTCTCCCCCCCGGCTCCGGTCTGGTCCGCTGCACTGCGCGGCCGATCCTATGTGGACAAGCTCTAAAGTCATCCCACACCTGATGCAATAAACCCAGACGCTGTTCCTCCCCCAAAAACTGAATCCCTCTGACGTTTTTTAAATTTTTTAGGTTAAGATATTGCTTCTGGAACAACCGAGTCGTGCATGGTTTGAATTAAAATTTGTTGTGCCACAGCCCAATTATCTCCTAGAATAGATTGTGATCATTGGCATACTGTATCCTGTTTTGTTTTCTTCTAAAAACTGTGAATCCAAGTGTAAAAAAACTGACATTTCTGTACAGACATCCAACATGCAAATAAATACTCGAATCATGTCGATCGATGATGCATGACTGACTCCAAATTTAAGCAAAGTTTCCGCCATTACCAAGGCCCCATTGCTTTCCTTTATGAAATTAAACGTAACAGTTAATGTAAACACAATTCCATGCTGTATTGATGTTGGTACCATAGGAGAGATAACAGGCGAATGTTGATCAAAATAGCAATTCTTCTACATTCTCTAATCGAGTTAGACTTCTTGTAAATTAAGTAATGTAGACTTTTAACAATAATTTAACTCTTGAGAGCGTAAAATAATGTACGGTCTCATGAGTTAAAGATCTATGAGGGCCCAATTGGTTACCAACTCTCCATAATTTAGCTGGGGACCACCTGGAACCTCCTCAAGGACCACTGGTGGTCCCCGGACCACTGGCTGAGAACCACTGTACTAGAGGCCCACTTACCGATCTGGCCTCCGGTTTCTTGGTCTTCCTCAGCGTGACGTAAGAGGCGATGGTGCAGGACTCGGGGGGGCTCATGGGAGATTTGGTCCTGGGTTGAACGATGCCCACGGGGTGGTAGGAGGAGGGCACTGCGTTGGGGAAGAGCAGGGCACGCCGTCAGCCGTACATTTAGAAATGCAACGGAACACGACAGAGCGGAACAGAACGTTGAATTGGACGTCGAAGATGGAGTGCCGGGCTTTTTGTCTATGGAGTTAACATTAAACTAGAATAGTAATACACCCCCCAGGTGTGGTTATAATATTCAAATATGTCTTCCCTGTGTATTTTTGGTTTCTTCCAGAAACTTGAGTCAAAAGGCCCAATCGAAATACACCACTTTAGTGACATCATACCCTAGATTAGTTTACGCTACAATGCCATGTGTCACTGAAAGGGAGACGCATGCTTTTTTTGGTCAATTCCTGATTCCTTATACTGCTTCTATTAGGGAGAGCACAGACAAACGTGGATCATTCTTTTCTACAAGCTCACAATGCTCGATATTAAGCGCTTGTAGATCTGCTATTTTTCCAACGGCCCTAAAAGTTTAAAATAAAGCGGTTCAAAGCTAAAGTGGCGCAGATGCGTTCCGGTTCTTATAATGGGCGTCAAGGTGTGAGACGTCGAGTTCAACGTTGAAGCACCTTTAGCGGACATGGACGTGTCTTTGTTCTCGGCGGCGGGGTCCGCAGTCTTGTCCTTGTCCTCTCCGTTGGCCTCGTCCCCCTCCTCCTTCACAGTGGTCAACTCCGGCTCGCTCTTGTACAGACGATAGTCCGGCGCCTGCTGTGTGACGCAACAGGGGGTGTGGGACAAGACAGACTGCCGGTCAGCACACACACACACGCACGCGCATGTACTGTAGTGCATCATACACACACAGGCAGACGCGGACGCACACACGCACGCACAAACGTGTCTGTATGCAAAAAGGATGCATGCATATTAGCAAAAATACACTGTCACAGAAATACGCATGCACACACACCTGTAAATTGTACCCCCGCTAAACAAATACACACGCACGCACGCACGCACACACGCCATATACATTGCACAACCACTTGTACGGACCAGGATGGGGCAGAATGCAACACTGTAGGCATGCGATGGTGACATCTGGACGAAGCATGGAGGAGGGTTAAAACAAAGCTGAGTGAATATGGACAATATGGTACACTCTCAAGAACACAAACTAGGGTTAGACGTAGTCAAAGTAAACTCCAAATGAAGTTTGGAGTTCAATTCAGCTCAACAATCGTTTGTCATTTTTCCATGCACTTTCAGCATGGAAAATGACAAACGATTGTTGAGCTTGATTGAAAAACGAAACAAAAAAACGAAACAAAAAAACCCCAAACTGAAATATAGGTCCAGCGGGCCCAGTTAACGGGGTGAAGTCAGCAATCCAACCAAAAGTTCAGAACCAATGAGGTGACACGGTGTGGAGGGGGTAAAATGCTGAACCAATGAGGAGAGACACGTCGTGGAGGGGGTAAAATGCTGAACCAATGAGGAGAGACACGTCGTGGAGGGGGTAAAATGCTGAACCAATGAGGTGACACGTCGTGGAGGGGGTAAAATGCTGAACCAATGAGGTGACACGTCGTGGAGGGGGTAAAATGCTGAACCAATGAGGTGACACGTCGTGGAGGGGGTAAATGCTGAACCAATGAGGTGACACGTCGTGGAGGGGGTAAAATGCTGAACCAATGAGGAGAGACACGTCGTGGAGAGGGTAAAATGCTGAACCAATGAGGAGAGACACGTCGTGGAGAGGGTAAAATGCTGAACCAATGAGGAGAGACACGTCGTGGAGGGGGTAAAATGCTGAACCAATGAGGAGAGACACGTCGTGGAGGGGGTATAATGCTGAACCAATGAGGTGACATGTCATGGAGGGGGTAAACAGCTGAACCAATGAGGTGACATGTCATGGAGGGGGTAAACAGCTGAACCAATGAGGAGAGACACGGCGTGGGGGGAGGGGGTATAAGAGGCCAGCGAGTTCTTACGCTGTGCGCTCCATTCCTGGAGCCGCCGGCGGCGGCCTTGCGGTCCTCGACGGGCCGGTGCGCGTGCAAGGGCAGGCGCCCGCCAGGGTGCGAGGGGAGGGGGGGCACGAGAGGGGGCCGCTCGGACGAGTCGTAGAACTGGGGGAGAGGCGGGCGAGGGGGCACGCTTTCGCCTCCCTCCTTCAGGGGACTGAGGGCCGGCAGCGTCACTGCCTGCCGGGCGGGTTTCCAAACAAGCATTTAATTTCATGTGTGTGTGTGTGTGTGTGTTCACGAACAATACTTATAAATACATATATACCGTAAATACATATACTGTAGGATTTAGCAAGAGATGACACTTCCCTCATTCCCTTCTTAAGCACAAAAAAAAACTCCTGGCCAGACTTGCGTTGAAGTGCTGATAATTGAACTAGAAGTGAACATAACACAAATGGCCGTCCGTCCTTAATGGGTTCTGTAGACTTACATACCTCATTCTTTGATATGCTGGAGAGGGGCTTGGGAGGGGGAAAACCTGTTGGACAAGGAGAAAAGGGAGACAAGAGTGAAAAATGGAAGTAAATTTTTTTTTCCGTTCCGTCTTTGATAACCGAAACACGTGCAAGAACCATTTAACGGGCAGCGATCTGTAGTTAATCAATTCACATTTTAATGACTTTGGAATGCAGTACTTTTGAGAAAGAAAAAACATTTCAAGACCTGCAATTTTTTCCCCCCTTTTTTTCAGGTGACCATTTGTACACTCACGCATGCGGGGGTAGAGGTTTGGAAGAGTGCTTTCAGTACACCCAGTAATCGAAAGGTCGTAAATCAAATCTCCACAACAGCCATTACGTCGATCAACTCATGTGTCTTAGTCAGAGTGTCCTTGACAGACACACAGAGAGAGAGAGAGAGAGAGAGAGAGAGAGAGAGAGACTGGCTGCAATCTCCATATTAACCCATTTGGGGGCGGGAACCCCTTTTGGTGTTAGCATTATTTTATGCTTTAGCTATTGAAAAATAGCAGACCTACAAGCTCTACGAGCTTGTAGGTCTGCTATTTTTGAAAAATCGAAGAACGACTGACATAGAAACATAGCTTTCTCAGAAAACTGTCAGGACGTAGAAGACGTTTTCAGAATCTGATCTCAGGTCAGAAAGGTTTAAAGCAGCTGTCAGCTCACTGTTGTCCGTGCTCCTCCTCTCCGGCTTGTTCTTGGCCAGAGCTTCCATCACGTCCTGAATCCTCCACAGCTCTTTCTGGATCTGCACGTGCCGCTGACTCGGAGGTTCCGTCTGAGAGGTGCACGTTCATGCACAGCCATACACACACACACACGCACACGGAAGTGGACGGACACAGAAGGGTACACATGTAAGCACAGACCGAGTCTTCTAAACATTTCTATGAAATTATCTTTTTTAGTGTATTAGCCCTATCATGGGACTGTGCGTGCGTGTGTGTGTGTGTGTGCGTGTTTGTGCACGCACGCGTGTGTGTGTGAGTGTGTGTGCATGTGCGTACGTGTGTGTGCGCGTGCGTACGTGTGTGCGTGTACGTGTGCGTGTGCGAGTACAGTACCTGCGGGCTGCCCAGGGCTTCCAGCTGCTCCAGGAGGTTGGTCTTGGCCAGCGTGACGTCCGTCTCCAGCTTATCGTATTCTCTCCAGGAACGCTCCAACTCCTGCGACCGCCACCCCAATGACACTTTACAATATAATGTACTTAAATACCACCACCCCAATGACACTTTACAATATAATGTACTTAAATACCACCACCCCAAAGACACTTTACAATATAATGTACTTAAATACCACCACCCCAATGACACTTTACAATATAATGTACTTAAATACCACCACCCCAATGACACTTTACAATATAATGTACTTAAATACCACCACCCCAATGACACTTTACAATATAATGTACTTAAATACCACCACCCCAATGACACTTTACAATATAATGTACTTAAATACCACCACCCCAATGACACTTTACAATATAATGTACTTAAATACCACCACCCCAATGACACTTTACAATATAATGTACTTAAATACCACCACCCCAATGACACTTTACAATATAATGTACTTAAATACCACCACCCCAATGACACTTTACAATATAATGTACTTAAATACCACCACCCCAATGACACTTTACAATATAATGTACTTAAATACCACCACCCCAATGACACTTTACAATATAATGTACTTAAATACCATCACCCCAATGACACTTTACAATATAATGTACTTAAATACCACCACCCCAATGACACTTTACAATATAATGTACTTAAATACCACCACCCCAATGACACTTTACAATATAATGTACTTAAATACCACCACCCCAATGACACTTTACAATATAATGTACTTAAATACCACCACCCCAATGACACTTTACAATATAATGAGTTTAAATACCACCACCCCAATGACACTTTACAATATAATGTACTTAAATACCACCACCCCAATGACACTTTACAATATAATGTACTTAAATACCACCACCCCAATGACACTTTACAATATAATGTACTTAAATACCACCACCCCAATGACACTTTACAATATAATGTACTTAAATACCACCACCCCAATGACACTTTACAATATAATGTACTTAAATACCACCACCCCAATGACACTTTACAATATAATGTACTTAAATACCACCACCCCAATGACACTTTACAATATAATGTACTTAAATACCACCACCCCAATGACACTTTACAATATAATGTACTTAAATACCACCACCCCAATGACACTTTACAATATAATGTACTTAAGTACCACCACCCCAATGACACTTTACAATATAATGTACTTAAATACCACCACCCCAATGACACTTTACAATATAATGAGTTTAAATACCACCACCCCAATGACACTTTACAATATAATGTACTTAAATACCACCACCCCAATGACACTTTACAATATAATGTACTTAAATACCACCACCCCAATGACACTTTACAATATAATGTACTTAAATACCACCACCCCAATGACACTTTACAATATAATGTACTTAAATACCACCACCCCAATGACACTTTACAATATAATGTACTTAAATACCACCACCCCAATGACACTTTACAATATAATGTACTTAAATACCACCACCCCAATGACACTTTACAATATAATGTACTTAAATACCACCACCCCAATGACACTTTACAATATAATGTACTTAAATACCACCACCCCACATGACACTTTTCTTACATATACCCGGACCTTCCGAGGTAATAGAACCGATACCAACCAGGCCCCCCCAAGTGACTTTGATAAAACATGGATCCGAGTCATCCGACCACGTACACGGTCTCGGCCGGTCCTGGTCGGGTATTTTCAGATGCGGGTGATCCGGCAAGAGCTCTAGTTCCCACCGAAAAGTGTGCGCAGCGTGCGTGCGTGTGTGCGTGCGTGCGTCTCACCGTGGTGACTCTGGTGAGCTCTCGGCAGGTGCTGAGCAGTCCGCTCTGCAGGACGTCTCTCTGCTGCAGAAGGCTCTGCATGGCGGCGGAGCAGGGTGTGGAGGAGGAGGCGGGGTTGGCGGCGCTCTGCTCGCTCAGCTCCTGGCTGGCAGACAGCAGCGCCGTCTCCAGCGTGTGCTGTGGAAACAGGAGCGGTGTCGTTTGGCCATTTCCATTTCCGACAGTCAGCGACTTTGATTTCGTTATGTTTTCAGTCGTTGGTCTTTTGAATGAAATTCCATTTAGCTTCGGTCATATCTGAGTCATCTGAAATGTTTCAGTGTTATATTCGCGCACGTATACACACACACACACACACACACACGCGTGTGCGCGCGCGCACCCACACACACACACCCCAGATGAGCAGACCTGCAGTACAATACAGGCTCACCCATGCAGAGGTATGATTAATCACACATGGCCACGTGCACAAGGACTAATTACACGTTGTGACTCCTCAGCATAAAAGACAAGAGTAGCAAAGAGAGAGACAGAGAAAGAGAGAGAGAAAATGGGCGAGCGGCCTGTACCTTCTCTCTGTGTAGCTGCTGTAGTTTCTCTTCCTGCATCCTCACTGCCTTGTCCTGCTCACACAGTCTGCTCAGCTTGGTCTGAAATGCACGCACACACAAATCATGAATTTGTGTGTGTGTGTGTGTGTGTGTGTGTCATTTTATGTTTGGTTGCGTTCTGAAAATAGCAGATCCAGATCAAGCACGTCGCAGCAGACCGGCTACTTTCAGCATGCAATCTAAGTTTACATAAGTGTAAAATCAGGCATTTGTGACTCCATCAAGGCCTACCAAAATATATATATTTTTTCACACACACCAACTGTAGATACAACTAGACTCAAACTAAATGAGAAATTGTATTCAGAGGACTATAATAGGACTAAAACTAAATCAACATTTGGCTGTCAAAATGAACACTGGTCTCAGTGGTCTTACATCAACGTCGACCTCCTCTGTGCGCTGGGCTGGGAAGGAGGCGGAGCCCTCCCTGTAGTCCTCCGGGCTGACCTGAAAGACACACGGACACCGTCACACATTGAACTGCAGGGGGCGACAAAATAACACAATATGCGCTGCTGATACATTCAGTGCACAGGATGGATAACATGGAATGGTTCCCACTGGGTCGCCGGTAGTCACAGGTAGTCCGAGGACAAGATAGCATGTGTTATTTTAGGAAGGGAAAATCAACACTTTCTTTGAAAACAAAACATACTGCCCCATTTACCATTTAAAGTTAACTTCCATATCTCTACCAGAAAGGTTTCAAGGTTTCATGGAAATGGGTATGGTCAGACAATGCTATTGACCGACTTAGTAATTTTCTTACTCTCTTCCTCTCCTCTCCTCTCCTCTCCTCTAAAGACTGTCTCGACAGCAAAACTGAAGTAAACTGAAATAAATCATGAGACCCAGACTAAAACTAGAACCTAGATTGATCTTTCTCTCTCGCACTCATGCATGCATGCACGCACTCCTCTTTTGACATCTGAATTCTGAATTACAAAATGTGTCTGGTGTATTTGAAGACCTCCCACAGCTGATAAAAATCCTCACGGCTGTAGGACAAGTCTAGCCTCGCGTGGCAATACTGTATCACTGCGTGGATATTATAGTCTCGTCCATCTCGGCACTAGATATCTTTCCTGCAATGTCCCGCCCCATATTTGCATACTGGGGCCTTGGTTGGTTATAGCCTGGTTCCAGACAAATCTGTTTGGCTCGTCAACACTTTGGCCGAAAAGTCCTCCCTCAATTGAGAGGGGCCAGACTTAATCTGCCCGGGGCAATATGCATTGCAAAGGCAGATGAAGGCTGGCTATATGCGAGGCTAGGACAAGTCCCCCCGGTCGAGTTATTTTACACTCATCCCGATTAGGTTTATATGCTCCGGGAAAATGTGACGGCGTGAGCGATGAACTCTCAAAACGGTCAATACAGAGGAACATTAAATTAAAAAAGACAGATTTCTATGATTTGAAGCATTAAGAGCAGACAAACTGTCTAAAAACAAGACAATCAGTGGAGGACAAAGTGCATTCACTGGGCTGATGGAAACAATGACATCCAACAGTAATAAATCTGAGCGTGTATCCAGGTGTAACTGAGTGTATAAATGTAATTTGGCTACATTTGTACTCTCTCAAAGTTACAACAAAATGACACATGGGTTAGAGGTTCGTGTTGTAATATTGGTCAGATATCTTCAATGGTTAGCTCCGTTGATTAGAAACATATATTCCAAAATTAAGTCACTCCGTCTTTTAATTATGTACAGTAACACACAAAAGCCAGATTTTCCAATTGCTGTATCAAGATGTGTAATGTTTGAATTTGCTTTGTTTGCCTTTTGTTTATGCAATGTTAAGTCAACGATGAGACCATTTCTGAATATCAATTTCTAACCAAAGCTGTATACTTATTGGTGTTTATGTGTGTGTCTACCCAAACAACCCAAACCTCTACCAAAGTGTCATTTAGCTTTAAATAACCACTGGAGTGGTTACAGTGGACAATGAACTGTGTACACTACAGGACGTTAACCCACCAAAAGTGACAAGTGACGATGATGGGAGATAATCATGGCATTATGTCACAAGCCATGCACATTCCAGGTCACTTCCAACAAGAAGCAATGGAATGCAATGTACAAAAACACCAACTACTACAATAACAAGGCAAATGAACAGTGGTGGAGTGTATTTACTGAGTACAATGTAAGGTACTTTTACTTTACATGAGCATTTCTATTTGTCAATACTTAATAAATAAACTCCACCAACTTCTCAGAGATAGATACATATTGTACATATTGTACTCCACTACAAATGATTTGACATTTTTATTTAGAAGTTACTTTACATTGAGTTAATTAAACCATACATTAACCACTTAGCTCTATTGAATAGTTCAGCTATTCAAATAGCCGATCTATCTTGTAATCTGCTACTTTCCAGAAGGTTTGACAAATTTGGAAAAAATGAGAATTGTAAGAACGTTTTGATGCAAACACTTCTTTTGCATTTTATATTATAGCTATTGCTACTTTTACTCAAGTAAAAAAAAAACAATCAGAGTACTTCTTTCACGACTGCAAAATAACCCATTAAGACCGGGAAAGCATCCGTGTCATCTTAGCAAAAAAAAAAAAAAGCATTATTTTATGCTTTGGCTATTAAAAAATAGCAGATATACAAGCTCACAGCGCGTCACCTTGGGCCGCACTATGAGCTTGTAGAGCTGCTATTTTGTTTTTGAAAAGCTGTGAAAAATGAAAATCGTTATAAATTATTTTAACACAACTCTTTGCTTGGGGGGGGGGGGGGGGGGGGTGTCCCTGGAACAACATATTTTGAGATGAGGGTCGGCGGCCAAAAAGATATATAATTTTTGTTGACATTTTTAGTGTCTGCTTCACGTCTTAATGGGTTGGAACACGTTGAGAGCATGTTGTGATGACACCGGGGGAAGCGGCTGACTGCATCCAAGGTGGTGATGAAACGAGAGGTGTTGATGATGAGGTGGCACAGTGGTGGTGGTAGGGTACAGGGGGGTGGGGGGGGGGGGTGCAGATAGACCCCCCCCCCCCCAGGACTGGGGACGGGGCTTGATTCAGCTTCACATGCAGTCGACTCCAACTACAAACACAAGAGTTCTTTGTTCAAAGCTTTTCTGCTTTGATTTGGCCATTTTCCTCAATATAGACAGTAATTTGGGTTGTTTTAACCACTTGTGACCGATGTGTGACCAAATTTGGTCATTGGGCTGCCATTGGTATACTTTGTTGGATGATGGTGTCGCACAGAAAAGTAAATTGTAAACAACTATGTATATTGCCAAAAATAAGGACACCAGGTCGTAAGTGGATTAAACCCTGGATCATCTAATTTTGTAATATCTCAATTATTGTCTGTTTGATTTTTTAATCTTCAGCTCAAAGATATATTAATGAAAGTGATTTCATCAGGTCAAGGTGTTCGATGGAAGCATCCAGGACAGACTGTATAGGAAGCTGAATGGGAGACCACCCCGGCCATGGGAGACCACCCCGGCCCCGGGACCTTACTTGCTGGTAGAGTTGTGGCCGTGGCGCCGAGTTCTCGATCATAGTGTGAATCATGAAGATTAGGGGCTCATTCTCCTTCGTCTGGCGGAGCGCCAAGGAAAAGAGGACACAGAGCTATGGTAACACAGTGGAGACCGCGGCGCTATATACCATGCTTAAACCCCATGCTTTGTTGAGCGGAGTCCCTCTCAGGGCAGGGAAAAATGACACAAAATACAATTTACATTTACAACAAGAAACTGTAATTATCATACTTCCAGCTCCGTATGGCTCTTCGCTATCCTGACTCTCACATGAGAGAAAGAGAGAGGCCGTGAGTGCGCGTGAGATAGAGGGTCATGTGTGTGTGTGGGAGGCTATGCTGTGTTTGTGTGTGTAAAAAAAAAATGAAAATGTTGTATACTTTGAAGTGTGCTATATAAACACTGTGACACTGTGACAATTTAATTAAATTTATGTCGTAAACACTAACAATTTAATTGAATTTAAACAGGGCTCGATAAGCATTATGCTTCTCCCCGTTCCCCTGTTTCCAGCATCTTGGACACCTCATTATGTCAAATGGACTAATGTTATAAATAAAGATACATTGTTATGACCAAAAAAGGTGTAGGCTGAAGCTAATTAGGACATGACAATGATGTGCCCTGGACTCTTTGACATTCTACCTTGTTCTATATGCACTAATAGTCACATGCTGTACATGTATTTTGTTTTCCAAAAGTGCTGAACAGTAACTTTTCAGTTTTTGCTCTACCTCAATTATCTTTGCCGAAAGCAGCAAAGGTTTTGGACATAATACGGATGAGGTCTAAAAGGAAACCTGCCACTGATGACTGTTGTGGTTGTGAGCATTGAACCGATAGCCGGTTAATTATCTTGTTTACAAGGACTACTTCAACCATTTTCAACCAATCTTCACACAATTGGTCCTCGATATAGATACTGCTCATTCTAAGCAATCGTTTGTCTCAGAGTATCGAGGGCTGAGGACATTTCAGAAACCTAGCCTACCAGTGACATTAGTGGTCAGGTTTGGTCATTTAAAACAAGATTTCAAACGTTTTGTGTCTTTTATTATTGCAAGAACAATGCCTTCTACACCATGCTAACTTTCCAGGAACAGAAAGGCTGTAGTTTCTATATTAGCTTACCTCGACGATGATGTCATTGGTAGGCAGGTTTATGAACTGCTAGACCACCAATGAAACACTAGAGTGACTAGACTACAAATTGTGGCATCTTATGAGCATTAATGAGAACCAATTATACAAAAGAAGATTCGAGATGTGATTGAGAATGGGTGAAGTGCTCCTTTAATTTACCTCAGTCTCTCTGAGTTACATTAATACTAAGAATTTTACAGAGGATTTTACTGCAGTTTATGACTTTCGTGGATTTGTAAACGCACATGTAAAGCAAATTTGTATCCCTTTCAACAGGGTCGAAAATGAAAGCAATCCATCCCTGTTTCAAGTATAATGAATGCCTATTAATAATGATTACCGAACTCATCCATCATGAAAAGAACCAAGGGGAAACTCAGAGTCAGCATTTAGGGGAGGTCCACTGATGTCCAAATGGCTACTAAAAGATTAACTTTAAATGCAGCATATCAAAGGGATGCCCCTCTACGGAGAATCAATCTTGATAAGAGTGGCTTCTATTGTCAAAATGACAGATGGTCCTGTTGATAAAAGGAATGGCAATATCCGACAGTTAGCCGCGAGAACGGAATGTATTTTTCAAGCTGCCAAAGCTCTGCATGATTAAGCTACGTTCTATACCCAAATAAATACATTAATAAATACCCACGCTTTATCAATTAACTTTGGTATAATCAATTCCCGGAACAAGTCTTTGGAGATTACAAATAAAAACATAAAATGTTTAATCACAATTACATGAAAAAGTCTCGCTAAACCGTTTTGCATCGGACCTCTCCTTTTTCAAGGGGTATTTCACTTTTAAACACTTGGCCACCCAGGCTTTTGTGAATACCCCAGGCACTTTTTTTTTAAGTTGCTTGATTTAATATTTTGATATTCATTTAATCAGGCATGCCCCCTTCCTATTATAAACCCATTGAACTTCAAACTTCACTTGAACCCACGTACACAAAAGCCAGAGTGCGCCCGACAGAATTGTGTTACAGTGAAATACTGAAGAAGGCAGTTACTTGTCGAAACGTCGGTTTCTTGGTTCAAGTGAAAAAAAGCCTTTCAATTCTTGTCACTTTATGCCGACACGAACCGCCCTATAAGCCAACAACGTGTGGCATGTATATGCTCGCATGAACTGAGCTTAATCTGTCTGTTTCTCAGCCGTTCGCTCATCCACACTGAATAATGCATTGGGATTCTAACCTCCGGTCCAAAAATAAACAGCCCATTTAGATGCCTTCTAGGATTAGGGTATATAGCCTTTAAGCTGTCTTATTTACTCGCTATTACACCGCAGACCGCGAGGGATGACGCCGTCCATTTTTAACAGGAACCCGACTCTGGCATGCAGGAAGACACACAACTTCTACCGGTAGCATTAGAGTGTCAACTCAAGGCAGGCAGTGGTGGAACGTTACTAAGACATTTACTTACTGTAAGTACTGTACTTAAGTACCATTTTGAGGGATTTGTATCCTTGAGTATTTACAATTTATATTACTAATATCTATTGGCCTGGGCGGCTGGGCCGGCTTAGCGGTAAAAAGAAAATGCCAAAAAATATCTTTAAAAAAAGAAAGAAAAGAAAATAGCAGATCTACAAGCTCACGATGCGACACATTGTGAGCTAGTAGATCGGCTATTGTAACGTTGAAATGAGACCTTCTGCATAATGTGTACACTTTTACTTTTGGTACTTTAAGTACATTTTGATGCTGATACTTACTTTTACTCAAGAAAAAAATAATTCCAGACTTTTATTCGTAACGGAGTAGTTCTACATTGCAGTAAAAATGTAAGTACTTTTTCCAACACTGGCAGGCAGGAGCCTGCTGACGCCAGCCATTGCATCACAGGTCTGAACCAGTCTGTGTGCTTTGCTGAGCACACCGTCAAAACGGATTTATCGTCCATGAAACTTTCTGCCCTCTGCACACAGAGTTCTGTCGCTACGCATAATCAGAGCAGCAGGTTTTGGGACAGAAAACCTCCGCTGCATCCGGCTCGGCTGTGCCCAATTAACATTAATGAGCGTAAAGCTATCCTCTGTGACTGTCCTGTTTGCCCCGGATTTGAACCTCCTGCACAAGTGCTGACATATTTTACCAAGGAGCTGGGGCCTGCTTGCTCTGGGGAGAAATTGAATGTTTGAAATGCGTGTCCAACGTAGACACACTGAATGTCTCAACAGAATAGCAGGGAGACCAATACAACTTAAAATACCCCAATTGTATAATGTATATTGTATTAACATTACCATACAGATAATACAATTTTATAAAGAAAGACAAACGTATTAGATTAACTAAATTAAGTCAGTGTCATTTTCACCTGTATCAGCAGTATGTTGGCCCTGTGTGTAATAATTATACAAGGATCTGACACTAAGAAGGCTGATTAGCACTATATATGCCCAGAATACATGCAACACTGCATAATACTGTAAGTAGAGTTCGCCTTAAGGGACATTTGGCTTTATTACCCACAACAGCATGCATGTAGTAGCATACACTATGCAGTTCATTATTACATACTGTAACTTTCATTGAACTGTACATAAGCGGATTATTAGAAATGCAGACACAAGAGGAACCATCTTTACATGATGTATGGCCATGCACAATGAGGCCAGATTCTGTTCCACTGTAGGCTGGAACGAGTGTGAATCTGAATGCATTTCTGTCAAACCGATGACTGTAGACTAACTAAGCACAGCAGAAGTTGAGACTACAACAACCCAATGACTGGAGAGAGCCTCAGTAGTGGAGGAAAGGAACAAGCATAGTGACTGTACGTCTTTTTAAATGGAAATAAACGTGAAAAGATGAGAAACAATCAGTATTATATGAAGAAAAATGCAGCACTTTTCAATCTCTCTGGATTCAGTGAAATGTCACATTTCACCCCAGATAACAAAAGGCTATACTGTGTATATTCAACAGAACTCACATGGCACCGACGGTATTCAGGGTTTGAGGAGTTCCCAGGCAAGTGCTAAACACAAAGTATCTAAAGTGGCTGAGCCAAGCTTACTGGGGTGTGTGCGCTATAATCTTGGAGGGGTGAGTGTGCGGACAGATTGCTGTGTGATCCAGCTGGTAGTGGTACATGTAAAATCCCTTTGCCACTGGATTTGGGATTCTGATGTTCTGCTGTTCAGATTTAATTGTGTGTAATAATTACAACACAGTATATTGTAAATAATATCAGCGGCACAGGCTCACCTACATGATTTAATCACGGGTCGATAACTGTTATCAGCCCCATGGCTAATACAGCAGTAGCAGATCCAATCAGTGCAAGTAAAAATTGCGGTGGACTTGTAACTGTGAAAAACCTATACAGTATGGGCTATGCTATGGTTATGTGATGAACAAATCATTATGACATTTGGTCATAGCCCTCAGTAACAAAACAACAGGCGACGACAAATACAGTGGAATATCTTTCACTTCTGGGAAGTGAAAACGAACTCTTAAAAAGTTCCAACACGTCGTTTAGATTGCGGCCTTTGGAAGCAGTATAGGGCAGCGATTCTCAACATGTGGGCCGCGAACACTTTTGCCATTTCCAAGTGGGCTGTGAGACAGAAAGGGTCGGGAACCTTATTATATTATTATATTATAGGGATACAAACAGCTGGGGAAAACAGTATTTTAGAGAGAATCTCACCTGGCTGTCCAGGTAAACAAGGTTCCTCTGGAGGTGATGCGAAAGAACCTCAGTCTACAGGAAGGTGCACAAAGGAAGGAGAGAACACGTCAGAGATGTGGAGGTGCGAAAGACCGAAGCAGAAAGGGAAGTGAGGAGGGAAGAGGCTAACCACTTTAACCCCGGTGTCCCTATTTTGGGTGTGTTATTATTGTCGTACAAATTTGTCGAACGATAGCGAAAACAGCCGACCTACAAGCTAGCACGTCACTTCAAGAAGTGACTGTGAGCTTGTAGCTCAGCTATTTTCGCTTTGTTTTTCATTTTAATGTATGAAACGGGGCTTAAGTGGTTAAAATAGGAGAAAAGGAGAGGAAAGGGGTTAAAGGGAAAGAGAGAGGCTGGTGTGAGAGCGAAGGATATAAAGGGAGGCAACACCATGCACACAGGTGCATAACTCAATTAATCACTTGCCTATTGTGTCTCCGAATGTCAAATATTTAATCACAGCAACACTAGGAGAATAAGCCCATGGCGCCTCATGCAAAATCATAATATGGCATTGGTTAAGATTCCACACACCAAACCACATACTCTAACTTCCCTCTTTCTTGAAAGTAAACCCCAAAAAACGTTACATGAATTGGGAGGCAGCAAGCGAGCAATGTGAGATTCATGCAGTACTGCACCAAAAAAGCTGTACAGTAAAAATACTGGAATCCTGAATGCCACACAAATATAAATTTCAAACCTGTAATGCATCATGCAACATGTACAACATGTTTGATTTGTCTTTATCGCTGGCTTGTAAAATGTAATCTTAATAATCTTCATTTATAAACAGATCTGGGTCACACAAAAACAAGCGAAGCCCACCGCTGCGTCGGGGCTCAGGCCATTAATTCAAGGTGCAGGGGGTTGACTGGGAGAAGCAGATATGAGCAGCAAACACACAGTGCATCCACTGGGATGCATGCTCGCCGCACCGCACACACCTCAGGCTGGGGATAGACGTAATGCAAAGGTACATGCACACGCGCGTGCACACACACACACACACACACACACACAGTCCACACCCACTGCGAAGTGATTCATCACCAGCGTGCCCACACGTACAACACACACCTCCAACGAGCACACCCACCCATCCGCGTTCCATCCATCAACCCACGGCTAATGCCAGACAAGCTTGTGGCTGCACACGCACACGCACACGCACACACACACACACACACACACACACACACACACACACACACACACACACACACACACACACACACACACGTGCGAGCAGGCGTTGCACACAAAACCAAAGACACATACACACTGACACATATAAGCACGCCCCACGGCGCTCCCTTCCGCGGGGTGCATACGCTGGTTAGACGCACCAACAGTCCGACAGGCATTATAGTCCGACATAACACCGTCGCTCCAGACATGCGTGGCAGGTTACAACTAACACGTGGCTCGCTCCAGACATGTGTGGCAGGTTACAACTAACCCGTGGCTTCCTGTGAGGTTAGGGTTTAGGGTTTGAGTTTTGGGGTATAGTCCGTGTGTCGGAAACCAATGCCTGTCGGATTGTTAGTATGTCGGATGCACCCCATCCCCCCCGCCGCGGGGCAGTGCTATGTGTGGGTTGCTACCTTGGGGTTGGGCCCCTCCATTCCCAGGGTCATTAGCTGGGCTACAGTGTGCTCCCGGATGCTGTTGAGCTCGGCCTGCTGCCGCCGGAGCTTAATCAGCAGAAGGGTCAGCTCCTCGGGCTGCTCACGTCATCACAGCGACACACACACAGGACATAAGAAAGAGCCGCCAACACAGTCTCACCGTTAGCGTCGCGATCCGGAAACCAGGATGGAACAGGAAAGGAACCGGATCCAACATTGTGAGGAACCCCAGGAACCGGTTCCGTCACATTTTGGAACCGTTTTCCGGGAACCGGTGTCACACTTGTCAGAGCTGGTACAGTTATGTGTGGACGTCACGTCTGCTATACAACAGGCTCTATATGCATACGTTCCTTCACAGGTGTTACCGATGATACTAATGAAGGCTCTGTTCCATTCTGGTCAAACAGAGTCAGGGTGCTGCTAGTGTGCGTGTTGGCTCACTGGAAACACTCTGCCACCCCAGTGTGTCTCAAAGTGTCCTTGAGTGGGTTCCAAATGGCCCTTAACCATTTGTATAATCTACAAGTTATGGGGGTCCTTGAAATTAAAACGTTTGTACACTAAATGGAACAGAGCCTTAATTTGGTATCAACAGTAACAGTAAAAGAAAGTAGGGAAGGAGCCCGGAAGTATTATGTTATTCTGTGTTGGCCGGGGAGCCACAGGCCCAAAAGCTCGATCAACGGTTAAGGATTAACCTGTGATGTCATGACATACTTTTTATTTGTGTTTTTTCTATTCACTTGGTCATTAATAAGGTCCACAGAATGACGGGTCTGCTCTGCCGGAAACATTGCGGAAAATAAGTTATGGCCATTTTTGTATACCACACCATAGACAACCAATATAAGGCAAAATGTCATCATACTTTAAGTAGCATGTGACATGTCAAACTAGGGGTTCATGATTCTGAATCCATTCCAAGCATTAGTTTTGCACGAAAAACACTCCGTGGCCTAAAACGGGCCGGCCATAGCCGAAATCACAAATGTGAGTTCAAGTGGATATGGCCGAATTTAGGCCAAGTAGTGTTTTTCATGCAAAACTAATGCTTGGAATGGATTCAGAATCTTGTTTGACATGTCACATGCTACTTGGTCTCAGTATATGTATACGCTGCAGGAAAAGCAAAGCCAATTCCATTTGCGCTATGGTGAAATGGAACGAGGACAAGGGGGTTGTTGATGACTAACAGCTGCTGAGAGAAACAACAGCGGCAGCAAATAAATGGTCTGATAGGAAAATGGAGAGAGCAATTATCTAACATAATCATATGGAAAGAGACGTGTGTGTGTGTGGGGGGTCTGCATTCGTGTTTAATTTGCGCGTGAACAATGGAAGCAAGTCCTTTCATTTAATTAATTAATCTTCCCGTTGTTTGTATGATGTTCAAATCGTCTTCAGCAAAATTGTAATTAGAATTGACTGAAAACCCCAAAACGGAAGGGTTACATTCAACAGAGTGGAGTTTGTAGAGCCACGAACCGTCTGGCCCTGCAGTGACTGCAGATGACATTTTGCCTTATATTGGTTGTCTATGGTGGGTTATATAAAAATGGCTATAATTTTTTTTTGCAATATTACCGGCAGAGCAGACCTCTCATTCTGTGGACCTTAACCCATTTTGACCTGAGATCAGATTCTAAAAATGTCTTCTACATCCTGACAGTTTTCTGAAAAAGCTATGTTTCTATGTCAGTCGTTCTTCGATTTTTCAAAAATAGCAGACCTACAAGCTCATAGCGCGCCACTCGGTGGCGCGCTATGAGCTTGTAGATCTGCTAAAGCATAACATAATGCTAACACCAAAAGGGGTTCCCGCCCCAAAATCGGTTAATGACCAAAAAGAAAAAATACAAATAAAAAGTATGTTATGACATCACAGGCCCTCACAAATTTTGGATGGCTGGCTTCCCGGCTATATGCATAGATAGAGCCTATATTGCACTAGTGGTTCTCAAACATGTTTTTATTTATTTCAAGGACCACCATAACTCTGAGTGTGTACAAATATGGACCTGTAAGGATACATTTGGTTCCATTTGTACACTTTCAAAGTCACACACCTCTAAGGATCCACTTGGACCCCCCAAGTAGCCCAGAGGGTCCCGTGACCTCACCTTGAGAACCACTACAATAATATGTATGCAATCAACACTGTATTGAATTTGTGTTCATCCATGTGTTACTAAATTACATTGACATTGCATTTGCATTCCTAATTTTTTTTAAATGTAGAAGTCATTAAGGGATCAGAATAGTGAAAGAAAAAATCCGAAAGGATCCCAAAAGCCTTCTCACGTCAACAACTGTTGTTGGTCTCAGTATATGTATACGAATACGCTGCAGGAAAAGCAAAGCCAATTCCATTTGCGCTATGGTGAAATGGAACGAGGACAAGGGGGTTGTTGATGACTAACAGCTGCTGAGAGAAACAACAGCGGCAGCAAATAAATGGGCTGATAGGAAAATGGAGAGAGCAATTATCGAACATAATCATATGGAAAGAGACGTGTGTGTGTGTGTGTGTGTGTGTGTGTGTGTGAGAGGGGGGGGGTTCGGGGGGGGTCTGCATTCGTGTTTTATTTGCGCGTGAACAATGGAAGCAAGTCCCTTCATTTAATTAATTAATCTTCCTGTTGGTTTGTAAAATGTTCAAATTGTCTTCGGCAAAATTATAATTAGAATGGACTGAAAACCCCAAAAGGGAAGGGTTACATTCAACATTGTGGAGCCACGTACCGTCTTGCCCTGCAGTGTCTGTGGGGTGATTGTCTGTGGTGGGACGCCAGTTGGCATGGACCGGCGGTCAGGTGGGTAGCCATACTGCAGGACAGAGATGGAACACACATGCATTCAGTTCACACTGATTGGATTTGATTTATTTAAAAAAGGAACTCAATTCAGTCCAATTTCATTTGACCTATTCCACTCAGTTCCGAGCAAACTTTTAATCATCTCTCTCTCTCTCTCTGCATGACACCATTGTGCGGCTAAGTACAAAACAACGCTTAAAGGAGAATTCCATACTAAAAGGCTTTCTTACCTTTCTTTGTAGTTGTTACGTCCCCACCAAAGAGGTCCAGGTGTTATTTTGTGCAAAAGCTCCTTATTGGCTATTTCCCCTACCATAAGCCCTAAATTAATTGCATTGAATTGAATGGGGCTATGGGGTGTTGTGCTAATTCGCTTATTTCCATCGCTCAAAATTATATATTTTTTGTATATATCCTCTCTTCATAATGTAAATAATATCGCAAGCGGCACAGTTTACTACTTATTTTGATGGAAATAAGCGAATTAGCACAACACCCCATAGCCCCATTCAATTCCCATTCAATTAATTGAGCGCCTATGGTAAGGGAAATAGCCAATAAGGAGCTTTTGCACAAAAGAACACCTGGACCTCTTTGGTGGGGACGTAACAACTACAAAGAAAGGTAAGAAAGCATTCTAGCATGGAATTCTCCTTTAATTGTAAGTGCTTCATTGGTTACTTGATCGATCGGAAAAGCAACCGATCGAACGACGGACGAGTCATGTGCCCCGCTCCGGTTATATACCTTTGCGATGTGCGTCCTGTGTCGGCGGTCCAGCGTCATGACGTCGCCCCTGAAGACGGGCGAGGAGGCCTCGGAGTGGCCGCCGCTGGGGTTGTGGGGCGGCTGCTGCTGGCGCGGCGGCGAGAAGGTGCTGTAGAGCGCCAGCGAGCCGTGGGAGGGCGAGGTGGGGATGGAGTGGGCCACGGCGACATGCTCCGATATGTTGCCCATGGTCTTGGTGCTGGGCAGCGTGCCATAGTGGCCTGCCCCTGTGGGGATAACAGCCATGACATGGACATTCATATTTATGTTGGACGGAGTGCCACAGTGGCAACACAGTGGCACTGTGCCACAGCTTATTTATTAGCACGACGCGTTTCGCCGTGAGCTTCGTCAGGTGCTAAGCTCACGGCTAAACGCGTCGTGCTAATAAATAAGTTTGATGCAGTAAGTTGTCCGTCTTCCCTGGATCGTGCAGTCCCTTCCTTGGAAGGTTTTTCTCTTTTTTGATGTCTATGCCTGCTAACTAGACTTCCTCCTACTATACGTCACACATATATACTGTACACGTACCTGAAGGAAGAGCCAGACTCTGCCTGGAGAAGGCCTGCCTCTGCTGCCACTCGTACAGCTGCCACATGGTGTCGTCTCGCATCGACCGTCTCTTCTCCGCCGTGCTGAGCGTAGCGCCGTCGACGCCGCCCGCCGCGGCGGCGTTGACGGTGGAGGCGGGGCGGAGGGCGCGGTCGTACGGCGAGCCGGCCACGCTGCACACGCTGTCCGGCCGCGGCATCATGCTGTTGCGGGGCAGCGTGCGGTAGCCCTCGGGGTAGCGCGGCACGATGCTGGGCCGGTGGCTGGGCATGTTCCTGGGCAGCGTCTGGTAGGAGGTGATGCTGCTGGGCAATGGGGGGAGAGGAGAGTGTCCACTGACTGAATGCTTTATGGTAGGTAGGACAGTAACTATATAACCCATTTAGGCCCGACGTCGAAAAAAATTAAAAAACGTTCGCTCTAAAGAATATATTTTTTTATATATAAGATTTGTACCGCATTTTCACGATAAAATAAAAATCACACACGTGTGAACTGAGTGGTGCAATTCCCCCCCCCCCCCCCCCCTCTCTCTCTCTCTCTCTCTCTCTCTCTCTCTCTCACTCTCTCTCATTAGAGTCACTACCCCTCTCACTGTTTCTGGCGCCCCCTACTGCTATTATTAAGTCACATACTCATGCTCACACAGACAGACACACACACAAACAAACAAACACACAGACACACACACAAACAGGTACGAGGACATTGCAAGCTGGTTGTAGGAGTGGTTGCACCACTCAAAAATAGCAGACCTATACAAGCTTGTAGATCTGCTATTTTTCAATAGCTAAAGTATAACATAATGCTTAGTTAAAACACCAAAAGGGGTTCCCGTCCAGAATGGGATAAAGTGGCAGGGGAGGCACGTCATCTATAAACTCTAATAGGCTGGGTGTCGGATCAAACAGAGTAACAGATCAAGAATAAAAAAAGTGTGTACACCAATTTCTGCTCCCAGACATATCTTTACTTAACCCATTTAGGCCTGACGTCGAAATTAAAAAAATGTCTTCTAAATTCTGACAGTTTTCTGAAATGCCTCATGTTTCTGTATCAGTTCAGTGGTGCTCCATATTTCATGTGAAGGACCCCAAAAATTATAATGTAATTGGCCGCCGAACCCCATCTGAAAATATGCAAAGATTTTAGTTTAAAAACGTTCGCTCTGAAAGAATATATTCAAAGATCTGTGGCTCATTTTCGCGATTAAAAAAAAATAGCAGACCTACAAGCTTGTAGATCTGCTATTTTTCAATAGCTAAAGTATAACATAATGCTTGAAACACCAAAAGGGGTTCCCGCCCGAAATGGGTTGACCCATTCTGGGCGGGAACCCCTTTTGGTGTTCTAACCCTTCTGGAAGGGAACTTTATGTACAGTATTCGAAAATGTAAAACAAAATATATAATTATTTAAAAGGTTTTTCAGACAACTTAGGTCAGGATTTAGATGGCGTTTTTAGAATGGGCCTCAGTGCAAAATGGGTTAATGTTGTATTGTACAACCTGGTTACAAATATTTATCAAGATCTTGCAGTATAGAACATGGCTTAAGTGGTTAATCACCTAAAAAAAACATCTATACTTGGTCTTAGTTAGTTACTTTGTAGATTTGGATTATTATATTATTATTACAACCCACTTCAGCCCTATATAGATTTTAGCCATTTGAAAATAGCCGATCTACAAGCTCACAATACGCATTGTGAGCTTGTAGATCTGCTATTTCCAAAAGATTTGTATACATTTGAAAACTTTTGGTACTTTAAATACATGTGTCCCGTGTCCCCTAGCCTAGGGTAGGTACCCTCACAAAAAACATGCAGTAATCCTGGTCTCTAACCCTGGCCAGCCTGATGGAGGGGAAAGGAAGTGGTTGGAACAACGTGTTCCTTCCACACGCTACGTCCAACCAGGGAAACTCCCCCCTGTCAGGTGTAAAGGAGCAACTTAGACACTCAGGCATGAAGGAAGCATGAGTTCAAGTCCGTTGCTCTCCCCATGTCACCCATACAGTATATGGGGACTAGGTTGGCGGAGGGTGTGTAGAGCCCAGGATCACAATAGACAATTGACACAGGGGTGAAAAATGGGTTACAAAATCGAGTAGTTCTACATTGCAGTACTGATACTTTTACTTAAGTGGACAATGGAGTACTTTTTCCACCACTGAACAAATGTTAACACATATGGCAGCCGCATAAGCAGCACTGACTCATCTTTTCATTCCGGGTTTCATTCTAGAGGAAGTTTGCTCCGCAGGCCGGCGGCCATGTAACAACCCCAGAATACTCATTAACAGCGACTATAGCGCCCCGAGACTCTCGCTGAAAAATACCTGCACTCACCGCGACCCCCAGCATCAAAGCCCTGGCGAAGGATGAGGCAATGGGAAATGGTTTAATTATCTGTATGTGTAGTGTAGTGTAGTGTAGTGTAGTGTAGTGTAGTGTAGTGTAGTGTAGTGTAGTGTGTGTGTGTGTGTGTGTGTGTGTGTGTGTGAGAGAGAGAGATGGGGGGGGGGGGCATATTCACATGTGTATGCATATTTCAAACAAAAGGAAACCACAATCAAATGCAAAACAGCGTAATAATCTGTACGCACCTGCATGTGTGTGTGTGTGGTGTGTGTGTGTGTGTGTGTGTGTGTGTGTGTGTGTGTGTGTGTGTGTGTGTGTGTGAGAGAGAGAGAGAGAGAGAGTGAGAATGAGAGTGACTGTGTGAAAATGTGTGTACATTTTAATTTAGATGTGTGAAAGTATCAAGGTCGCAGAGGGGAACTAAAATGCATAAGGCTACAGACTCATGACTGCATGCTTAAAATAGATCCGCTAATAGAAACCACTGCATTACCCAACTCAACAGGATAGTACTTGGCTTTTGGATTAATATTACCCATGACCATAAATAGGTAATGTATGCCAGTTTGCAGTTTGCAGACTGTAAATTGTAATAGAAACGTGTGCTACAGTACTCTGTGGTGCGCCAGATCCCCGCCAGGCCAGGTAGCCTATACCCCAGGCTGTGTTAGTTGAGGGGTGCAGCCTTAAGGTCATTACACACTGGCGAATTAGCGACGCGATGCGAATAAGCGATCTGAAAATGCGAAATATTGCATGTTGCAGTTCACCTGCAAATCTCTGCAAAATACGACACCAGAGCGAACAAATAAAAGCGAAAACGGTCGCATTTTCGCACATTCGCACATTCGCCACTGATGTGGAAGCTTGCATGGACTTCAATTGGTTTTTTTTAAATGCGAATTATTCGCACGAATATATCGCGTGCTAATTCGCCAGTGTGTAATGACCTTTAGGACGGGCTCACTAACCACTCCGCAAATGGAGATATCTCGCTCAAACATTGGAAGCCGATCCCAACCGAGTGGCATGGAATTTGACTACCGGTAAATCATAATCTTGAATTTGGACAGATTTACCACAAGCTCACTGAGCTTGTGGTACTATTTTTGGAAACATTTGCTGTAGAGGGAAAAAGGAACGGGGGCCTAGTATAGGTCTGCTTTCAATATGGATCAGACTGAGACATTATTTATAATGCAAAGATGCACACACACACACACACACACACACACACACACACACACACACACACACACACACACACACACACACACACACACACACACACACACACACACACACACACACACACACACACACACACACACACACACACACACACACACACACACACACACACACACACACACACACACACACACACACACACACACACACACACACACACACACACACACGCACGCCCCGGAATGGGCTGCCTGCATCTAGCAGCATTGCAAACACCTATAAATAATAAACAACGTGACCGTTCTTCAGTAGCCCGAACGAGACGTTATAGCAATGGAAATCAGCCACATGGCAAAGCCACAGCCACGGTCCCGGCCCTGATAACAATGACAAATGCAGTTTGGGTTAGCGTTCGGTTCACATGCTCTGCACTCATTAAAAGGCTCGCTCCCATGACTTATTCATGTCGACGGCACGGCAAGGCAGAGAGAGATAGAAAGAGAGAGAGAGAGAGAGAGAGAGAGAGAGAGAGAGAGAGAGAGAGAGAGAGAGAGAGAGAGAGAGAGAGAGAGAGAGAGAGAGAGAGAGAGAGAGAGAGAGATATTCAGGGGACAAGAGATAGAGCGAGCAAGAGGTGGAGAGAGAGTACATTGCCCCAGTAGTGGAAAAAGTATTCACATTTTTTACTTAAGGGATTGACTTTTAACAGTAGATTTTCTGGCTCAAGTGCTCTGATTTGCCTGTGGACTGTGAGGTAACACTCGACAAAGTTCAGGTTCTGTGGATATAATTGAGGTAATAAACATAAAAACATAAAAATTAAAATAAATGAAAATTAATGTCTTGAAGTTGAAACCACACATACATTAGCACTAAACAATTAACACAATATGTAAAAATATGAGCCAACCAGGTGAATAAATCACATTGTGGTTTAACCTTTGCTTTTAAATGAAATATCCGAGACTATTAAAATGTCATGGAAGATGTTTCTTAACATATTGCTAGTTTGACCACTTCAAATGGTTCAATCTTAAAACAATAACCGGAAATAGCCAATCTACAAGCTTGTATGTCGTGTATTTTTGCTGTGGAACATGCTGACTTCATGTGGAATCCAAATGACTGAATCAGTCCCACTTGGGATATCGTCCCTCGGGGGCCAAACCAGTGGGGCCTGTCCGTCCCACACGTTGGGAAGCACTGCTCTAAAGTCTAAATGACACCATTTCTCCCACCGCTGATACACATTTGTGTGGACGGAGCGTTTTCATCTCCCTCTGGACCAGGGGGGCAGTCAGCCAGATATTTCGTGAAGCCTCATTTGAAATCGGTAGTTCATATAATGGCCTGTTGTGGCGCTGGACTGGACCCAAAAGCATAGAGGCCCATGTATTTTGGCCCAACTTCACCTAGACTGTATTACCTTAATAAACATGGTCATGAATACTTTCTTCTTCCAGTCACTAGTTTAAAGTCTCATTTCTAATGTCATAATATTCTTTTTGGAAAATTATGGTCCCATTAATTAAAATAATGACCATAAAGTTGCGTATGTTCTGAGGGGCGTGGCTACCGTTACCGTCTATGATCGGGATTCCCCTCCCACTCAAGAGTCTACTCCTCCCACTCGAGTCAAAATAAAAACCAACGGAGAAGAAGGGGGGAAGTCCCGCCTCGTTGTCTGGGCAGCCAATGGCCAGCTGGACCCAAACGGAGCCAGCCAATGGCCAGTTGGTCCAAAACGGATCTAGAAAGATGGCGATTTACAGTGCAAGGGATTTCAGGCTTCATTTTACGTTCATGTTAGACCCGGGGAACGCTTTGTCCATATTTTTTACAGTCTATGCTCTGCACACATGGACTGTCAGAGCTATAGGGCAGAGCTACGGAGAGGAGATACGGCAGTCTCACTCCCAATCTTCTGAAAACCCACCTCTTCAGACTCCACCATGGCCCGTAGCACTTGCCCTAGCCCTTAGATAGCACTTTATGTAGACTTGGATAGTATTTTAGACAGACTTATAGCTCGTTACGTAGACAGCACTAGAATTGCATTTCATGTAGTCATAGCACTATATAGTACACATGTATATTGTATAATAATATAGTATAGTATGTATAGTTGACATAGATACTCCACTGTTACGTTCTTAGTTTATACATGATTCATGATAACTACTTTTTATATATGTGATGTATGCCATGCTTTTGTTTTTGCTTAATGTAAGTCGCTCTGGATCTGCTAAATGCCTAAATTGTAAATTGTAGAGATGGAGCGGGAATAGAAGCAGCAAGGAGAAGAGGAGAGATGAAAGACCGCGTCTGTTTTTATGATCTTCTAAAACTAGGGTCACACGAACGCTTGCCCCTGCCCGTGGTAAGGGAATTAAGTTGATATTATGTATGAAGGAGATTAAGGCATTTGGCTGCTTTTTTGTTGTAATGATTTTGGCGCTAAACGCAGTGGTGGAAAAGGTACTCTATTGTTTTACTTAAGTATCAATACTGCAATGTACAGTAGAACTACTCCATTACGAGGAATTTAAAAAGTACAAATGTATTGGCATCAAAATATACTTAAAAGTACCAAAAGTAGAAAGTACTCATTAGGCAGAATGTCTCCATTGCAGGTTTTCAAATGTATAAAAACATTTTGAAAATGCTGTATTGTACTGTACTGTACTGTATCTATGAGCTTGTAGATTGGCTATTTTCAAATAGCCAAAATGTGGTTTTGTATGTTTTGTAATAATCAAATCTACAAAGTAACTAGTAACTAAAGTTTTCAAATAGTAGGAGAAAAAGTAAAAATGTTGCCTCTGAGATGTAGTAGAAGTAAAACTATTGTAAATACAAAGTACAAATACCTCAGAATTGTACTTAAGTACAGTAGCCTACTTAAGTAAATGTACTTTACACCACTGGCTAAACGGTACATGTATTGAGGGTGCGGTACAGTCAGACTCCTGTGATCTTCCATATAGAGAAACTGTACTGTACCGCTTGTAATGAAGACCGTTTGAAAAGAGCTTCACACGGAAGGGATATCTGTAGGGTGTAAAAGTGTATAGCAAATAGCAGAATAAAAGCGGTGAACGTACTTGATAATAAATCTCCATGAGGTATGGTTCCACATACACAATTAACAGCACAACGTTACATTTAAAAAAAGGTCCCATGTTGCTTGGCAAGATGCCTCGTTTTCTTCACCAAATGGAGTTCTAGCGCAGGTTGAGGCAGGAACATGAAGTCAGCTGACTGTCAGCGGATGTCCCTGAGCACCAACTACCCACACGTTCACTAATCAGAGAAGACTGCTTTAAGGGATGACTTTTTTGAGTGGTGCAACCACTCCAAGGAACAGTGTCCGTGTTCACTCACCTATGTGACTACCTATGTGACGTTAACCCACCTATGTGACTATGAGCACCAGTATGACTATGAGTACCAGTAGGGGCACTGTTGTGCCAGAAACAGAGAGAGAGACAGTGCTGCACTGTTGCCTGCTAATGAGAGAGAGAGGAGCGAGGGGGGGGGGGGGGGGTTCCTATTTTTGTTTGGTTTTAATGCCTAACAAAAATAAATACATTTAAGCTAGGCATTGTATGTGTTTGAACAAACATTATGGGGTGTGATCGTTATGGAAGTCAATTGGGGATAAAACTATATAACACAACAAAGGCACACATTATCAATATTCCAATACTCAAGCTTCCATAATCGCATCCTCCACTTACGTCGCCTCCGTCGAAGAGTCGAGGAGGTGAGCATGAGGCAAGGACGGAGGAACTGACTTTAAGAAATCAGAAAAAAAACACTCCACACTCGGTCAGCCTCGCTTTTGAAGCGACAGCAATCACAAAGTCATGACGTGTCACACAGCTGGCTTGCTGTACCACTCCGGACTCCGGATATAACTAACATTTGGGAGGTGAACGATGTACGGGTCACACTGGAGGACGGAGGAAGCAAGCAGACATACATACATTTGACTATTATAAAAAACAGTCTTACCTCCTGGCGTCCTCGTCGGGCCCTCGTGTCCTGTGCGTGCGGACCCAGTGCTCCAGTTGCTGCATGGAGTTGGTCCTGGACAGCCCTCTGTCCTGGCCCTCGTGGGCCTTTCCCGACGCTCTCCCCAGGGTGCCTTCAACCTCCCCGGGACTGCAGTCCGTCGTGGGCTGGTCCCCTGAACCGGTGCTGGCCCCGGCCCCCGAGCCGTTGTGCAGTTGGGCCAGGTTGGCCGCCTGCCCCTGGCGAGAGGCCGTGACGGCGGCCGCGATGGCGGCCGCCTGGGCCGGCTGAAGCTTGATGCTGTTTATCTTTGTCAGAGTCCTCTCCGAGCTCGGGTCCCTCTGGAAGCCGTACTTCTCTCCGTCGCAAAGCGTCGCGTACCTGTCGCCTTCCCTGAGGGTGGCGTACTTGCCGCCCTCTCGCAGCGTGCTGTACTTCTTCACCTCCCTCACGGTGCCATATTTGTCCACAACGTGTATGGCGCCGTGCTTGCACTCGCTGCCGTACCGCTCCTCCCGCAGCGACAGCTGCCTCTTCACCTCCTTCTGCGGGACGTGCTTGTGTTGCTGCAGGTCTTTCTGGAGCGAGTGTCTGTCGCCCACCTTCTGCAGCGCGTACTTCTCGCCGTCCTTCGTGAGCAGATACTTCTCCCCGTCCTTCTGCGGCGCGTACTTCTCCTCGGGCGGCGCCGTGTACTTGTCCTTGGGGCTGTGTCACAATCAGGAAGTGACGATTAACCGTCAAACAAATAATTGTGATTAGGCGATTTAATTGTGTGTGTTTTTATTTTTTGGAACATATGAATAGAAAGGATATGTTTCTGTTTGCCTTTTGGGCTTTGTAAACAAAAATGGCACTGGGCAGATTATGACGAATGACTGAAATATATACAGAAAATTCTGACAAATAGTGGAAATAGTCCATCTACAAGCTCATGTAACGATGCGTTGTGAGCTTGTTGTGAGCTCAGCTATTTTATTTTTTTTAAGCGCTAAATGAAAATCACACCAACGTGTGAACTGAGTGTGTGCTGCAATGGTCAATGGGTGAGTTTGTGACTGCTGCTCAACAGTGCCACTCAGGGGTCACCCAGCGGTACTTTTTAACTATAAAGGTCCCTGCACAGTGCTGCGTTTTTTGAGTGGTGCAACCACTCCAAGGAACAGCAATGTCCGTGTTCACCTATGTGCCTATATTATGTTGGTTAATGAGCACCAGTATATGACTATGAGTACCAGTAGGGGCGCTGTTGTGCTAGAAACAGAGAGAGGGATAGTGGTGCACTGTTGCCTGCTAATGAGAGAGAGAGAGAGGGGGGGGGGGGGGGGGTTGCACCACTCAGTTCACACGGGTGTGATTACATTTTTATTTTACAGCGTTTTTCCGCCAGTTTTCCAAAAAAACGCGTCCAGTCTGCAAGGACCTTTAACATACATAGGGAAATAGGGACAGACGACGAAGCCAGTCATTGGAGTGGACAGACACGAGAACGACGACTGCACGAAAGACAACCGCGATCGCCTCCAAAATAACTGCGATTGTATAGGAGCGATCGGGCGCAACGACTGCGACAATAATTGCTTACTTGTCGTCGTTGGCCTTCTGCGCGGCGGCGTACTTCTCCAGGTCCCGCTGGATGGCGAGCACCTCGCTGTCCCGGTGCAGTGCGTAGCGCTCGCCATCGCGCCGCAGCGTGTACTTTTCGCCGTCCTTGTGGAGCAGGAGGCGCTCTCCGTCCTTCTGCAGCGTGTAGCTCACGCCATCCTTCCTCAGCGAGTACCTGTGTGGTGGCACCGCGTCGGACAGTTTGATTTAGTTTGGCTCAGTGGTGTAAACTAGTACGATGCACACCGTTTTGGGAAGAAAAATTGTGCTTTCGTTACATTTTGATACCGATACTTTTGTGCTTTCTCTCAAGCAAATTTGCAATTCCGGACTTTTTTACTTGTAACACGAGCAGTTCTACATTGCAGTATTGATACTTTTACTTAAGCCCAAACCACACCAAAGGGTCGCAATGCATGGCGACCCTTTGGTGTGGTTTGGGCCATTTAATTGAACCAGATGAATCACTTTGGTCGACATGTAACAGGACACATCACACCGCTGGGACGGACGCTAAAAACCGTCTCATCCCATCTCGACCCTTTGGTGTGGTTTGGGCTTTTAAAGTGTACAAAATGAACCCCCTGCGGAGTATACCTCTCGCCGTCTCGCTGCAGCGTGTAGTACTCCCGCTGCTGGCCGCCGTTGTTGTGCTTCTCCGTGGCGGCGGCGGCGTCTTTGTGCGGGGCCCGGCCGCCGCCACCGCGCTCGTCGGCACGCGACAGGGAGTGCTGCCGCTGCGCGGCGGCGGGTTGTTCCGCGCGGTTCCGCTCGTTGTTCTGGATCTCGGGCCGCGTCAGCGAGCGGTGGTGGTGGTGGTGGTTCAACAGGTTGTTCAGCTCCTGCGGCGTCCGCTGGTCCGCTTTCAACTTGTCTAGTCTGACGGGGGGGGTGTGGTGGGTTGGGGGGGGGGGGGGGGGGGTGGGTGGAGGAGACAGAAATAGTCTCACGCAATTACATGATGTAGTAGATGAAATGCTATTTTGATCAATGGCTGTTGATATAAAGCCTAATGGTACCAACGTCAATGCAGCATGGAATTGTGGACAATATCCTATCCAACAACAAAACAATATATACATTTATTGTCTTCTTATTGTTTTGTGTTCTTTGGTGGTCTGTGCGTACATGGCTCAAATGCTGAATAAATAATGGGCCATGATATGAAAAGGGTTGAAAACCACTGCTATATAGTGTACGTTTATTTACGGAAAAACACAAAAAGTTAGAATATGGATAATTGGAGATACAAGCTCGTAGCGTGCCACTCGGTGGAGCGCTATGAGCTTGTAGATCTGCTATTTTTCAATAGCTAAAGCATAACATAATGCTAACACCAAAAGGGGTTCCCGCCCAAAAGTGATTGACATCAAGAATGTCCTGTCGGCTCATTCCACGGCTTCTATGGTAGGCAAAACCACAATGTAATAGTGTTAGGTGCATTACAAAGACTACCAATTACAATTTATCCCCTCTATTTCCCATTCCGAGTATGTTTGTCTTAAATATGTAATGCCAACGCCGCTATTCAGATTCCAGATTCCAAAGGTACTTTGTTTAACAATTTTCAGCAATGGGAAGATATATTTTTTATTCTTTTGGTTGGTATACGAGCTGGTCATCTTAAAAGTAGTTCTCAAGTAAAAAAAAAGTATGGGCCCCCCTGATCTACTTCAGGGAGTAGAGAGGAGCAGAGTGGAACCAGCCAACCGCATGTCTCAATGTATCCAGTTCACACAGTGGTCTGCTCATGCTAGTGTCTCCATCCGTCTGCTGCCTCGGAGTGAATTTACCCACTACCGTCGGGGGCCATAAAAGACCATACTGCTGTCAATACTATCGTCAGCCTCAGTCATATTATCTTACATAAACATATAGACCATTTGACTGATAACGGCTTTGTTTTTTATAGCTTTCGCCTTTGTTTTCATCCATTAAAATGTTACCGAACTTACCTGATCAACTGAAGGTCGAATCAATCTCTGGCTAAACAGACGTTTGCATTTCGTTTTGGTAAATCAATTGCTTCTCGAGGGCCTATTTTCCGCAAGACTTCTCAAATCAATCTGAGCTTTGAAATGGATCTGAACGTAGGGGCGGTGGTGGCTCAGGGGTAGAGTGCCTGGATGGCAACCGTAAGGTTGCCAGTTCGAACCCGGGCTCCCCCAGAGTTACTGTCGAAGTGTCCTTGAGCAAGACACTGAACCCCTAATTGCTCCCGATGTGCTAGTTGGTGCCTTGCATGGTTTCCGCTGCCATCGGTGTATGAATGGGTGAATGTAATGCACAATCTCTGTAAAGCGCCTTGGATAAAGGCGCTATATAAATGCACCATTTACCATTTAACGCAAGAATAGCATTACTTTGAAAAAAGGAACAGAAAAAACACATCACATTTTCATGTGTTGGATTACCCTCAGGTTTCAAGCCTTTGCAAGTTGATTCTCAAACCCTTCACCCCACTTTGAGAATCACTGCTATACAGAGTAGGCCTATATGTACCATTTAAGATAGCCTACTTTCAAGAGAACGGGAACAAACCCAAGGTCTATATTCTATGAATATATGTTTACGTCTGAATATGCAATTTATTTATTTATTATAATTGTATTTCTTTATTTCATTTTGAAAAGGTTGTGAGATAAATACTTAAAAAAAGAAAAGAAACAAAAAAGGATTCATTTTTTAAACAAGTCTATTATTTGCTCAAGAGTTGAACTTACTGGTTTTTGACACATGCAAAGTAAGAAAGGCTATGTAATGGAAAAGACCTCTTACCTTCAGATTCCATAGATTTATTAAGATAAAATAATAATTGATTATTTTATAATCTTTTAATTGTTTTATTAGTGGTTTAACTTAAAGGCTAAAAAATACAAATCAATCTGGTGCTTATTCCAAAAGCTCATTTCACTGGTGCCCCTTCTTAAATTCAGATTGATTTTGAGTCTTCATTTTTGAACTTATAATTCATATTTTTATAATTATGAATTACACTAATATAAAGTCTACCGGATTAAATATAACACCATACATACTACAGACCCATGGAAATGTGTCGTGCTGTGTGTCCCCGCCCACTGTGTGGTTCTGACCTTCTGATTGGCTCAGTGTGGACGAGGGCGGCGTCTGTCATGACCTTCATCCAGGCCTCCATGTCTTTGGCTGTGTCCGTGCAGAAGTAGTATGTCCGCATGTTGGGGTGAGTGGCCTGCAGTGGTGGAAAAAGTACTCCATTGTTTTACTTAAGTAAATGTGTCAATAATGCAATATGGAAATACTCAAGTAATAGTAAGTACAAGTAGAAGTCCGGCATCCAAAATGCTAAATGACAAAACCAAACCATCAAAATTAGTACAAGTTTTCAGATATATATTTTTACCAGCTGGTCAATGTTCTCTCTGCGGTGCTTTCACGCCCACTTGCCGTAGTTGAGACCTATGTTTCTCATTGGCTGTACGGACTACCTATCGTCCTGATTGGCTCTATGCAACCACACACTTTTTGCCTCTCAGCCATGGGACATACTGTAAGGTAGCAGCTGGTAATTAAGTGATGTCATCAATTCTTGTTTAAATAGCTACAAGCTCTACAAGCTTGTCGATCGACCATTTTCAAACGGCCGAATTGTATATAGGGCTGAAGTGGTTAGTGTATTTTTCCTTTACGATAATAATCAAGATCTACAAACTAGTCACTGACGTTTTCAAAAAATTGTAGTTGAGTAAAAGTATTATATTTGCCTCTGAGATGTAGTGGGGTAGAAGTAAAAGAACAGAAAAATGAAAATAAAATGACTTCGTTATTTTACACCTGTGTGGTGGCCTGCAACCAGACCAGATCAGACCACATTGATTAAAAAGGTAACATTCCCTGCGGTGACATTGGCACGACACCCCATGGACTGCAGTGCCTTGACGCGTAACAGTTTATGATCAAAGTAAAAACATAAAAGAAAACTAGAAATGCACTCTGCCGAGGTGCCAACTTGTGCCTTGCACACAAGTAGGCCATACTACATGGCCTACTTGTGCGCAAGCAGAGCGCGCAAGTGCTGCTACTAACTAATGTCTATTACAACTGCTGTTCTAAATCCTTTAGACCCGTTAGTGACCACCAACCCTCAAAAGTACCGTAGTTACGTCTCAATCAACAGCCAATAAGGGACCACCATTCTTACCCACGTACCTTAGTTACGTCATCAAGAATGGTGGTCCCCCATTGGCCGACGGACAACACCGACATACAGTATACGCACTACACAGCCGATTACAGTACTTGCGCGCTCTGCTTGCGCAAGTAATGACAAAGGCTCATTATTAAATCTAATTAAAATAGAACCCACGGCAAGAGCCATGGAGTGGCACTCAGCGTTCTGAGGGCTTTTTTGGGGGTCTCGCAGCACACCAGTAATCCAACCGGGTCCACACTCACTTGTTCTCAACACCTTCAATGTACTTACATGTTAGTATTATTTACACTGCCCACCCATATGATGTAAAATGGTATAGGCCTATGGTGCATTTATATAGCGCTTTTATCCAAAGTGCTTCACATAGAATGTGCATGACATTCACGATTCACCCATTAGCAGACAACCGTTTAAGAGCAGATAGATAATTAGATATAGATATACATCTATAACAAACAGAACCCTCAGGAGAAAGCATACTGGTGGTGCTAGGGTTTGGTGGGAGCAAACAAAGCACAAATAGCTTAAATAAACCACAAGTTTCAGCTGCTGTACACATATAGTGCTGCGAGTAAACCTCGAGTGTATATGCCTGCTCTAGCTCGCAGGCTATACATCGTTCATTTCGTAAAACATGACTACAAATTTTTGTGAAATGCTATGATGGCAAAAACTATATGACTCAATTATACTGCAATTTCGTCAAACAAATACAAACTAGATGAAAATGTTAGGGAGGGACTAGTGGAGAAGAGACGTGGGGGTGTTTCGTTGTATTCCAAAATAATTGCCGATTTACAAGCTCTGCAGCGCGTCGCATGACTCACAGCACGAATGACTGTGAGCTTCAGTTCTTGAGCGATTCCCACGACCATATAATATTGCGATATTGAATTGAAAACTGCACAAAATGGCAGAACCCGAAGGAAAACAACAAGGGGTCTTCACACCTTCGGGCTTGATCCCTAATTAAAACAAAATGTGGTGAAGGGAAAAATCAAGGGACCCATAGAAATGTCTCTGCGACTCAGTGTTTGTACAATGTTTAGCCTAGTCCACTAACTCCGTGAAATGAACACTGCATCAATGATTGGGAATACAAGAAGGTTGCGCAGGGGTGTGCGTGTGTGTGTGTGTGTGTGTGAGCGCGTTCACCTTGAAGGCGTACTTCCTGCTGATGTGGTCGTCCACGGACAGCATGGAGACGTGGAAGCTGGGCAGGAGGATGCTTCCCAGGATGCCTTCCTCCTTGTCATCTGTACCACAGAGGAAGAAGAGAGGTCAGACCACGAGGCATGCCAACAGGTGCTACAACGCAGAGGGAGGGGCTGGTGATGCTCAGGCGTCGTGTAGCAAAAAGTTACCATTTATATTAGAGAAATACAAAACATTACAGCCGTGCGAAGTGAGGAGGCGCTCTTATCATCGTACATCATCATACTGTATAGTGTACATCATCTAATTCCAGCCAATCAGAATTCGCGTCCTCACCTTCGTCTTCAATGTTTGTGTTACGCAAATGTTTGGACTGTGGGTCCACTCAAAATGGTCCATTCATTGTCAAACACAGCTATGTCTGTCAGTAGTATGTATGTATGTACAGTATGTGTAAGTTGTTTATGTGTACGTGTCACAGAAAGCTGCAACACGGTAACTGTAATTTTCCGACCGTTTCGGACGCGGGAAGGCTTGCCGGAACTGGGCCGGTCCCCTGGGTGCATTTCTGGGGGTCTGGATGTTCCGGGGAACCCCACACGGTAACTGTCATTTCTCAAAGATGTTTCCCAAAAATAATCAAAGTACAGTACAGAGCACAGTACACTACAATACAGTACAGAGACCAGTACAGAGCACAGTACAGTACAGTAACTATAACAATAAATCTATCGTTTTTTTAAATATTTTAGTCATGATGCTATGTTCACCTGTCATGAAAATGTGGTTTCACTTCCTTACTGGACTACAAAGAGACACCTCGATGCAGCCTCCCCCCCCCCCCTTTCCCCTCACTGTGTATGTTTCTTTTCCCTTTTTGCTTCCTTTATGATGAATTCCTGTTCTGTTCTTTAACTATATAGAAGTGTCTATTTGTACGTCTCAATTTTTTTTGATGAATTGAACATGGTGGACCCTGTTGTAAACAAGTGTAATGCTTAATTGGGTCGTCCACTCACAGTTAACGGTCTTTGTATTGAGTTTGTGCTTGAAATGTACTGTAATTCTGCAAACTGTTAATAAATATTTCAATCAATTCAATCAATAAAAAAAACCCTCTCCACAAGGAGGGGAAGTGCACTAAAGCATTATGGGCATTGTAAGAATTCAGCAATCCAGTCAAACCCACAGACTTCATTATTTTTCTGGCCATAGGGTGCACAATTCAAATTGTGCTACTGTTATCTACTACAAATACTATTAACATTGAGTGACTGTAGTTTCTCCCAGCAGTGAAGTCTCTCTGTGTGTGTAATCCACGTAACTTGGGAACCGAGTGGTCAGAGGCTCCAGGAAGTAGACAGGTCCACAAGTACATTTTAGGCATTTTATTTACCTTCAAAAGTGCAGTGCAAGCCGGCGACAAACGTACAAAGCACAAACTGAAAACTATACTCAAGAAAACAAACAGGAACTGTTACAGGCTTTTTCTCCTACAATGAGGCCCTGGCTCGCAGCTCTCCCCTGATGTCTCTTACTAGCATCAAATCAGACTGAACTCCCTTCACCTGCAGCAATCCTGCTCTTAAACAGGTGGGGCAAACCATCCCCTAATCAGTAAGTGGTAATGAATTAACTCAACCACACAGCTAACTATGGCCTACGAGTAATTCCTCCACATTACTATATTTTAGAGGAATATACACTCAACTACATTTCACAGGCCCAATTAATTTGCAGGGCCTAACATAAAGACCAAACATAATACAGACCCTCCTCATCCTCTACAGTACTTGGCACCCTCGATCCAATCTAGAGAGGAGTGCCAGCAGTGCAGAGGAGAGGCAGTTGACAAACATAATTCAACTTCAACGTCAATAAATACAAATATAAACATATAAAACTCTTGCAATCATTGTGTCAATCACCAACAACGTCACCCATACAATAAATGAACAGTCAATTCCAATCCAGCTGGTTTGTCAATGATCAAGTTGACTTAGCTGTGTGGTCTGTGTGCGAGGTCCTTGATATTGTCTATATGGCACGGGCTGCCCTGTGACAGACTTCAATTCATTCGACAAGCGCGTTCCACACCACCACAGGGGTACACGTGCCCGGTGTCGAGTCGGTCGGACCCACGGTTGTCCAGAACTGCCACAAAAAAGACCTCTGCATACCGTATATGGGTCTGGCCAGTTCTGACCTCACAGCACTCACAGCACAGCACAGGCATGCCTGACACATAATTCCATAAACTGACATCTGGACAGGGCAATCATGTTGATGACGTCATCATGTTGATGTCATGTAGAGGAGCAGGACGGTGGATCTGAGAGTATGACTAAATGTGACAAATATTTGAGGATTCACTTCCTTGTCCTGCTGTGACACGCTGTATGTGCCGTTGTCTAGAGGACTTGGATGAGTGTGAAATCATGCCGCAGACTTTGAGTCTGAGAACATGCCGGTGTGTTTATCTACATCCAGGGTGTGATGTCTGGCAACCCTAACAGGATGATTGAACAAACTCTGCCAGGGCTTATCAGAGCGTAACAGACAGACAGACAGACAGACAGACAGATGATTGGTTGTGTATATCGCCATTGTCGGGCGGAAATGTTTCAGGAAATGGAGAAAATTAACCTTGTGTTCTCTAATATATTTTTTATCCCACGATTTTGTAACCCATTTTTCACCCCTGTGTCAATCGTCTAATGTGATCCTGGGGAGAGCAACGGACTTGAACTCATGCTTCCTTCATGCCTGAGTGTCCAAGTTGCTCCTTTCCACCTGACAGGGGGGAGTTTCCCTGGTTGGACATAGCGCGTGGAAGGAAGTTAGTAGGAACACGTTATTCCAACCAGTTCCTTTCCCCTCCATCAGGCGCCCCGGCTGGCCAGGGGGAGGCAGTTTTACCTTGTGTTCTCTAAAATTCACACGCACACACAAAGCTGGGCATAGGAAGGGCTAGCGTCCCTCAAAAAACAGCGCCCTCTGCTGTTTGTTTGCTCATTATCTGTTCTTGAGAGATTAAGCCAGTCTGAATCCCTGATTAGCGAACCCGATTCATCAGTTGAACCGATTGGCCGAGCGTCGCGTAACATTTTGTGCCAATACAACTGGAACGACGTGCTTCGCTCCCTACATGCATGACCACATAAAGGAGGCACCGTCCTCCTTTATGAAACCCACAGACATGCTTCACCACTATTACACTTACACTTTAAACATTTTCAAAAATAGTGACAATATCTACCGATCTACAAGCCTATATTCGCCTATATTCTCACTGCTTTTGTGTGCCACTGAATTAATACAAAGTATAACAAAACAAGAATATTAACCTTTTGTCCACCAGGATTAATTAATTAATTAATTCGCTGTAATTCACGCCGGGATTCCCCTGGAGTCAAAACCTGCGACCGGATGATACTTTTTTTTTTTAAATCCGGATCTATCGCTTGATGATCAGAAAGGCTGACCGTGAAGATTACAGCTTTGGCTATTGGCTGTTGAATAAACCTTGTTTTGACCAGAAATTATAGAGATTATATATATATTTTTTTTTTAACACGTTTATGCGGTATCACAATAGTACTATATATCCCAAATATCCCAAATCACAGACAATATCATGATATCATGATATGGATATAATATTGATACTAGGGATGTCCCATCAGACGTGACGTGATCGGCCACGATTTCCGTATCACGTGATCGGGACGACCCTATAGCGACAACGCAACCAGAGCCAACTAAAAGAAGAGTTGCGATATTGAGGGGGCAGAAAACAGCCCGGTCACGTGGTTCATGTATACTCGCGCGAGCCCATAGACTCCAATGCATTCTGTACATTTCCGGTTGTCCACATTCAATACTTCCGGTTGTCCCCATTCAATACTTCCGGTTGCCCCCATTCAATAGAAGTCTATGTAGAAGAGCCGAATGGAGTGAATGGAGTTTGCGTAGCTCTGTCTTACTCTATGGCTCTGAAGTGTACCAAGCTCTGAAACCCCACACTGATCAAGTCAATACGTATTACCCATTTTGGGCGGGAACCCCTTTTGGTGTTTATAGCATTCAGTTCTACTTTGGCTATTGAAAAATAGCAGATCTACAAGCTCATAGCGCGCCACCTAGTGGCGGGCCACGAGCTTGTAGGTCTGCTATCGAGTCGAGAAAATGTCGAGAAAAGTCGAGAAAATGTGGCGCAAATCTTTTGATTATATATTTCAGAGCGAACATTTTTAACTGAAATATAGGCTTCCGGGGGGTCCCTGCCTGGAACTACATATTGTGACATGGGGGTCCGTGGCCCAATAGAGATAATTCTGGGGGTCCTTGACATGAAAAAGGTTGAGCACCGCTGACCGAGAAACATGGGTTTTTCAGATAAAGGTCAGGATTTAGAAGCCTTTTTTTAATCGACCTCAGTCCAAAATGGGCTAACACCACCGCCACAACAAGAGACACCGTCGAGCCACAGTGCTTAAGGGCTGCAACATTATAGTGTTGCCTCTCGCTGGGCTTACTGTACTGACCGACCGTCGCCGCTTTGATCAGAGCAACAACAGACACCAGCTGTGTGTCTGTTTGCTCTAACCAAGCTGCTATAATACACAGAGCAAGCTTTACCCACCCCCCCCCCCCCCCCCGTCATATCTACTGATGAATTATTGAGATGGAGTCAGAGA
Source organism: Protomyctophum parallelum (assembly GCF_964188405.1). Taxonomy (NCBI): domain Eukaryota; kingdom Metazoa; phylum Chordata; class Actinopteri; order Myctophiformes; family Myctophidae; genus Protomyctophum; species Protomyctophum parallelum. The sequence goes on along the minus strand of NC_139714.1, from coordinate 20,954,096 downwards.
GAGAGAGAGAGAGAGAGGGAGGGAGTAGTACACATATTTGTTGTTTTCAAGGTAGCTGTACTGGATTTAAGTGGAATGCAATATAATCGACTGTCAGGAAATGTGTTCATGTTTCCTTTTTATTTATTTAAACATGTTTCGGTTGCCTTCCTCACTAGCTGCCCGGCCCACTGAGAGGAACTTCTGAGGAAGGCGGAAGACGCCATGGACAGAAGTTTGTTTTTGTGGGGTTGAGCACGCACTACTGGATCCATCAAGACCTCTGGGCTAGTCTATACCGCCCGTACAGCGTACGGTATGTGTGGCTGAGCAAGACCTCTGGGCTAGTCTATACCGCCCGTACAGCGTACCATACTCTGTACGGTAGGTTTGGCTGAACAAGACCTCTGGGCTAGTCTATACCGCCCGTACAGCGTACGGTATGTGTGGCTGAGCAAGACCTCTGGGCTAGTCTATACCGCCCGTACAGCGTACCATACTCTGTACGGTAGGTTTGGCTGAACAAGACCTCTGGGCTAGTCTATACCGCCCGTACAGCGTACCATACTCTGTACGGTAGGTTTGGCTGAACAAGACCTCTGGGCTAGTCTATACAGCCCGTACAGCGTACGGTATGTGTGGCTGAGCAAGACCTCTGGGCTAGTCTATACCGCCCGTACAGCGTACCATACTCTGTACGGTAGGTTTGGCTGAACAAGACCTCTGGGCTAGTCTATACCGCCCGTACAGCGTACCATACTCTGCACGGTATGTTTGGCTGAACAAGCTCCTAGTGCCGGAAACCCTGTGGAAACCCTACTGAATATCCTCACTTTCGCCAGGCAGAAACCTTGTATCTCCACAGTGTTGTTTTCGGCAGCACATTTCTATTTTAGTTTCAGTCATAGTCTCTTGAATATAGCTCTCATTTAGTTTCAGTCACATTTTAGTCACCTGTAATGTTTTAGTGTTAAGTCTAGTTTTAGTCAGCTAAATGTCATAAGTGTCATCGCCTATCTACGTGCCATGCTTGCGACAGTGGTGACGTGGCGTGGAGTGGCTTTAATAAACATTGAACCGATGAAATATATTAACAAAAACGAAACTAAATAATAACTATATTGCGTCCATTGGAAAATAGTAGTTATGTTGGTCAGATTCAGAGCAACAATGTCCCAGAATTTATGTATCCCCCCCCCCCCATCATCCATCATGCTCAGACAGGAAAGACTTCTACACCGCACCATCTGCACTGCTGTTTCCCCAAACCATTTTTATGGGTCACGACTCAAGTAAAAATCCCATTTTCTTCTCTGACATTTAAATGTAATAATTAAGTGGGAATCACTGATCTACAGAGTGCGAGTGAGGTGAATGAGGGAGAACCGATTGAGTAGAGGTTGTTATCAGGAAACCAAGCACGTCACCCCTCTCTCTCTCTCTCTCTGTCTGTCTCTCTCTCTCTCTCTCTCTCTCTCATCTCATCTCTGGTTTGCTAAGCCAATAAACATCTAATTCTCCTCCGGGTGCAGCATGAAGAGAAGCAACTGATTGCGCCCAGGGAGCGCTTAATTTGCCAATTTTATGGAGATAGCAAAACTCTCCGGGATTCACGAGAAATGGGGCACGAGCTTAAAGAAAATTAGAAGGAAAAAAGTTCCAAAGTGGAGGTGGAGCGTGTACTGAGTTGTCTCAAAACAGGAGTGACCTCTCATGCTTCTGACCGTGAGAGGGAAAAACTACTCCCATTTTTCACTGAAGTAACAGTGTCAATACTGCAATGTAGACATACTAGATCTGTTCAGAATTAAAAATGTAATTGATTAACCCATTCTGAACGGGAACCCATTTTGGTGTTAGCTTCATGTTATGCTTTAGCTATTTAAAAATAGCAGATCTACAAGCTCATATCGCGCCACCGAGTGGCGCGCTACGAGCTTGTAGGTCTGCTATTTTTGAAAAATCGAAGAACGACTGACATAGAAACATAGCTTTATCAGAAAACTGTCAGGATGTAGAAGTCGTTTATAGAATCTGATCTCAGGTCAGAATGGGATAAAAGTACAGAGGTATCAAAATGTACTCAAAGTAGAAAGTCATTATGCAGTCAAAATGTATAAAATGTATACAAATCTTTTGAAAATAGCAGATCTGAAGCACAGTACTTGAGTAAATGTACTGAGGAGTCAGTACACGTGTACATCACAAGATGACTAGTATGTATGGACACCGGCATGGCCACAAAAGTACTAATTTACAAACATGTAAACATTTACAAACTACGTGGTTGTATAGGCCAGAGTCATGCACCGAAGACAGCCCATCTACAAGCTCACCACGTGGAAATGTGGAAAAGAATAATGGCATTCGTTAAATTCCCATCCTAAAATGTTCATGTCAAAGTGTAATAATACAAGACTGTCTCAGTGTGTGTGTGTGTGTGTGTGTGTGTGTGTGTGTGTGTGTGTTTTAGCAGCTCACCTCTGTAATAGAAGAGGCACATGTCCGACAGAACAAACCACCTCTTTTTCCACAGCTTCATGCCTGCACTGTCCTGTTGGAGCGACACCACGGACGGACAGACAGACAGACAGACAGACAGACAGACAGACAGACAGACAGACAGACAGACAGACAGACAGACAGACAGACAGACAGACAGACAGACAGACAGACAGACAGACAGACAGACAGACAGACAGACAGACAATATAAGTATGCATATTATAGTCCCTGGACCACACGTTGAGACTGGTGTAGCAGAGTGTTTTCTGTGAGCATGCATGCACAATAGCAGCACCAAGACTCTGTTTGACCAATTAGCATCATTGAATTTGGTAATGGACTCAATCAAGTATTATTGTTTTTATTGGACATCAA
>NC_139714.1:20828737-20946237 GCF_964188405.1 Protomyctophum parallelum | reverse complement strand
TATGGATAGTCAAAGTATGAAATAGTGTTACATTTTAGAATAATAATCTAAATCTACAAAGTAACTAAAGTTATGTAATTGTAGTCTCTCTCTGTTGTATTATGTGCTTTATAAATAAAGTTAGAGTTGAGTAAAAAGTACAATTATTAAGATTAATAAAATTGGATCTAAATGCACTCAGTGTGTGGGTGTGTGCCTGCAGTGTGTGGGTGTGTGCCTGCAGTTTCTCGTATTTTCTGTGCACACTGAAGTTAGACCCACACGCTCGCTACAAGTAGCTCGTCATAAATAATGATTGCTCATGAATACATAACAAAATGTACGGTGTAATACTTTCTTTTGGTCAGTGTAAGCAGAAGTGTGGCATCACTTATTTATAAAGCACATAACTTTCATTTTGATCTAAGCATGCATATTTATCCTGCCCACGTTATTAACAATTCATGAGTCGTCTCTGTCGGGTGGAAGCCTCGCATGTCCAAAACGGTTACTTTTTCAGGATTCAAATTTGAAAAAACCGCAAAAGTATCAAATCCACCAGCTGGAAACGAGCTCGTGGATCTGCTGCTTTTGATGCTTTGGTTGTGTGACGCTCCAGTGAGATCAGGTAGGGCGTTAATTTACGAGAAAAACGCAAAAAGTTAAAATATGGAGATAAGAGTTCTCTGCCCGACGGCAGCGTCGACAAGAACTCTACACAGTGTATAATCTGCCACTGCAGTGACCTGTATATAACTGTCAGATTCACTCGCTGCTACAGTACTGTACTGTAGGCCTTCCTGAACGGAGAATAACGCAGCTCTCCATTATGAACAGTAATTATGCTATTATATAATGGATGGGATGGGGAGACATTAACCCTTTTTGACCTGAGATCAGATTCAAAAAATGTCTTTATACATCCTGACAGTTTTCTGAAAAAGCTATGTTTCTATGTCATTTAAAAAAAATAGCAGACCTACAAGCTCTATGAGCTTGTAGATCTGCTATTTTTCAATAGCTAAAGCATGGCATAATGTTAACACCAAAAGGGGTTCCCGCCCAAAATGGGTTAAATGCTGAAAGTGGTTGACAGATGGAATTCATTGGTCATAATGTGCAGTGGTGGAAAGTAACTAAGTAATGCGCAGCCTACATAGCTGGCTGCGCAGACAATGCAGACAACTTGAGTTGTCAGGCAGACAACTCAATAGAGCGCACGGCCTACCCGACCAGGTGACCAAGTCACATGCACTCTTTGCCTGATCAGAGCGGCTATTTCTAAACGTCTGTCGAGTCCACTCGAGAGTCACGAGTCACTGCAATTCATTATACCCACATTCTTTTTTTCCCCTCCCAGGTCCGTATATACTGTATGCCAGGGGTCGTGATTCGCCAGGTCCGTATATATACGTATACTCCATATATGAAATGGCCGACCGGCAGATTACCTTGTAGCGTTGTTCCCGTTGCTATGCAATGCCTCAGTCATGACCAGCTACGGTCCTTTACAACTCGGCTCCATTGACGCTCCATTATAGCAGGGTTTTCAAAGCTCCATATTAACTCTAAAACTACGTGAGCTGCCCATGGTGGTCCTTCGCGCATCCGATTTTCGGATGTCTATTGTGACTTTGTCTCGCATCGTTCCTGACATCCAACTGTTTCTGGCGATAGGTAAAGAGTGCGGGCTAATGCTAATGTTAACTGCTCACATCAACAACCCCCTCCTCCGCGCTGACCCAGAAACGGAACTGATGCGCCGGGGGTTAACGGTGGCATACAATTTAGGCATTTAGCAGAGCGACTTACATTAAGGTCGGCGGCAAATACATTCATAATTCTAGGGTTCTCTTGACATAGTCTGAGAACCACTGACATAGAAACGTCAGGATTTAATAGACATTTGTAGAATAGGCCTCATGGGCTAGGTGAACTCAACTACTACAACAATATAGTAATTAGGGGTGATATATCGATATCACAAAATATCACAATACTTCCTCCCGCAATATATACAGTATATATATATATATATATATATATATATATATATATATATATATATATATAGATTGTGGCGTCTCGCTGAGGGACCGCGCGCCGTGCCACCACCTCCCCGGAGAGAGAGAGAGAGAGCGTGGGAGGCGGAGTAGAGCGCAACAGGCTGGGCCGCGTAATAGGAGGCAGGTACTATAACGATTACCTGCTGGAGAGCTTCAGATGAGAAACACCTGTGCTCCCAGCCAATCACTATAACGAGGCTTCGTCTCTCCGCACTCGCCCTCGGCTCTCTCTCCGTGGCAGGTTGGCGGGCGGTCTAGCGGTAAGCGAACACACACACTCCCTCACAAATATAATGTAATCGAAATACATCAAACTGACTATGTGCATATTGATGCCCTGTTCCCCGTTGGGCTCGGCTGGAAACGAGGCTTGCAAATACATGGCTTGGAATTCCCTTTAAATCCCCCCCCCCCCCCCCCCCCGTGGGGAAATTACAGTAAAGTCAGACAAAGGGGCGGCGGTGGTTCAAGGGTAGAGTGGCTGGACGGTAACCGCAAGGTTGCCAGTTCGAACCCGGGCTACCCCAGAGTTACCGTCGAAGTGTCCTTGAGCAAGACACTTAACCCCTAATTGCTCCTGATGTGCAGGTTGGTGCCTTGCATGGTTTCCGCCGCCATCGGTGTATGAATGTGTGTAATGCACAATCTATGTAAAGCGCCTTGGATTAAAGGCACTATATAAATGCACCATTTACCATTTTACAAAGACTGCTATGTGTGAAGCTCCGGATGGTCCTAATTAGGCTACCTTTACTCACCTGAAGACTTTGAATTAATTACTTAATTTGAACCTTTAAGTTGACTGATCTGGAGCCTGACATTATTATTTTAGAGCCAGACAGAAAGTCCTGAGCTATACAACACCTATACTGTAGGTGTGCCCCCCTGAATGACTTTTGGTTCAATAAACGGGCGCCAAAGTCTGGGCTCAATCCCGTTTCCTGCCTGTCTGTCTGTCTATTGTTATTGGTATCAATCCTCACAATGTATTACTATTAGTTAGTACTAGTAATAGTAGGCTACCCATTGTATGTGGACAGACAAGTTGTGGACAAGTTGCAAAGTTGCAGTCAGTGTTTTACTACTGAATACAACATTCCAGACTTTGTTTTCATTTACATCGTTGATATAATCTCTTGCAATATATTGAATTTCGCAATATCGCAATATATCGAAAATAATAATCATTATCGAGGACCTAATATTGCCACAGATATGGTATCGTCGGGTACCCATTATCGTCCCACTCCTAATAGAAACTGAAGTTGAGCACAGCGTCTGACCCGTGACGACGAGGTGGTTGTGGTGGCGGTGGTGTTGGAGGTGGGGGCAGCGACGGTGGTGGCGGCGGGGCTGCCCTGGAAGGTGCTGTAGTCGGACCCGCCCGTGTAGTTTGACGCCTCGCTCATGGTGCTCAGGGGTCGCTCCTTCTTATCACCGCTGCTGCTGCCCTGCTCTGACGGAGCCTTGTTGGGGGCCGACCTGGAGGAGAGAGAGAGAGACATGAGATGAGATAAGGAGAGGGAAATGCAGTCGCCAAAGTCAACACCACTAGCCTCGCGTAGCCAGATTTCGTGGACCAGCAGTAGTGTATACTAGGACCAATCAGGGCCCAGTATGCAAATAAAGGACGGACATACCAGGCTATAACCAACCAAATGCAGGGCCCAGTATGTGTGTGTGACATAGCGGGCTGCGCTGCTCTGATAGGTTGTAGGTCTAACCAATAGAGTCCGTTTCTTTTTGTAACTGCCCCTTGGTAAAAAATCGAAACACAGAGGGGAACCAAACTAATATCCACGCAGTGATATCAGCATGGCAGTGTTTATTTCTGGCGGGAGTGTTTGGAACATAGAAACGCTCACAGCGTTTGTGTGATAAATAAATAAAATAAAATATGACTAAAACTAAAAAGCATTTTATTCAAAAGACTGTGGCTAAAACTAAATCTTCGGTTAAAATCCACGACACTGAGATACAGTTACAGGGCAGGAGCAAGTACTGTACATACAGCAGACACTGCACAAAAAGAAGCACCATCAATAATGAACAAAGTTTATAGACCCCTCTGCAAAGCTTGCGTCGTGCGATAAAATAATAATAATATTAATAAAAGAGTTCACACAGTAAGTAAGTAACCATGTCAGGTATATAGTGTCCTTACGTTCCAGCAATGAGCTAACATTAGACAAGCAGAGCAATTCATCTTTATGGCAAACGGCACAAAAGACAGGCAAGAGGCAAGAGAAAGTGTGTGTGTGTGTGTGTGTGTGTGTGTGTGTGTGTGTGTGTGTGTGTGTGCGAGAGATCGAGAGAGAGAGAGTGAGAACTTCAGCGTAAGTGTGTCCGTTTGTTTGTGTGCGCATGTATACGTGTGTCCTTCTGATTGATTACGCCACAAGATGAGAGAGCAGTCGCTAATCTCCAAGGCAGATTCTGTCCCTGCATTTCAGTCAGCCAATCAGACACCCCTTTGCATCTCATCCATTCCATCTTCCTCCCCCTAATGACACACAACCTATCTGTTAATGCCATTAGAGAGAGAGAGAGAGAGAGAGAGAGTAGAGAGAGTAGGAGAGAGAGAGAGAGAGAGAGAGAGAGAGAGAGAGAGAGAGAGAGAGAGAGAGAGAGAGAGAGAGAGAGAGTGAAATAAAGACGCAAGGTGCCAAAACGTGTCCGGTTGTCAGACTCCTGCTGTGGTGAAATGAAAGAAACACTGCATACCTACTATGGGGAGAACATTCCCCAGAAAATAGCTCAAACTCACACTGGTAGCTTGTAGCTATTTTTGTTTTGGCAAAGAGAATTGGTGCAGACCAGTGGTTCTCAAAGTGGGTGACGTGGTGGCACCATATAGGGTGACACAATTAAGTCCAGAGGGGTGCCTCAGAATACATTGATAGTATTTGCAATTTATCCATGTATCACTTCAGTTCAACCAATTAGATCTGCTAGTCCGCTAGTGAAGCGAACCTAGGTTGCGCTTTGCTGCGAGTTCGTTTTCGATCAACACTAAATCTCGTTGTCAAAATTAGTCGATCCACAATGTGTTGTGAGCTTGTAGATCGGCTAATTGTGACAAATGTTTCCCGCAGAGTGGTTAAATGTCAAGTATAAAAAAAAAATCCAACCTGTCCTATAATGGAAAACTATGACACACTGTATCTTAGGGGGGATATTTACATATTTACATAGCGTAGCATGACATGGTAAATGGTGCATTTATATAGCGCCTTTATCCAAGGCGCATTAGATTCACCCATACAGATGAGAAGATCTTAAATGGACTTGCACCTCCACCACTGAAACAGTTCATAGATCGAACGGACAGTGGTGACAGAACAACAAGGGCAACTACCAGAGGAGACTGTAAAGTGCCAATCAGACGTAGTGTGTTTGGTAAAACAGTCTTCTCTGTTAGAGCCTCCCATCACTGGAACAGTCTCCCTACAGAATTAAGAGAGACCTCCAACTATCTGACCTTCAAATTCAACCTGAAAAGGTGGCTAAAAACAACTCAAATTTGTAATCACGAGTAACTAACTATCAGTAGTGTTTATCACCGGTGTCATTTCTCACTTCACTTGCCATTGTTCTGTCCCCTGTACCATGTCGATCTGTTCCCGTACTGTATTGTGTTTTTGTATGGACGTAGTGTTGGGTGCTTGCACATATGCACACATGGCATCAAAGCATGGTGTTGTGTGCAGGCACACTACACTTTGTCTTTCTTTTATCTGTATTGTATTGTGTTTTTGTATGGACGTGGTGTTGGGTGCTTGCACACATGGCATCAAAGCATGGTGTTGTGTGCAGGCACACTACACTTTGTCTTTCTTTTATCTGTATTGTATTGTGTTTTTGTATGGACGTAGTGTTGGGTGCTTGCACATATGCACACATGGCATCAACGCATGGTGTTGTGTGCAGGCACACTACACTTTGTCCTTCTTTTTATCATTCATTCATTTTTTAAGAGCCTGCCCAGGGACTACAGATGAAATTTAGCTTCGGCTAACTCTGGCCCATTTACATTGATGTGAAAACTGACATGTTGATTAATGAGCTTTGTCCCTGTCAAATAAAAAAAAAAAAAAAAAAAAAAAAAAACACACACACATTCATACACCAATGGCGGCGGAAACCATGCAAGGCACCAACCAGCACATCAGGAGCAATTCGGGGTTCAGTGTCTTGCTCAAGGACACTTCGGTCAAAATACACTTGTAACTCAAAAACTTGACGATCGGCTTATTCGGCTATTTTCAGCGAAAGCTTTCCCCACAATAACAGAAAACTGAAAGCCCACTAGTACAGAGCCCTGATGGACGCCGCTCAACCATACAGCGTTTAAGTGGTTAAGCCAGACTAGCAGAGCAGACTATACTCAGTGGTGGAAAAAGTGCTCTCATTTTTTACTAAAAATCTATATTAGTAAGTAAAAGTACAAAAGTATTGGCATCAAAATGTACTTAAAGTAGCAAAAATAGAAAGTACTCATTGTGCCGAATGTCCCACACAGTTTTCAAATGTATAACATTTCTTTTGAAAATGGCCGATCTACAAGCTCGTGTCGTGATCGCGCCGCATTGTGAGCTTCGGCTGATCGGCTATTTTCAAATGGCTGAAATGTATATAAGGCTGAAGTGGGTAACAGTTTGGCACATGGGCACATTTTGTAATATAATCAAAGCCTACAAAGTGACTAAAGTTTAGTTCTTATAGAAGTAGAAGTAAAAGTATTGGGAATTGTAAATAATACTCAAGCACCTCACTTTCCACCACTGACTATACTGTAGTAGGAGGTTTACCTGGCGTCAGGCTCTGGAGGCTTGCCGGGAGGGGCAAGCTTTCCACAACTCAAGCTAGAAACACAACACAACAGGACAGGACAGGACAGGACAGGGGAGAAGTGGTTAAGACTGTGTGCTGTGAGTCTGCATCCATCTATGCTGTCTTTAACCACACTGTCAGTAGAGCTCGGGACTTCGGACCTATTGTATTAGAAGAATAAAGCACACTGAGAGACTGAGACAAAGAGAGTGAGGCCAAAATGGAGTTTGCTGCATGAATCACGGCTATTATTCCCTGGGGGGGGGCTCTCTGCTGATATAATGCCTCTGTGCCTGACCAGCTTAAATTGGCTTGCCAACTTGGCCCTGACAAATTGAAGCAAATCAAAGTTTTTCTTCTTCATTTTTGTGCGCCTCCGCCAGTCAAGAGGAAGGACATTAGATGATGTAAGGAAAGGGGAAAGTTCAAGGTTTGTTTGTTTGTTTGTCATGTTTATTTCGAATATGCCAATAAACAGAACAATTCCTTGCATTTCACAATGAAAAATAATTAAAATAAAATAGTTAACAAAAAAAAGAAGAAATAAAAGGAAAATAATAAAAGGTCCTCTCGGAGTCTCGACTAAAATCACTGTCTCCGTGTCATTATAATATATTATAAATATATTTTGGAGAAGCGCACTGATGGATTCCAAAACGTCTTCATAAATGTAGATACATCTACAGTGTTTATTTAAATGGATTGTCAGCCTGCCTGCCAGTGGCGTGCACATATAGACACTAGGGGTTGCTAGAGCACCACCTGCCCTTGCCCTCTGGACAGCAATGTGCCCTTTAAAAAAGAAAAACAGTGTACAGTATGTGGACCATGGTGACATTGATCAATTCTTGATAAACAAATAATATCTAATATATTATTTATGCCCCAAAATCTATAAATCTCACTATTATAAGGCAACCCGGTTCCAAGTGCTGCACAAGGTGCCATTTTTTTCACTTGAGCACCTGCCCCTCTAAAAGTCTGTGCACGCCACTGCTGCCTGCCCTTCCTGCATTTTGCATTTCCACCCACTGTAAGCTCTGTTGGTATTCTACCTGACTGACCTGTTTTGTTATTGTTACCGCGGGCATACAACAGCATGCAGAGTTTTTAATCACGGAAACCTGCAGTTCTGTGTAGCTCAGGGGACAGGGGACAGTTCCTTGCTATTTGCACAAGCTTTCCCTATTGTAATATAATGGTTTGTGTTGTTATTTTACATGTGTTGTTATTATTTTTCTTAGATCAATCGTATGTTCCTGTTTTTTGTTCGACTACTATTTTGTTGTATTTTGCCTGTCTTTGTTTTTAATTTCTGCATGTAAAGCACTTTGTGAGTTTTCCCTGTGAGAAGTGCTATATAAATAAAATAACTTTAGATGTTGCTATATCTGTCTGTCTGGATTGGTTAATGTCAAACCTTTTGTTTTTGTTTCCTCTGTTTTTCTTTCTTGGTTTTAATCTGGCAACATCGCTTGCTTTCCAGCCTGTATGCGGTAAACTGTTAATTTAAAATGTTAATTTGAAATGGGGCCCTTGTAGGCACAAATCAAAATGCGTTTTCAGCTCAGTGGCAAAGTGACAAGTGCTTCATAAGAGTACTGCTGGTTTAACCCTGCAAGACCCGGATATATTTCTACTTGCAAAAAAGAGATTTCAACCTTTCACTGATAGAGTATGCCTCTAATTTCAGCTACAGTATATATATTTTTAACTTGTTTATTGCAGGCAATTTGTTTCATATTACAACACATGTTCATTTTCTCTCAGTTCCTTTTTTTAAAGATGGAGTGCCGTGATTTTTTTCGACACTTAAACATGATCATCAGGTGTATTTAGGTGTATATGAGGTATAATTTTTTCAAAAAAGTGTACAGTATTTGTTAAAATGATGGTTTTATGTGGACACACCCACCAGTTCATTAGGTATGCGTGAGTTTAACCATAGCACCACCCACCTAATCCAGTCCCTCCGCCTCCTCCTTTAAGACCACCCACTTGTCCTAGTCCCTCCCCCTCCTTATAAAAGGACAGCCCATGGCTCTGCCCTTTTGTTTACAAAATGGCAAATTGGTGTCTGTAATGTAACAAAAACTCATGTTTTTGTGAATGTTAGAAGTGAACACTTCCCATATTTCTGAGATATCGTACAGGCACCATTATGCACTTATACTGCCACCATCCATGTATAGGCATATAATCCATGCATCCATACCATATCAGATCTGTTTTTTCTGATTTTTTATAATCATTTATTTATTTCCTCCAATTATATTGACCCTATTGTCGCAATCAGCTCAGCTCATCATCCAATTAGATCATAGTTTAACAGCAGAAACAATTAGTTTGATAGATCATTTAGCCTACAATATATTGTAGGCTATTGATTTCCTCCAGCTAAGCACCCTGGCATTAAAACTGTCCTTTATCTGACTGCATTGAGTTTCAGCAAAAGTCGCCAGATTTAAAGAAACAAGCGGCCAGGTCCACAAAAATAAGTCACAGAAATTGCAGTGAATATTTATGAAAACGTTTCAACAACAACCATCCTTTTAACAACATATTAATCTGAGGGTCCTTCACATGAACCATTGGTCAAGTCAACCACATCTCCCCTGAAAGTTACTTATATGAAAACAAGCCCAAGTCGCTTGTAATAGCCAGACATGGCAACATGACTCCCAGCGCGACACAACATACTTCTAATTCTTGACTTACAGCCTCGTATAAGTATTAGGACCTACATACATATTGACTACAACAGCCAACAAGAATGCACACTGTGACACTAAACTGTATCAAAGCCCGACCACTGTGATTATAAAAGAAACAACCTACTCCTTGAGAAGAGCATGAGCAACTATACAGCAGAGCAGGTAGGCTATAACTATAAGACTGGTTTGTTGTGTTTTCCTTGATTAATCCTGAGGACCCGACGTGAACATTTACTTGCTTCCAATCTAACGAAAAACAGTCTGCTCTGCTGTGAACTGGTAATGTGTGAAATGACTGTTTGAAAATCTGCCGCACAGTTAGACACAGAGCAACAAAAGCAAACTGGCTGCGCTGTTCAGTTCACACGTGTGTATGTGGCAGGCAGCTCCGCCCACAGAGGTTGTCGTATTGTATAGAGGGGGAGGTGCGTGTGTGCGTGCAATATTTTTACGTCACACTATCCGTGTTTACTTCATTGGCCCGTTTGACCGTCAAGGGTTCAGCCTCCAGGAAGAAACCCTAAATACAAAGTTATTACACCATTGGACATAAAAACGACTCCAGGGTGTCTAATGAAGTACTGTCACCCCATAGACACATGAAAAGCTGGAAAAATACAAAAATTGTGGCACTCCATCTTTAAGTGTAAAAGCAAAACAAATGACATTACATTCTAAAGAAGCATACATGCACACACATATACATACATTTGTATACCTATATATACACATTCTTCAGAAATAACGAGGACAAGAAAAAGAAAATACATGAAAATAAATTGAAAAGTAATAATTATTATTTGCCTTGCGAGTGCCTTGGGGGTGAACTTGACCTTTTCACTGTGATATGGGAGGTTTTAGCCCTTTCCACACCTAAGCGCAAAACGGTTTTGCGCCGCGGACAGAAGAAGCTGTGCGGTGTGTGCGCAGCTGGTTTTTAGACAGCTGGTGGATGGGAATTAAGCACCACCTCCGCGGACGATTGGCGCGGAGGAGAGCGATTCCGGGAATCTGGCCGTTGCGCAAGTCGTCCGTGGAAGTGGAGCTTCTTTTCCATCCACCAGCTGTCTGAAAACTGTGCGCAGCTGCTGTGCACAGCCGAGAATGTGCGCGGCTCTTTAGATAGTGTGGCAGCACCTTATCTGAGCAGCAGCTCCACCCATTCTGCTTCTAGATATTCTGCCACTGACGCCCATCTCCGATTGATCCACTGATTAATAGTAGGGGGGTTGGGTTTCATCCGATTAAGTGTCACAACCTTTCTTGCAACTGTCAACAGAATATGCATTATATAGCACTGGTCATTCGTGAATACTTGTTCATATTATGTCTAATAAAGATGACCTTGAGTTCAGTGGAATATCTCTTTTAAAGATTCTGTTTTTACATTTTTCCCAATAGATCTGTATTTTTGGGCAGTCCCAAAATATATGAGTATCATATCACAGTTTGAGTTGGGCTTAAATGGACTGGCTGTCAAAGGGGTCCTGAAGAACATCATTTAAGCTTTCCCTAATTGGCTCTGTAGTCCTCTATGACAGCCAGAACATATATCTTCCCATCCTCTATCACACTGTTCAACTCCATTTCCCATTGTCCCTTGATATGAAGAGTGTTATCTGACATGTCCAAACTAATAATGCAATAGTCCAATCTATATAGATAGTTTGTTTTTAGTTCAATGTTTGTTTTAAAAACGCCATTGACAATGAAGAAAAATTAATGTTTGTTTTGTCCCTATATGACTCCCTAACACAAACGTTAAATCCCATTAACAATAAAGATAATGTAATGTTTGTTTTGACACCGTTTGTTTTACATCATCATTACATCACCTAATCATATAGGTGATCCCTCCTCGATGTTGTAAGATGATAAGAGCGCCCCTCACTTCACACGGGTGTGATTTTATTTATATATAAGAGACACTTGTTTCTCAGCTACATTACCCAAGTTTAGCGTCCACTTTATGGGCAGAAAAAGGGATAGACTCCCACGTTCTCGGCTGGTACTGGCAATGAGTCACACATCAACCTTTACTTATGGCCAGAGGTGGTGCTATTTTGTAGCTTAATGTACGTACAATAGTACGAGAGCTGTGATTGGTCGACTTTTGAAGGGACAGACATACAGCCAAAACCTGTTCTTAGATGGCTTTGCGGCCCATCGGTCACGGAATTTGTGGTACCTGTGCTGCCAAGACACTTAGTTATAGCTTGTCGAATATAATACTTGACTTTTAATGGGGAACTTTTTACCAAAAGTTGATTAGAGCAGGGAATTACACAGTTACATTATTACAGTTGCCATTTTTTGGAGTCACTTGGTTCAATTTCTTCTTAATTTTTTCAGGCAAAGAAACTACCACAATTCATCCACATATTGGCCTTCTGACTTCACAAACTGTACCTTTATCTCATCAGAAGTCCACAATTAATTTAAACATTGCACACAACTTTGTTCAGCTTGATTTGTTTTGCTGCAGGGTGAACCTATAAGAACAATCTACAGTGTAATCCCACCTTGATTGCACTCTAGATAAGAGAATCAGCTAAATGCCCGAAGAGTATAATTGCTTTTCGTCTGGGCTTGGACCATTAATTGACACAGACCAGTCACAGAGTGCAAAATGTGGGTAAACGACGCCATTTAGCCATTACAAAACGGTGCCATTGTCTGAGAGCCGGATTGCTCCCATTTGGCGGCTACGTGGATTGCAGGCAAATTGACCGCGTGTCGGGTTGAGTGGAGGCCATCGTGCCCACAGCGAGGTCACGGGACCCCCTGTGCAGTGAGTGGGCAGGGTTGAGCCCCCCCCCCCCCTTCCAGTCAGTGTTTATTTTGTCGACTAAAACTATGACAAAACATGTTCATCGACTACCTTTTTTTCACTGACGAAAACTAAATAAGAACTTAATACAAACTAGACAAATATATTCACAATTTCGTCAACAGATAAAAACTAGACTAAAATGTTAAGCCAGTGCAGAGAAGAGATTATAACAATAATCAAACGAGTTATATTAAATAAAATAAATAAATAAAGGTCCTGTACATGCGACAGTAAGTCTTTACACTGGAAACAAACTGTATTGTAGAGCAAAAATAATACACAAAACTACTTCTTTTGAAATTAAAGGTATATTCAGTGATTTCACTCAAAAAACCTTAGGTTTCGTTTTTGGCTGTGGGACCCAGCCTTTTGTCCAATCAGGATAGAGAGTCAAAAATTAAACCTAAGGTTTTTTGACCCCCAGGGGTTAACTGGGGACAGGGAGGAACTCCTTATATGGTCAGCACACTCTATAGTAGGGAGGATTATCACAACAAAACAAAAAAATAAGTGATATTTGAATTAAGTGAAATCACTGAATATACCTTTAAATGTCAATATTCTTTATCTGAATTAAGGTAGATAAAAATAAAAAAATACAATTGAACAATCAAAGCCTCTTCCAAATGTAACTGAAAATGTTCACTTCAGATTTCCCCCTGCAATGACGCTCTAAAGGTGTCCCAGAGTCAAAGGATCCCAAAATAATCCCCAAAAAGTAATCAGAGTAATAGCCAAGGCCCCAGTGAGGCTCTTCAACGTTGAAGCACTGGGCCCTAGTGGTAAGAGGAGGGACTGCAGGTGGACCTTAGCGCCGGTTCAGTCTCTATCCTTCTTTATACTCTATGGTAATAGCTCGATAAAGTAGTCCAAAAAGTTATAAAACCAAAAGGCAATGCATTGCTAACTGGAAAAAAGCAAAGTATATCCTCCTCACCCAACCTTTAGGTCAGGAGTCCTCTGCTGGTTCCTTAGTTCACAAGACCACACCAAACACTCTTCTAACTGCCCAAAATGGAACCCAGGCTCGGCGCCTCACTTCCTGTTCCTTTATAGCTTCCAGCTGGCAGTTAACTTCCTGGAATTGGAACTATTCCTGGAACTATTGCTCACATACTTTTCCCCACAGCTCCTCCTACTGTATGATCAAACGTTGTAATTTTGTCAACAGAAAATGGATGACCATGGTTCAACTACACAAAACACCATATATTCTCTGTACACTACATTTAAGGGTTAAATATTCAACCATAGTTTAACCGATATATTCCCTTGTTATTCTCCAGTACGTTTCATTTTCTTTCAATACTCATACAAGGACAGGAAATACATGTTTTCCCACATTTATGTGGCAATGTCACAAGATCCAGTAGAACTAAAAGACATGTAATTTTATGTTTGGTTGCGCTCGGATGCTGCACTCTGAAAATAGCAGATCTACAAGCTCACAGTTTGTCGCAGTGCGACACGTTGTGAGCTTGTAGATCTGCTATTTTCAGCATTGCAACCAAGTGTAAAATCTGCCATTACAACGCCATCAGGACTCCCAAAAATACATTTGTCGACAAAATCAACTGTAGATTTAGAAGACTAATCATATGGTATTGAGTCGACTGAAACTAGACTAAAACTAAATGCAATTTTATTGAAAAGACTGACTAAAAACTAAATCAAAATGTGCTGTCAATATCAACACGACACTGCTGTTATGACTGCACTGTTTGTTCTGCACTTCAGTGACAATGATTAAAGTGGACGAGAGCCCCGCTGAGACTGACCATCATTCAGTCACTGAAGCAAGGATCAAACAGGACCAACACAACACAGCGTTCCCCCTTGGAGATTTGTCTCTTTCGTCAAGCGTTCCGCGGACATTAATGATTATTTACTGTGTGATTTACCTGGTCTGTGAGTGATGCTACTGTCTCACTATATTGACAATTTTGTCAACAGATAAAAACTAGACTAAAAGCTCTGGCCCAGATACCGTTAGAAGGAGTTCTCCTTAACGCTATGGTACTTCACTCACCAAAACAAAGATGGTTTTAAGACGTTGCAAGGCTACTTTACTTAGTGGGAACACTCAGAGCCCTCCACCTCACGTCTAAAGTACGCTGTTTGGTCAAAAGTTATTTTAATTTTATGTTATTAGTTACCATTAGTACTGCTCTTGCAGTACTCTTTTTTTATTACCACTCCCAAAATCACTACACTTTTCACTGCTACTAACTCTTAATTCCTAATTCTAACCAAAGCAATCTAATCGCAACAGTCTATATATAGACATTTAAACAACCGCTAATCAACGTCTAATCTAAGGATAGACGTCTAATAAACTTTCATTTTTAGCCAGTTTTTTTTGCATCTTTAGACACACGTCTAATAGCCGTCTTTTGCTCAGTGGGACCTTCACGGCGGTTAACATGATCATTGGCTTTAAAAGGTACGTAGTTTACCATAACAAAGCATATTCAGTGCAGCGACTTTCAAAAGATTGTAACACAGTGGTAGTCATTCTTTGAGTGCGTGCAATGTCATATCGTGTAAGAGCAAATACAAACCTCAGCCAGGGGGAAATTATCTATTGGATTCAGAAGGTACCAAAATGTCAGTTCATTCTAAATCAACTGCCACGGACTACAGGCAGATCAGATTAGGTGGAAGACACATTCATCTTTCCCTACCATTTCAGTTTTAATTCTTTTTTGCATTAGTTGTGCAGGAAGATCATTTGGCAGTCCAACACACAGTCTGAAACCACAGTTAGTATTAGGAAAAGATGGAATTAGTCGGATGGAACCCGTTATGATTAATGGCTAGACTGACTTCTTCCCTTTTTTTAAGCAAAGCACTGTCACAATTTTAAAACAGTTTTGACATTAACTGAAAAACAGAGGAAATAATAGGTTCCATTGTTAGTCTAGCTGCAAGCTATTATATTAAGAAGCATTTTTGCCCATTTGCGTTTCACCACTCTGTGGTAAAATTCTGGAAAAGTAATAAATATTCATAAACAGTGGTTCTCAGAGTTTTTAATTTCAACGACCCACATAACTCTGAAAGCGTACACATTATGGAACCAAATGGACCCATTTGTATGCTCCCACAGTTACAGACCTTAAGGGTCCATTTGGAACCCCCTCTAGGACCGCTGAGGGTCCACGGACCACGCTTTGAGAACCACTGATATAAAACAACGGGCTATTCGTTCAAAGCAATGGTTTTCAAAGGACCCCCAGGGATCCTTGAGAGGCCCCAGCAAAAATAGTTAGCACAGCATTCAAAAATCTATTTAAAGGAATAGTTCACCCCCAAAATGACCTTTCCATGCAGCAGCAGTGGAGAAGTCACAAAGAGTCTCCTTTGTGTCTCCATAGGGAACCACTGCTGCGACAAAAACAAAAACATATCCATGAATTCAAGTCTCCATGGTGTGAGTAATCAATAGAAAAAAGGGACATTTTTCGGGTGAACTATCCCTTTAACCAATTTAATGTTCAGATGGGGGTCTGAGCTCTGCGTCAAAAATACATATTTATTTGGCATGAAAAAGTTAGTGTGATGTGGAATGTAATGGTTTGACCCATTAAAACCAGCAAAGCATCAGTGTAGTTTGGATGTTGGCGTCAAACATAGCAGATATACAAGCTCACAGCGTGTCACTTTGTGCCGCGCTGCGGGCTTGCACATCCGCTATATATATATATATATATATATATATATAAGAACCACTCATTTTGTAGAATCAGCCATAATACTAAGGGAGAAATGCTGAAGCCAGAGCAGCAGAGCATACTAGACAGGAGGTTTACCTGGCGTCAGGCTCTGGAGGCTTGTCGGGAGGGACAAGCTTTCCACAACTCAAGCTAGAAACACAACAGGACAGGACAGGAGAGAACAAAATGACAAAATAAATATAAAAAATATATAATAAATCATAGCAAATTAGGATCCAATCAGGATTCAGTTTCGTCCTCAACACTCAAAGAGGTCTTGATTTGTGCGTGCTTTTGCGTTTGTTTGTTTTGAGTATATCCAACAACAAAAAAAATTACCCATTATTCTCCCGGAATCTGAGAAACAGATTACTGGGGAGAGACGTGGCTCGATAGGTGTTCATCAAAGTGATTTGCTTCCTTTAATTAAAAAAACGTTCACCAGATCTACAAGCTCACAACACTGTGTGACCTGAGGCAGATATCGCACTGTAGATCTGCAATTTTCGCCGAAGAGATTTGAAGACGTAAAGAGTGAAAAACAGAGCATAGGCTACAGTTGTAATTCAGGTCGGTTTTACTTAGAGTAGGATACAGGGCTAGCGATTTCTCTCTCTCTCACTCTCTCTCTCTCTCTCTCTCTCTCTCTCTCTCTCTCTCTCTCTCTCTCCCCCCCCCCCCCCCCCCCACTCTCCTTATCTCTTGGCTTGGCACTTTTTGGCACATTGTGTTGCCCCCCTCGGCTTGTTGCCCTACGCGCAGTGCGTATTACGCTTATAGGTAGCGACGGCACTGCACACAGGGCATAACTTGCCTTTAAAACGGTGATTTGGAATCAGAGCAGCGAGCTAATCGACCAGTTTGCCGTTAAGTCACGCATGTTTTTTTTCCAACCCTCAAATTATGTACGATGTAAGAGCAAAACAGCTGCCCATGACATGTGATTCTATTTATCTACGGTATACTTTCCAGCAATCTCTTTATGTACGGATGCATGTCTGTCTGTCTTTTCCTCACATATCCTGAGAACCACTCGCCCAACTGTCTTCACCTGTCTAAAATAGACGTGATAGACATGTATAAATAGGCCAAGCATGTAGGTATAGGCACTGGCTGTGAATAAGGACAGTTTTTATAAAGTGATGCAAAGTGTCATGGATGGCGGACTCATCTTCAAAGTGCTGTCCCATTTCTTTCACAACAATTTGGAGCCCTTGCAGCCTCTCACCCTCAAGCACTTACAGCTGACGTACGACATTAAAGTCGAATGAGGGTCCAGGGCTCAGGGCTTGAGGGAGGCAATTGGGATTGGGCCTCTTTCCATGTTGGATGACCTCCCTTTGTGTGGATGTGTTCCCTATGGTTCTCAACCTGTGGGGAGGTAGTACAACAGGGAAGGGTCCTGGATGGAGTCCACGCAAGCTATGCATGGCACTATAGGTGTCACATGGACGAACCACATCAGAAATGTGGTCCTCTAGTCTACATGGGACCCACCACGGGTCACAGACAACGTCAGAGAGAGAGAGAGAAGGACGAGGCTGGCTGGACACTGCGTCAGGCACCCGAAACTAGAGGCACGTATAGGGGAGGGCGATATGGAAAAGTATAATATCACAATTATTTTTCAAGCTGTCGATCACGATCCACAATATTATCACGATTCTTTTTCATGCTGGTTTTTATGGATATACTTAACAGTACAACCATCTACAACAAGGTAACCAATTAGACCAAATACTCATTGTATCACAATGTATACACTATCTCTGAAATGGCATATCGTGGAGATATTGTATCATCTTGGCGAGATTTATCAACATATCAACCCACCCCTAGAGGACACTCTAGGAGCCAACCCATGAGGGCAAATAAATGCTCCCGAGTCTCTCCCAGGTGACTGAACTTCTCACCCTAAAGTGGGTAAAACAACGTCTAAAAACCATACTGTGTGACTTGGGAGTCAGCTGTTCTGGTTAGAGCTTAGCACTGAGGACCAGATTCTACAAAATGTCTTCTAAATCCGACAGTTTTCTGAAAAACCTGTATGTCAGTGGTGCTCAAACTTTTTCATGTCAAGGACCCCAAATATAATGTATTTGGCCGCGGAACCCCATCTCAAAATATGTTGTTTCAGAGAACCCCCCAGATGCAAAGATATGAGTTAAAAACGTTCGCTGTGAAAGCATACATTCAAAGATTTGCACCTGACCTTTCCACGATTGTTTCTAAAATAGAAACAATCGTAGCGCGGCACTCGGTGAGCTTGTAGATCAGCTATCTTTCCAACAGCTAAAGTTTAAAATAATGGTTTAAAGTGGTTAAACGCTAAAGCGACACAGATGCCTTCCCGTCCTAATTGGGTTCATTTGCTTTCCTCGCCCTCCAGAGTGGCGCGTACACAGTGTCATTATCGGAAGCGGCACAGACCTATCACCTCCGCACCGCCCATGTTAAACACTCCTCATTTGCAATAACTTTCCCACCTCCGCTGTCGCACAGTGCCAACATATTTAAAAATACGACTTTGCACATGGTTAATTTGCATATGCTGCTCTCACACACGCACGTCACACGCACGCACACACACACACACACCTTTTGCATAGTGCTAATAGGAGCAGTGTGACAAAGGAGATAATTGGAATGGGGAGATGAAAGAGAGAAAATGTGCGAGTGAGTGATAGAGGGAGAGACGGATGTGGAGAAAGAGAGAGAGAGAGTAGATAGTTAGCGGATAGTTCCTGTCACTCAGAGCAGCCAGACTCAACTATTGCAGAGAGAGGGGGTGAAATCTCAGTCACGTATCCGACAGTGGAGGAAAGTAACTAAGTAACTTTTTGAGGTATTTGTACTTAACTGGTGAATTTCCGATTTCCAATACTTTTACTTCTACTCCACTACATTTCGGATCCAAATATTGTACTTTTACTCTGCTACATTTATTTAAAAACTTGAGTTACTTTGTAGATCTGCATTATTACTAGAAAACATTAGCCATTTGAAAATAGCCGATATGATACGACGCATTGTGAGCTTGTAGATCTGCAAATTCCTATGTGTGTATACACAATGGCAAATAAAGGTACGTATCTGCTATTTTCAAAAGAAAAATATATTTTTTTAAAACATTTGCAAACTTGTGAAATGGGACATTCTGCATAATGAGTACTTTCTACTTTTGGTACTTTAAATACATTTTGATGTCAATAATTTTGTACTCAAGTATATTTTGAATACAGGACTTTTACTTGCAACAGAGTATTCTAGTATTGCTACTATTACTTAAGTAAAAAGTCGAGTACTTTATCGACCACTGCGTAGTGCGTACTGACTGTATCAGCTGCTGCACACTCCATGCTACGCCAAAAAAGTGCTGGCCTGGGCCTGGGGGACTGGTTTGGAAGGCGGAACGTGTAATTAGTTTGTTTTTTCTTCTCAGAAGCCCTGGTCTGTTTCGGCTCGACTCTGCTGTTGCTGGGTTGTTTTTCTGCGTAAAAAAATATTTTGGCCTCGATTAAGAAAAGTTGTGCCTCTCTGTGTGTGTTGTGCATTTTCATTTCCAAGAGAGGAGATCTCATTGGGGGGGGGGGGGGGGGTGTGAAGCATTCATCAAGGATTCACAGAGGCTTTCTCGCTCTGTGTTTATGTCTGGGGACAGTGGCTATACCACACAAGAGGGGATAGAGAGAGAGGGAGAGAGGGAGAGAGAGAGAGAGAGAGAGAGAGAGAGAGAGAGAGAGAGAGAGAGAGAGAGAGAGACAGAGGGGCAAGACACACAAAAGAGAGAGACGGCAACATACTGGAGAGAGTCAAACATGATGGTTAGTGAACCTGTAACCTGCATGCATGACAATAACCCTCGGATCAGGAACATTATACCAAATGAATCACACCCGTGGGTGTTGACGTCACTCTATAAGTGCGTCCTACACCCACACACTCTTCCTCTTTTCTTCCTCCTGGTCGGTATGAGCTTGTGATTCTGACTATCATTCCTCACGGTACTGGATGCCTGCTCTGGGCTGCCTTCTCTGTGGCACACCCTTGGTGTACTGTGAGGCCGTCTCATCATTTATGTTGTGGTATAAGTGTGTATTGTGTGTACCTGTATGTATTTCCTCAGGATGGTGAGGTTGCTGCACGGCGCGCCCAGGTACTATTGGTGGCACCGAATTGGCCACAGAGACCATGGATGGGAGAGATCTATACGAGATGCTGGAGGGGCCAGCCATGGTGTCTTCCAGTCAGACGGGACTTGCTGTCCCATGCAGGCACATGGCAGGATATGGCACCCGAAGCCTCAGATGATGAGGCTTCATGTGTGGCCCGTGAGAGGCGGCATCTTCGCCTGAGTTTGTATCGTCCTCAGTTAAATATGGGCACCCGTCGGTTGTGCTTCCAGAATGTTTGTTTCCTGTGATTGGAACATTTCAGTTCAATGGAATTAACCTGGAGAATGTTTTGTAAACGTTATTTTCAGCAATGAAATGCTATAGAACTCAGTTGGTTGTGTTCTGCTGTATTACTGTGATGAGTTTCACTCCTCGTGTATGGCTTTTTGACCTGTATATAGGTTTTGGCCACTTCACTCTCCTTGTGACCATGGTTACAGGTTCATTTGAAATGAAAATGTAGGTTACGTATACGTAAACCCGGTTTTATGAATGAAAAGTGAACCTGTAAGCCTTCTTTGTCACTCTGCGGCGAAGGCTGGCCCTGTCGTGCATGACTTTCCAGTCGTCAGATAAGAGGAAGAGTGTGTGGGTGTGCAGGGACGCACTTATAGACTGACGTCGGCACCCACGGATGTGATTCATTTGGTATAATGCTCCTTATCCGAGGGTTATTGTCACATGGTTACAGGCTCACTTTTCAGACTGACTAAGAAGAGTGCCAGACAATGATTTAGATTTTTTTGTTGGTTTTATATAATAAGCAAGCAGAGCCCGCAAGTACTGTAATCGGCTGCGTATGTCAGTGGTGTTGCTCGGCCAATCAGGGACCAAGCATGTATGTCGGTACATTCCACCAGCCAATGAGAAACCACTGTTCTCGATGACGTAACTAAAGTACATTTCAAAATTGGTATAAGGTATCGGCTGGGTATGTGTGTATGTCGGTGTACTCCACCGGGCAACGAGGGACCACTGACCACTGCTGTATTTCAAACCTAGACAGTATAGTTTAGGACTCAGAGCAGCAGTCGTACCAGCAGTGGTGAGCACACCTCATGGCGCGTTCCGCTTGCGCACAAGTAGGCCATGCATGGCCTTGTATACACTAGTACTGTTGCCATTTTTACATTTATGTTCAATAAACTAATCAATCAATCAATCAATACTTTTACTTAAGTAAAACAATTGAGTACCACTGCTATCATGAGACTATCACGTCCACACACGAGGCTCTTTCTCTCTTCCCCCGGGAAACTCCTGACACACAGCCACGGGAGCACATGTATCTGCTGAATGAACAACGGCACTGCGAACACATTTTTATTAATCTATTCTTTCTACACCACAGCTGCGTTGCATCACATGGACCTGAGGGGTGGATTCTATTGGCAGACCATGTTTCTGAAAGACCCTATACAGTAAGCATGTGGTGGAAAAAGTACTACATTGTTTAAAAGCAACAACAACAACAAAAAGCATCAATACTGTAATGTAGAAATACTCTGTTACAAGTAAAAGTCTGGTAATCAAAATTTACTTGAGTAAAAGTACAACATTATTGGCATAATAATATACTTGAAGTACCAAAAGTAAAAGTACTCAGTATGTAGAATGTGCTGTTCTCACAAGGCATTATTACGTATAAAATGTATACAAATATTTTGAAAATAGTTTAAATACGGCTGAAGTGGCTAATGTATGTTTTCTAATAATACTGTAATACTGTAGTAAAAGTCCAATATTTGCCTCTGAGATGTAGTGGAGTAGAAGTAAAAGTGTAGTACATCCACAATACTCAAGTAATTCAACAGTATAGGGCAAGTTATGCTACAGTATTCTATCCCATTCTGACCGGGCACCCATTTTGGTGTTGGCATCATGTCATGCTTTAGCTATTGAAAAATATCAGATCTACAAGCTCATAGCGCGCCACCGAGTGGCGCGCTACGAGCTTGTAGGTCTGCTATTTTTGAAAAAGTCGAAGAACGACTGACATTTTTTAGAATCTGATCTCAGGTCAGAATGGGTTCATCAGACCTGTGTGTGTCCAGTGGAAACCTCGTATGAATCTGATCTCAGGTCAGAATGGGCTATTGTGCGCTGCGTGTGGGGGCGGAGGGGGCTGTCAGGAGGAGGGGGCCGAGGCAACCGCTAGCTACACACACTAACATCTCTGTTGGGAGACTGAATGCTCAACCTACGGCTGTGGTTTTCAACCCTTTTCTTTATCGTTGGATAAGACTTTGTCCACAATTCCATGCTGTATTGATGCTGGTACCATAGGAGAGAGAACGGGCAAATCTTGATCGAAATAGCAGAATTCTTCTACATTCTCTAATTGTGTAGACTTCTAGTAAATTAAGTAATGCAGATGTTTAGCGATAATTTGACTGTTGAGAGAGTGAGAGTGTAAAAATGAAACCAAATTCATTTTTCACTCTCAAGAGTTCGAGATCTAAAATGTCCATGTGGTGACCAACTCTCCATCATTTAGCTGGGGACCACCTGGAACGCCGTCAAGGACCACTGGTGGTCCCCGGACCACTGGTTGAGAACCACTGCTGTGTGCATTAACACATTCTGTACATACTGTACGACGTCTGGAAACGTCATAGGGACTCGAACCGAGGGGTACATACGACGTCTGTAGACGTCCTAGCGCATCCTCAATGATACCGGGCGAGAGAGGAATATTCTGAATTTTTTCCTTTTTTTTAAATTTGTCAGTTTGCCTTTCGGCTACCATATGCTACGCTCTGCAGTCATATTAGCTTACCGTTGATTTAGCCGTTAGCGCGGCAGAAAGAATGACTCGTCTCTCCTAATCCAGGGCGCTCTCCGTGGTTCTGAACTGATCGATCCTCATCCGTCTCTCCCGCAAAATACGCTTATATATAATCCAAACGCTTTTTGGATTATATATCGTATAAATTCAAACGATAGCAATGTAAGGTAGCAATGTAAAGCACACTTATTTAGCGGATTGTTTCCGGGTCGTGGGTTTCAGAGTAATGTCTTTCCGGCACCCCAGAGCTCCTATTTTGAAGGATTTCCGGCACTGATTTTTGTTTACCATTTTCTTTTCTTTCTTTCTTTCTTTCTTTCTTTTCTCTTCTCTTCTCTTTTCTAATTTCTGGGCCCACGTGCAATACCCTCACGGACCCTGGGCCTCCAGTGGCCGCCAGCCCACATGTTGGGAACAGTGGCCCTAACAGTACTGTATGGAACACTGTCTGTCTAAGTGGGAGAACAGAGCATGACATGCATGTTATGTGTGAGTGGATGTGGTATGTATGGTGCTAGAGTATAGAGAGTGTTTTGACCGGGGGTCGAGAGAGAGAGAGGGAGAGAGACACAGACAGACAGAGAAAGGGACTTACTGTTCATTGACGACAAATATGCAGTTGTCTTGGGAAGGCACGCCTGACACCGGATGCTTACAGGTCACCTTTCGCTCATTGTGACTGGAGAGGAAGATTGAGAGAGAGAGAGAGAGAGAGAGAGAGAGAGAGAGAAAGAGGAAGAAAGATTAAATTAAATGTGTGGTTCTCGAACCATTCTCAACCATTCCCATGTCAAGGACCCCCACATTAATTGAGTATTTAGCTGCGGATTCCGATCTGAAAATATTTGGTGGTATAGTCATTTTTGGTGGTATAGTCTTTTTTTTTTTTACCCCATAAAAGATTTGTATTGTTAAAATGTAAAAAAAATTAAAAATATATAATTTTAAGACCCCCGGGGATCCCCGGACCCCACTTTGAGAACCACAGAATGAAATTACAACAATAACGTGCTCCACACACACACACACACACACACACACACACACACACACACACACACACACACACACACACACACACACACACACACACACACACACACACACACACACACACACACACACACACACACACACAGCTTGTGTGGAGCCATGAGCCATCAAGCAGGCCATAAATTGGATGACGGTGACATTATGGTTGCCCATAAAACTCCCCGTCTCCCCGTCATAAAGTTTGTCTCAAAGATAACAATATTTTTATAAATCAATGCCTCGTAGAACACATTAACATTCATTCCAGAATCAACTGCATCACCCACTGCGGCAAGCAAAGGCTAACTTCAAACACAATGCTGAATATGTGCACACACACACACATGCACGCGCACAACGCACAACACGCACACTAACCCCAACCTATAAGGCTATGAAACTTTGTCCCCAATTTTGACAATCTCCCTGATTTATTTCGTCCCGAACATTTTGCCCTACATCAGTAACACACAAGTGCACCGGCAGGCAGCCAGCCACGCACACACACACACACACACACACACACACACACACACACACACACACACACACATGCATGAACACACACGTTTTTGGACAGCATTGAATGTAGCTGAAAATAGCCAAAGACTACCACAACATACACACACACACACACACACACACACACACACACACACACACACCTGGAGGAGAGGTGGGTGGTGCTGAACTTGAGCATGATGTCCTTGTTGACGTTATAGTAACTTTAACCAAAAAAAGAGGACAGCTTTCACAGTTTCTGTCACAGGTTCCGGCAACGAGTTTGCGCTGCGAATTATCCCGACACTTCCAAAAACAAGTCCAGTTGAAAAAGAACAACAACAAAAAAATGACAAAGAAAAAGTTGAAGTTGTTAATTCATCCCGTGTTATATGATGACATCGCCAGAGTAAAGCAACTGCTGCAACTGAACGCACACAAATCTCAGTGCTATATCCTATAGCTACTAATGATGCATGTAACTATTAGTGCACTACTTAACTGCCAGTCTAACAACAGCATTCTCTCTCTCTCTCTCTGAATATCCCCCCTCACCCTTATTGCTATACTAGAGGCCCTGCTTTAGCAGCCAGGCAGCAGCCCACACAGCATAGACTGACAGTCTCTCAGTCTCAGTCTCACTCTCTCAGTCTCTCTCTCTCTCTCTCTCTCTCTCTCTCTCTCTCAGTCTCTCTCTCTCTCCCCCCTCCCTCTCCCCCTGGCTCTCCTGCAGTCATACAAGCCTCCAACTTCTTCAGGAGAAAATATTCTGCCGCCTTAAATTATATAAATAAACTCTTGCTGATAACATAATGATCCAAAAAAGTTGGACCACTTCCAAACAGACTGGGCCCCAACATGTATTGTTGTCTGGTGTCTCTTTGCCTCTACTGGGGCATGGCCATTTGCATCTGTGGCGACGGCAGATGTCGGTGTGGAAACACGTGGAATAATAAGTGCTCTGTTAGGTAGCCGTATATAGCGAGGATCTGGATAAATAATACATCAACAGATAAATCCAGATGTCCCTTCCTCTTCCCCCGACACTGTATATTAGGCTTGTGTTAGGATTTCTGAGCTCTCATTAAACCTGCACCCGAGCAGCATACTAAACAGCTGATTTACACCCGTTTGCCACCTGAGGAAAATGGACTGTGAAGTGTTTTCGTAAAGACACGGAGATAACATGTAGAAAGGCCCTTTGGCCAACCCCACTTAGGATATGGGCACTGATGACGCAGAGGAGATTTAAGACATTTCTATAAGCTTTATTGTTTAAAAGCACACTGCATAAATCAGCAATAGAATAATCGCTGAGCTTACGCATTCAAGCTGCAGAAGTCACACACACACACACACACACACACACACACACACACACACACACACACACACACACACACACACACACACACACACACAGCGACACTAAACACCAGAATAATGTCTACAGTGATGGAGTTGTTGTTGCAGACAACAAGCCGAGCATTGACACAACCGTTAACTTTGTTAGGACCAGAACACAATCAACACATAGTGAATACATAAGACATAACAACATGCCCAGTACAACAATGACGTGTCAGCCACACTGGGGCAGTTTTTGAACAACCTCGACAGATACTTTAGATTTTAGCATTCAAAAGGAGACGATGATCTGCAGGGTTCAATCCCGGGGTACCTGCACCAACTTGGGTGCGGTAAGGATGTGTGGATTCATAATCGCGGGGCTCAGAACCGCAGGCGCGAGCAAAACATTCGGTATACGTCCGTGGAGACTCCTTTCCTCTGAGCTGCTGTGTTTAGCAGCAGGGCTCGTAAACAACACACGACGCATGTAATGAAAATGCGAGCCGATAATCGTCTTGACATTTTGCCTTCGCCATTTTCAACCCCGACAGTGAGTCACATGCCGATCCACAGACGCACACGTTGTGGAGGGAGGCGATGGCAGCATGGGGAGCATGACCGACCGTTACACTCTGAAAGTCGCGAGCACTAATCAAACTCGGGAGGGTTCCTCTTCACTGTGACTCCACGACTGTACCGTGCACACTCCCAGGCCAGCTGTAGCATACATGTGAGCAGGGGTCCTCTAATGGAACCCAGGGAGCCGGAGGCTGCACCTGGCAGTCTTTTGAGCCAGCCATGTGCATGGCACTGCCTTCTGGGTCCGCCGCCATGCTTCTGTCCCGCTGCTAAATGGCCATGATCCAGCCCTCCCTCCCCCCCCCAGTGTCCCCCATCAACCCCCCCCCCCCCCCCCCCCCCCCCCGGCCCCCAGTGTCCCCGCAGTGATGGCAATGACACGGCAATCATACGCTCATTTGAGCAGAGAGAGAGAGACACACACACACACACACACACACACACTCAGTTGGCAGAGGAAAAACAGCACTTCCGTAGCCTACTTATCAGAAATCACCGCTTGTTTTGCAAAGAGAAAAGAACAAGTTGAACTGATGAAGTGATGATTCATGCATGCTGCTTTCCGTTTAGCACCTGTGTGTGTGTGTGTGTGTGTGTGTGTGTGTGTGTGTGTGTGTGTGACATGTGTGTGCGTGCGTGTGCGTGCGTGCGAGTGATTAGAGAGATTTGGCCTTTACAGTTGTTCCAAATGAAGACAGTGAGAGATTTCTATGAATGTGCTTTCATTATACTGAGTGTACAAATGGAACCAAATGTGTATAACCACTCACACACACACATAACCACCTCACAAGTAATGTAACGCACGCACGCACGCACGAACGCACGCACGCACGCACGCACGCACGAACGCACGCACGCACGCACGCACATGCAGAGAGAAATTTTTTAAAGTGAAACAAGACGTTTAAACGTACAGTATTTTGGCAGTGCCAAAGGAGTTTCATCCCGGTGGACAGGGTTTTTTAGTTTACGTTAGGGTTATGGTTAGGTTTAGGCATTTTACTGACGTTAAATGTCAGGGTTTAAACGCAATCAAGGCTAAACACCTGTGAAAGAGGGAGTCCCGTGCCTTGATGGCGTCGTCCTGCCTGATTGAAAACAGCTTGTACTTGAACACCCGAGCGCAACCAAACACAAAATGACTTGTCTTTAGTACCAATGGATCTCTTCTCCAGCCTCCACTAGTCACTCCCTAGCATTTCAGTCTAGTTTTTATTTATTTTTTGTTGACAAAATTGTCAACATATTTAGTCTTAGTTTAGTCATTATAGCTTAGATTTTATTTGGTATTCGACAGTGAAAAAAGGTAGCTAACCAACATTTGTTGTTTTAGTCGACAGAATCAACATTTCTGCGGTCAGTGACACACACTGTTGGAGAATTGAAAAGAAAATATTCTTGTGAAATTTGTATGCTTAAAAGCATGGACATGGAATACCATAATATTCTAAAAAGACAATACTAACAGTGCTTTAACTTGTGTAGAAATCCGACGGCGACTTTCACTTCGTACCGTTTTGAACAAGAGCATCTATAATTTCACCTTGAACTACTACTACCGGCAGCTGTGTGCTTTGCCCCCTCTGTCCGGCGATTCATCCGAATGAGTACTGACACGGAATCAGCGATCCCTCCACCCCCTACGGTTGGAGGATACTATACATTCACTGTTCGCCTTGAAACGTTTTCCCAGCCTGCAAGAGCTACTGTATAGCTGTCATCATCGGTATTGGTGTTTAAGCACAGCCATTTTTTTTGCCTAAAGCGGCCATTCCCCCCCCCCCCCCTGGCAAAGTCTTATTGACCTTTTAACGTAGTTGTACTGTACACATGGTGGAGGACAGCTTGCTAGCGGCTCTCTGCACTGCGTCCGACCGCGGAGGCGCTGCAGTGTAATACAGGAGCTGCAGGAGACAGGCTTTAGTAGAGAAGCACTTGACAGGCCTTAGAATTAAAGCGCAAATAACATGCATTTTGAAACTGCTTTTAATATTTAATATCATATTGTCCATGTCCATCAAAGTTATTTCTAATGGTTTGAGGCTCAATCACCACTCTGATATAAACAGGTCCTTGTCATTTCTTTCTGGTCTTTAGCTGCAGTACCACAATGTCCTGAGGTGGTGGGGGTGCTGATATGCAGATTATTTAATATTTGAGTCATTATAATACTGATGCTAGATAAAACCAGGCTTGTTTCCATTCCATGCCAGCTTGGAAAATCAACAATGGTGGACATTGTAAACAAAGTGGAAATGCAAATTTGAAACTGAAGACTGAAGAAGTTGGAAATATACAAAGTAGTGTGACATTGATGACATTACGATGAGACCAAAATCAGTTGAGCTGTTCCTGAGAGCAATTTCCATTAAAGCACCGATATGAAAGCCTGATTGTTCAAAATTGGTTATTTGTGGGGATATAAAACACATATGGGATCCCCAAAAAACACAAAATATTTTATGTTATAGATCCTTTAAGAGAAACACTGCAGGCTTCAGTGGAAGAGCTCCCATTATGTTATTTTCCACCCTCTCTCTCACCTAACTCTATAGTTGTCAAGAGACCCACCTGGCAGTACAGGCAGAAAGTATAGAAACAACACCCTTTTCTTTTCCATGTGGTCTATATACACTCTGTCGGGGAGAAACCTCGTCTCTCCATTTAACAAATCATTGACTGCCATACCTCACTTTATCGTTTATCAATGGGACTACGTATTTATTTATTTTTTAAATCATCATGATATGCGTTCAGTAAATTATTACTAAACGCATATCATGATGATTTAAAAAAAAAAGACGCCTCTTGGTTGAGACTTTAGCGAAACTGAGAGAGAGAGCGGGACGAGGTTGAACCGAGAGTGGAACTTGTGGTGTGTGTGTGTGTGTGTGTGTGTGTGTGTGCCCGTGTGTGTGTGTTTGTGCCCGTCTGCGTGTCAGTGGGAGTCCACAGTCGGAAGGGACTGTCATCTGGGCCTGATAAAGTGTCTCTAAACGGGCAGATCGAGGCTATACACGACATCTCTTTATCATTCCGTCGCAGGAGGACTATAACCACACAGTACAGAACATCCAGAACGTTTCCTAAACCCATTTAGACCTGAGGACGCATCTGTGTTGACAATCCTCGGGAGCTATGGAAGTTACTAAACAACCAACTAGGCTGTGGTCGGAAACTAAAAACCAGGTTTACTAACATAAACATCAAATCGAATAACACCCTCATCACTGACAAACTCGATGTAGCCAACCACTTGAACATCTTCTTTACAAACATTGCAACAAAGCTGGTTAGCAAACTGCCCTCCCACTCTGGGCGTTTTGGTGTAGAGCACATCAAAGCCTTCTACAAAAACCTTGGTGTTTGTAAAGATGATTTTAAAATGGCAATGGTAACAACCGAGGAGGTACTTAAAAAACTGAGTGCCCTCCAACCCCACAAGGCCACTGGCCATGACAATATTCCCTCCAAATTTCTCAGAGACTCAGCCTTTTCCATAGCTCCAGTCATCACCCACATAGTTAACCTCTCCATCAAACAGGGACAGGTCCCCCAAGATTTTAAACTGGCCAAAGTAACCCCCTTGTACAAAAAAGGGAGTAAATTAGAACCCGGCAACTACCGCCCTATTTCTATTCTAAGCTCCATCTCGAAAGTGATGGAAAAAATAGTCTATGAACAGGTTGAAAAGTATCTTGCCACTAATAAATTGCTGTACGAGTTCCAATCTGGTTTCAGAACATCCCACTCCACTGACACATGCCTCCTCTATTTGAGCGACCACATCAAACACGAGGTGGATGCTGGAAAATACTGCGGCATGGTCATGCTGGACCTCCAAAAGGCTTTTGACACCGTGAACCACTCCATACTGGTTAACAAGCTTAAAGCTATTGGTTTTGATAGCACATCAGTGAGCTGGATGCAATCCTACCTGGAGGGGAGAGAACAGATGGTGGAGGTGAACGGAACACTGTCCCCTCCCCTCCCAGTGAGCTGTGGCGTCCCACAAGGAAGCATACTAGGGCCTTTACTGTTCCTAATTTATGTTAACGACATGACTTCAGCTTGTGACTGCAACTTGTTCCTGTTCGCAGATGACTCAGCACTGCTGGTCTCGGACAGGAACAAACTGCAGGTTGAAAAGACCCTCAGCTCTGAACTCGGTAGAATCTGCACCTGGCTCGCTGATAACAAACTATCCTTACACCTGGGAAAAACTGAATCCATCCTCTTCGGATCAAATAGTAAACTCAGCAAGGCAGATGGCTTCTTGGTTAGAGTGGGTGACAATATTATCACACGAAAAGATAAAATTACCTACCTAGGTTCCATCCTGGAGGCCAATCTTTCCGGTGATAAAATGGCCACCAACGTAATCAAAAAAGTCAATCAAAGAACAAGATTCCTTTACAGGATCTCCTCACTGGTCAGCAAAAACACCTTGAAGACCTTAACAGGAGCCCTCGTACAAGGTTTCTTTGACTATGCATCCACCTCTTGGTACCACAGCACCTCAAAGGCCCTTAAAACAAGGCTCCAGACCTCTCAAAACAAACTGGTCAGGCTCCTACTTGGCCTCACCCCCCGAACCCACCTCACCCCTGCCCACTTTGGCAGGCTGGGATGGCTTAGGGTCGACGACAGAGTACAGCATCTTGCAATGGGTCTGGTCCACAAGATTCGATACACCACCAAGATACCCATGTACCTGTCTAAATACTTCCTTAATGTAAACGAAGTCCACACCCACAACACCAGAGGGAGTGCAACAAACCATGTACAACCCAGATTCGGCACAAACAAGGGACTAAATTCTTTTCGCTCCTATGCCACCAAAATGTGGAACGCCCTACCAACAGTCATTAAGACATGTGAATCCCTTGACTCCTTCAAAACCGCTCTCAAAGGGCACCTACGGATGGCTGCATTTCCCTTTTTTTGTTTCCCATATGATGAATTCCTGTTCTGTTCTTTACCTACAGAGAAATGTCTATTTGTATGTCTCTAAATGTTTGTATGTCTTTAAATGTTTTGATGAATTGAACAATGTGGACCCTGTTGTAAACAAGTGTAATGCTTAATTGGGTCGTCCACTCACAGTTGACAGTCTTTGTATTGAGTTTGTGCTTAAAATGTACTGTAAATTCTACAAACTGTTAATAAAGATTTCAATCAATCAATCAATCAATCAAAACTTAGCCATTATTTTTATACTTTACCTATTCACCTATAGTAGCCTACTGTAGGTGAAAATGTTAATGTGTGTTGATAAATATGAAAAAGCTACTCCTGTGGAAGGGTTTAAGCAATTTAATATAGGTATGGTTTTGCACACTCAATTCATAATTAACGTTCCAAATTTAGAGGTCTGGCTTATGGACTAAATACTGCAGGTTCTGAACTGGTGGAAAAGGGTCCTATTTGTTTCTACTAGACCTTACCCGTTCTGAATATATGAACACCAAATGATGTACAGTGTGATGTAATAGATCACGCGCACGTAGGCTACGCTATCGCAAACATAGCGGATTTGTCCCCCAAAAAGCATGTTTTTTTTAAATAATTATTATGAACCTCCCCTCCATGTGTTGTAACTGTAGCTCCAACGGTTTCGGAGAGAAAAATACTTGATGTGAGTTTTCGCATTTTCCCATGTAAGTCGATGGGATATTTTAATTCACGAATGAATACATTTTTAACCCATTCTGAACGGGAACCCATTTTGGTGTTATGCTTTAGCTATTGAAAAATAGCAGATCTACAAGCTCATAGCGAGTGGTGCACTACGAGCTTGTAGGTCTGCTATTTTTTGAAAAATCGAAGAACGACTGACATTTTTAGAATCTGATCTCAGGTCAGAATGGGTTAATCAGACCAGTGTGTGTCCAGTGGAAACCTCGTATGAATCTGATCTCAGGTCAGAATGGGTTAATCAATAATTTGTTAAATTGAAAAAAGGACTTCGTTAAGACCTCCATAATATTATGGTCAGTGGGTGTGAGAAGTGGGAGTGTTTGGTGCAGCCAGTGAGGAGCCGCGGCAGCGTTTCAGACAGACATTCAGAGTTTCAGACATTGAGTGAATTGTAGTATGATATCTCTCGTTCCCTCTGTCTGGTTCTCTCGCTCCCTATCTCATATTCCGCTGACTATATAGAAAGTGCCTATTTGTACATCTCTAAATGTTTTGATGAATTGAACATGTAATGCTTGTGCTGTAATTCTGCAAACTGTTAATAAATATTTCAATCAATCAATCGCTCCATCTATTGCTCTCCTCCAATCCCTGCTCTCGTCTTATCACAGCCTGTTAGCACGTCGTCAACCACAGCCCCGAGGGCTTCCAGATTCCAGGTGAAGAAAATGCTAACAGCCGTCAGCCAATTAGTGCACGATGGATTCAGGTGTTAGGGGTGGGGGCAATGTGAAAATGTCATGTCGCCATTATAGTTGCCAAAATAGTTGAGATTGACAACATTATTTCAATCAATCAAAATATGCTTAAAACTCTCAAAATGCCATGCTTTTGTTACCATTTGCAGCCCGGCATCCATATTCTGAGAGGAGCGTTGGCCAAAAATAGCAGATCAACAAGCTCACGACTTGTGAGCTTGTTGATCCGACGTGGCCGGGTGGGTGGGCCGCAAACACATTTCTATAAGTTGTTGCCACTTTTAACCCCAAAGACAAAAAATAGCATATCCACACACACACACACACACACACACACACACACACACACACACACACACACACACACACACACACACACACACACACACACACACACACACACACACACACACACACACACAGTACACACACACACACACACACAGTACACACACACACACACACACACACACACACACGCAAAGAGAGACAGCAGGTCTGAACAAAACAATAGCTGGGCTTATTCAAAGTCAGTGTAAAATGTCAGCTACTGTTTAATGTCATTAGCGTTCGGAAGGGATGGGTGTGTCACCGACGTGTGTGTGACTATGAATGCCATGCAGGGGCCGGGGGGAGCTGCCCCATGGTCAGATGTCAAGGCCGTGTGTGTGTGTGTGTGTGTGTGTGTGTGTGTGTGTGTGTGTGTGCGCGCGCGTGTGTGTGTGAGTTCTGACCCAGACCAACAATGCTGTGGTCCTCCTTTCCTCCCACCAGAACAACTGCCATTCACCCCCCGCCCGTGCCGCGACAAACCGATAACCTTTACCAAAAGGCCACCAACGCACTCTCTGCCTCTCTCTCTCTCTCCTCCCCGAGTATAGCCTCGCCTTTCAGCCTTCCGTCCTCCGCCCTTGACCGTCCCTCACACTCTTTTCACTCTGTGTGCACTCCGCCAGCGCTCGTCATTGTCTTTTTCTTTTCCCTTTCATCTCAATCTCTATACCCTCTCTATACACTTTGTCGAGCGGATCGTCGGTACGATCGGAGGGTTACCAGTTCGACCATACGCTCGCCAGGGCTATACGTGTCACTGGGCAAGGCCTACTGTAACTGCCCCCCCCCCCCCCCCCACTTGTGATCAGAGCAGCCATCTACTAAATATCATAAGATTTTTCGACTGAAATGTATTTTGGTGGGCCTTAATAATGGCGTCGTAATGGCTGATTTGCATCGCATTGTGATCTTGTAGATCTGCTATTTTCAGCATGCAACCTGCAAGCATAAAATGAATTGTCTTTTAGTTCTACTGGATCTCTTCTCACCATTTTACTGTCGTTTCCGTTTGTTGACGAAATTATCAATTATTTAGTCTTAGTTTCATGTTATTATATCTTAGTTTATAATCTAGCTGTCCTTGGTGGAAAGAAGATAGTCGACGAACATTCTTCGTCATAGTTTTAGTCGACAAAATCAACACTATAGCAGTAGTGGTCCCTTCTCCCAGGGAGCAGAAATACTGCCCTTGCCTTCACAACCAGCCGCCCACGCATCCTTCATCATCCACCTCAGGTACTTTCTGTCGGTTATGCAATGAAGCAAAGGACATCTGCAGGATATGAAGGTGGATGTGATGCAAAATTCAAAAGCTTGCAGATTTCATTTGTGCACTCACTCTTCAATGAAATGTGAACAGACGTCAGGAGGGGGAGGAAAACTCACTTTCTCCACAGAAAGGAGATGGCATTCACGGCCATTTGGTGTTTTATATTTGTTGATATGTATTTTCATGCTATGTTGATGAATTTAATAATTAGGACCAGGCGTTTTTGTGTTATCCTGTTAGCCCAAATGTCTGCTGTTTACATGTCTGTCTAATAATGTAATCAATCAATCAAAACCTGGAACCTGTAATCCACACACATAATATGAATTAACAATGAAGTTCACATTGAAGTTCTTTGCAACTTGAATGTGAATTTTTAAGTGCAAAGTCCAAAGTGCGGATTATTGTCTTGATCACATGTTGTGAGCGCTCACATTAAAAGTATCAATACTGCAAACTGCAGTATAGAAATACTCAAGTACAAGTCAGGAAATTCAGCAGATCAAGCCGATCTACAAGGCTATTTTAAAATGGCCGAAATGTACACAGAGCCGAAGTGGTTAACACCTTGAGGGCCCGGGCCTATTTAATCCATTAATAAAATGTGCCCATCGCCTCTAGGCTTGCTGACGATGGATTCGTTTTCATAGCACTAATTTGACGCAGATTATCAATTCTCAGATCTCAGATAATTGTAGTGGAGTAAAGGTACAATATTTTGTCTCTAAGACGTAGTGGAGTAGCCTAGAAGTAAAAGTACAGAGAATTGTAAATACTCCAGTAAAGTAAAAAAATTACCTCACACAAAATACCCCACTGATGGAAAGTGAAGGCCCAGTGCTGCTGTGAGCTGGTCTGCTGCCTTTTAAATGCCAACACAGCTGTGTTTCTACCTTCACCTTTTATGTCATTATCCTTTAATACAGGGAATCACTGAACCCCTCCGCTCTCAACGGTCCACCTGAAGTGCCCCCCCGGTCTAGGATTTTGAATTTCACGCCATTGTGATTGACTAATGTTTTAAAGTAAAAACCAAATTCTGTAGATTGCTCAATATATTAGTATTGTTGTGACTATTGTCGGTGTCAATTTTGATTTAGTCTTATAGTCAAAATATTGAGCCTTTCAGTCTTGGTCTTAGTCAACAAAATGTTTGCGTGCGTGCGTGCCCTATTTTCTCCCCTGCACGTACAAAGGAAACACAGAGACTGTTGTGCACATAAATGCAGAGATAAAAATCACTATGTTCGTGTGACACAAATCTATATGTACACACATAATACATACTGTAGACCAAAGGCATTGGGAGAGGCCCTATGTAGCTGTGGTGGGTGCTACTGCTATACACCAGCTGTCACATGTTACTTTCTTGGCTTCTGTCAGAACCTCTAAAGGGCATTTTTCACAGGGGGAGCGATCGGCGTGGCTTGTGACTCATTTCGAACGGGAGGCCAGCGGGGCAGGCAGATAGGTAGGGAAGGAAGGAGGGAGGGAGGAAGGCGCGGGCATTTTCTGACAGTAAGTCAGTAAGTAACAAGCCACAATTTTTTGCCACAATGTTTGTATTTTTCCAGTTTTTCATGTGTCTATGAGGTGACGATACTTCATTAGACACCCTGGAGTCGTTTGTATGTGCAATGGTGTATTAACTTTGTATTTAGGGTTTCTTCCTGGAGGCTGAACCCTTGACAGTCAAACGGCCAATGAAATAAACAGAAAAATAGTGACATCACACTATCAGCCCCTCCCCTAAACCCTCCCCCTTTATCATACAACGACAGGCAACTACCAGGAAAACCAGGCATACTTAATGAACTGGTGGGCGTGTCCACATAAAAGCATGATTTTAACAAATACTGTACACTTTTTGGAAAAAAGTTCTTCCTCCTTATATTATAATAATACCTGAAAAAATCGTGGCACTTTTACTTCTATTCCACTACATTTCAGATCCAAATATTGTACTTTTACTCCACTACATGTATGTGAAAACTGTAGTTACTACTGTAGTTACTTGGTCGTGCTGAAACAACAGAGCTTCTTAATAATTGCAGGTTTTCATAGTAATCTGCGACCTACAGTCTCAATTATTACAAAACATACAGTAACCACTTCACTTCGGCAATTTGAAAATAGCCGATCTACTGTGTCGCGATGCGGCGCATTGTGAGCTTGTAGATTTTTATACATTTTGAATCTACAACATCTACTTTTGGCACTTTACGTACAGTTTGATGCCAAAACCTTCGTAGTTTTACTCAACTACATTTTGCATTCCGGACTTTTACTTGTAAGAGTATCTACATTGCAGTATTGATACTTTTACTTAAGTAAAACATGTGACTACTATTTCCACCACTGGAGAAAGCCTTTGGAGCTGTGCAGATGTGCCGTGCATCTGTGTGGCAAACAAGTTAAACAACACACGCTAGTGCGCTCCTCTTCCCCGTGGCTGAGCATCACGCCTCAGCCCTCCCGGCGTCCGGCATATAGCGCCTTGGGAGCTTCGAGACAACAACACCGAACTGGGTTAAACAGAATGTTGTTTTAATGACCCACGACTTAAATTAAAGATCTGCTTTCCCACAACCACAATGGTCAATTTAATTATTTGATTGCAGACCGTCTTTCGCGAGAATAATTGAAGGTTTGAATGAAACGCTGCCTTCATGTCGCACACACGCCACAGGTGAACGGCCGGCCATGGCTGCAACATCTGGCTCGCTTCCGCAACACTTGGCGCCGGCAAAGCCATGCAATTACGCCTCAATCTAAATCCATCTAAATCGCTCTCTTGTCGATTCTCTCCCTTTCTAGAAGCATTGTCATGCTTTATTTCAGATAGTCACTGTGAACAGAGAGTCGGGAAAAGTGGGAGAGATGGTCTATCGTACTTTGCTGTAAGGAAAACTACGGAAAATAGCCCGTCTACAAGCTCACAGCGCGTCGCACCGACGCGTTGTGAACTTGTGGAACGTCTATTTTCAGCATGCAACACTTTCTATAACTTCATCCCCTCCTCCCTGCCATTTCCCCCCTTCTCTGCACTCTTCTTTCCTTCCCATTCCTCTCTCTCTCTCTCTTTCTCTCTCTGACACCCTCTGTCTCTGTCTGGGGAGTGACGAGGATGACACAGACACATCTTCCTCCATTTTGTATATATCACTCCTACCCGACCAGGTGTGTGTGTGTGTGTGTGTGTGTGTGTGTGTGTGTGTGTGTGTGTGTGTGTGTGCGTGTGTGTGCGTGCGTGTGCGTGCGTGCGATAACATGCGATGCAAAAGTGTTTAGCCCGGTGGTTCCAAAACAATTTCATGACCCATTTTTACTGACACCAACTCGGCATAATTAGATTAAAGAAGAGCCATGGGTAAGATTTGGAGGAAGGTCACAATAGACTTATAGTTATGTACAGTAAATACACTCCTATAAGGTTGAGATCCACCCCCCTCTATTTAGACCAGGGGTTCTCAACCCTTTTGCAAAATGGCTGGATAATGTAAATGAAGAGTTTACATAGTACACAGAGTGCATGCATAAACTTTCCTTAATGATTATATCTGGTTTCAGTATTTACTTATGATGTATTTTCTACATTATTAATTATGATTGTTTATTGTAGCCGTCAATTTGTATTGGGGGCGGCGAGGGGGGGCGGGGGTCGTGAGACATGGCCAAAGCATTTCCGGGGGTCCCCGGCCAAACAGGTTGAGAACCCCTGATTTAGACAACAGGCCCACAATGACCACCACAAGCCAACATGGTGATGAACTGTAGTTAAAATCCTAAAGGATAACCAACCCTGCCAGTTTGAATCTTAACAGCGAGTATAGAGACATCTTACAATAACTACCTCATGAATTCCGCATGTCCATTTGAAAGACTGTCTGGTTGAAGACACGATGGAATCAGAATAACATGACTCATCCCAGAAAGAGAGTGGGTGCGGGGCAGATGTGCTACTGTTCCAGTGTAAAGACCTGAACCTAGACGTTGTTTTAAGACGTTAAAACACCTTCAAAACAACAAGCCTTTTAAAATCCATTTAGACAGGGAACACCTGTTCGCAGAACGCCGTTACACATTTCAAGCCGGGAAAACCTCTGTGTGTAGTTGTTGCTATCGTTGCTGTCGGGAAAAAACCTCTTATCTCCATCTGAAAAAAATGTGTAAAAGCATCAAAGTAGCAGATCCAAAATATTTTGCTTTTCGAGGGGCTACACTTTCTCTGCCAACCTGGGGGGGGGGGGGGGTTGGCATGAGGAGTCCAAGCTGCTTCTTTTCACCTGACAGGCGAGAGTTTCCCCGGCCGGACGTATTGCGTGGAAGGAACACGTTATTCCGACCAGTTCCTTTCCCCTCCATCAGGCGCCCCGGCTGGCCAGGGGGAGGCAGTTTAGTGACCAGGATTACTGCATGTTTTTTGTGAGGGTACCTACCCTAGGGGACACGGGGAGAACATGCAAACTCCACACAGAAAGACCCTTTCGCCGACTCCACCTCGGGTATGGGCACTGATGACGCGGAGGATGGAACACGCCCCCAGCACCCACAGCGTCCCCAGCGGGAATCGAACCCAGGACCTTCTAGCTGTGAGGCGACAGCCCTACCGACTGTGCCACCAGGTTTTGGACAGGTTTTCTCCCGACAGAGACGAGATAACCGTATAGAGCAACATATATTTTTCCAGAAAACCTGGGTCAGGATTTAGTAGGCGTTTTTTTTCCTTCTTCTTCAGAATCAGCCTCGGGTCTAAATGGGTTCGAAAACACGATTAGTGTACCGCCATCATGCCACCTTTCATGTTTCATCTTTCTGCATAATCCATCTGTTCTAGGGTTCGTGCCACTTACAGTAGCTACGCTGATCTTGCACGTGTTAAGTCAGTCTGGGTAAGAGCCCCTTCTAAATGCCTACTGTACATTATAAATTGTTCATTGATGTTATAGCATAAGGCACTGACATGGCTTGCTAATGCTAATGTGCGGCTTATGTAAAGCTGTCTCGGCAGATTTGCCAGCATGGCGAACCAGCAACAAGGTCCAAAGCCTCTGTCTTGAGGTGACCCAGCAGCACTACAGATACGGGGCAGCAGTGGCTCAGGTGGTACAGCGACCCGCTATAGGGAATACCTTTTACAATGTAAAAAGTATTCCCTATAGTGGGTTTAGTTTTAGTGATATGTATTAACTAAAACTAGACTAAAACTACATTTTATTCAAACTAAATAAAGATTTGCCGTCAACATCAACACTACACTACACTGCTTTGGATAGAACACCATCTAAATGCACCAATGTTATTTTAGCATTACAGATGTACAGTAGGCCTACCTCCTTCAAAACCAACTGTCT
The DNA here is from genome assembly GCF_964188405.1 of Protomyctophum parallelum. Classification (NCBI taxonomy): domain Eukaryota; kingdom Metazoa; phylum Chordata; class Actinopteri; order Myctophiformes; family Myctophidae; genus Protomyctophum; species Protomyctophum parallelum. Next base: position 20,906,313 of record NC_139714.1, on the reverse strand, counting down.
CAAGAGTCAGGTGAGAAGGTGTGTCCCTCGCGCTCACTCATACATGTGCAAGCAGCAAAAGCAACACACTGACTGTCCAACAGCACTACAATACACCAGTAGTTCTCAAACGTTTTCATATCAAGGACCACCAAATTGACGCTTAAGATTGTTAAGGCTCTAGCAGTGATTCTCAACCATTTTAATTTCAAGGACCCCGAGCTTGACATGCATTAGGCTACAGACCCCCATTTAATGGCCTTTCCATCTCTAGAACCCCCATTTATACAGTCAATCAATCAATGTTAATTTAACTCTGTGAGTGGAACCAAATGGACCCCTGAGGGTCCATTTGTACACTCTCAGAGTTAGAGTGCCATAAGGGTCCATTTTCAGTCTTTGCTTGCCACTTCAAGAAGGCTGTCGCTTTGATGTTGCAAGAAAGATGTATTTGGCGCTGCTCTGCGGCAACATGGGCATAAGGGCTACGCTTGCATGCGGGCCCTTTGTCTAAGACAAATTTCTTCCTCAGGAGACAAATAATAAAGAACCTTGAACCATTTGGTTCATAACTGTCATTTAGCTGGGGAGCACCTGGAACTTCCTCAAGGACGCCTGGGGGTTCCTAGACCCCACTTTGAGAACCACTGCAATACACCACTGAGCAACACAGACTGTGCAGCAGCAGCAGTATACAGTAATACACCACTGAGGTATGACTGTGTGGTGGAATGTGGAAAACATGCATGGTGACACGGTCACAGCAGCTTCTCCTGGAGACCTGGACCCACTTAAAAATCAAAGCATTCTTTGTGATAGCAATAAATACTATTACTACCACTACTACTACTACTACTACTACTACTACTACTACTACTACTAAACACGATCGATTCATTGATTGATCATATCAGCTGTCTATCAATATATTATATGGCCCTATAACACCTGCAACCTCCAATGCCGGAATCGTTATGATTTCTCGTATTTTGTTTCCCATGACTCCCGTAGTTTAAATTTATTCCTATATCCATTGCACACCACTTCGCTACATTTGTCATTATGGAGAGAAAAAAAAGAAAAAAGAAAATAAGTGGATTGGCTGTGGAACAAATAACATTTACCTTGTTGCCATGCCCAGCTGCCTCCGAGAATTCAATTTATGAGCAGCTAGCTACAGTATAGCGTGCCGTATGCCGTGAGTAACACGTTCCGCCTCTTAGCGCTCGCACAGAAATAAATAACCTTGAGTTATGTAACCGAAAGCATCGGCCCTGATGACTAGTAGCGTTCCGATGGGGGCCAAATGGATCACTTCACTCATGCTTCTTCCAGCAGCCCAGACACACACACTACTGTATCGGCTCCCTCCTTGCGTTTCCAGGGGCAACCGCGGCAGATGGCCGATGGGAAATGCAAAACGTCCCCGTCCCCCCCCCCCGTCCCCCCCGACAGGCAGAGAGGGAAGAGATCTGATGCGGGCAGACGTGAAGAGGACAGACAGCGAGATATAGGAGGCTGAACCACCGGCCTATATAGAATATATATACATCTTCATGATCATCGTCTCTGAAACGCCTGCCTCTGTGCGTTGATGATCTGCTCTACTTGTTTCCCCTGCTCCCCTCTCCTCTGCTGTTATCTCCTCTCTCGACTTGTTCTGACTGAGAACAACAGAGCCAGAACACCTGCTCTCTCTCCTCTCCTCTCATGCCCATGGCCTCTGGGTGAAAAAAAAAGGGCCAGTGATGTCATGCCTCGCCTATATCCTTTTCGCACTATACGAGCGCCCTCTCTGCGGGGTAGCGGCCATTAGCCACGCGATGGAATCTATTCCCCTGACCTCGCGCGGGTGATGAGAAATACATGAAAATTGGAATCTGAGAGAGAGAGAGAGAGAGGCCTTGGCAATGGCAGACAAATGGTACCATTGATTAGCCATTACACGGCTGGGGGTCTATACAGTGTGTGCTCCGGGTGTGTTGCGTGTGAGGCTGTGTTAAACGTGAGCAGTTATGCGCCGCCGAGTGCAGATTGCGTAACTGTGTAAATGTTTCCCATGTGCCATTCTGCATAAGCGGTACCACCAGATGTATGCAGATGTGCGCACACATGCACAGAGCAGGCTGGCAATTATGCAGTCATTAGCTCAATTAAACCGGGATAGGAGAGTGCATGGGCTTCTTAGCTCAATTGCTTTCCGGCTTCGAGGACGGGACACAGACAGGTTTACTTTTTTTGAGTGGTGCAACCACTCCCTTACGGAGCTATGCGTGTGGCTGGCTGCCTGCCTATGGGTGGGTATGAGCACGAAAATAGCATGGTTGTTTTTCACCACCTGTGCGCATCCTAACACACACACAAACACACACACACGCACATATTATAACTGTATATATGATGATTTTGGGTGTGCCAGTACAGTACAGTGACAGTACAGTAGAGGGACCCCCACACCGTAACTCTGTCATTTCTCAACCGTTTCGGACGTGGGACAGATCGCCGGAATCGGCCCAAACCCTGGGCGCGTTCCTGCGGGTCTGGATGTTCTGGGGACCCGCCCGGGGACTCCCCGGGGACCCCCGGAGACCCCCACATATTAACTCTGTAATTTCGCTGCCGTTTCGGATGTGGGGCGGCTCGTCGGAACCAGGCCAGCACCCTGGCCGTGGTCCTTGTGGGTCTGGAACTTCCCCCCACACGGAGTTGCACCACTCACTTCACATGGGTGTGATTTTCTTTTTCTTTTTTTTTACCCTTTCTCCCTAATTTAGTCGTTTAGGAGCCCCCACCGGGAGGGCCATCCTACTCGCCCCGTCCAACACACAACCTCCGTGGTGGTGAGCAGGCACTTTACCACTGAACCACCCAGGTTTTCTAATGTTGCATTCATACCGTGGCTTAGGTTAAAAAACACATTAGAGGCCCGCTACTGACCCACAGGGGTTTGTCATATGTTTGTTGTCCACCAACCGGTGCACTGTATGATGCTTACATCTGAAATTCGTCCAGTGAGAAAGGAGGGAAGGTTCTGTGGTGCAAAAACTAAGCGAGATTACAAATATGACTAGCTATGATGACTGAGACGAGACTATAATGTTAGTGAGGGACTAGTGGAGAAGAGATCCAGTAGAACTAGTAGTTTGGTTGTGCTCGGGTGTTGCATTCTGAAAATAGCTATACAAGATATACAAGCTCAGTCACAATGTGTCGCGCTGCGACGTGCTGTGAAGCTTGTATAGAACGGCTATATTTTCAGAATGCAGCCAAGTGTAAAATGAGGCATTACGACGCCATTGGAGGCCCGCCAAATCACATTGTAGATCTAGTCGAGTAACATTTCACACGACTAAAACCAAATACATTGTTTTACTCTACTCTACGAATCAAACATCTCTGCCAAAATAATCCCACTGTGGTCCGTCGTCTCTAGAGGCAGCGAGGCGGATCTTACTTCCACTCGGTATATCGTCTCCTTCCGACTGTGTCTCTTTGAAGTGGGTCACACACTGTACAGTCTTACCCGCCAATAAGAGTCAAGTGCTGTTGTCAACGCTTCATTAGAGGCTGCCTTTTCGTTTCCCTGGCTGTGCCTAGAATTATCTACCACTCGCAAGCACGACATCCTCCACACAGCAGCCCACACAAACGTTAACACACATACAGTACATCGGGGGTTCTCAAAGTGGGGTCCGGGGGACACCCCAGGGGTCCTTGAGGGAGTTCCAGGGGGTCCCCCAGCTAAATGATAGTTTGGAACCAAACGGACCCTTATGGGTCTGTAACTTTTCTTATGACCACCGCACTCTGACTTATAGTGCGTTACCCGTTCAAATCATATAGTGGAAACACACCACACCACACACCAAGCATTTTAGTTTTTGAGTGGTACAACCACTCCAAGGAAAAGCAATGTCCGTTTTCACCTATGTGACATTAATGAGCACCAGTATATGACTATGAGTACCAGTAGGGGCGCTGTTGTGCCAAAAACAGAGAGAGGGATAGTGCTGCACTGTTTTGATTGATTGATTGAAATATTTATTAACAGTTTGTAGAATTTACAGTACATTTTAAGCACAAACTCAATACAAAGACTGTCAACTGTGAGTGGACGACCCAATTAAGCATTACACTTGTTTACAACAGGGTCCACATTGTTCAATTCATCAAAACATTTAAAGACATACAAACAATTAGAGACATACAAATAGACATTTCTATGTAGCTAAAGAACAGAACAGGAATTCATCATATGGGAAGCAAAAAAGGGAAAATATACAATATACAGTGAGGGAAAATGGGGGGGGGGGGTGGAGGGGATTCAGATTTTACAGAGGCCAGTTTCGAATTGCAGCCATCCGTAGGTGCCCTTTGAGAGCGGTTTTGAAGGAGTCAAGGGATTCACATGTCTTAATGACTGTTGGTAGGGCGTTCCACATTTTGGTGGTATAGGAGCGAGAATAATTTAGTCCCTTGTTTGTGCCGAATCTGGGTTGTACATGGTTTGTTGCACTCCCTCTGGTGTTGTGGGTGTGGACTTCGTTTACATTAAGGAAGTATTTAGACAGGTACATGGGTATCTTGGTGGTGTATCGAATCTTGTGGACCAGACCCATTGCAAGATGCTGTACTCTGTCAACGACCCTAAGCCATCCCAGCCTGTCAAAGTGGGCAGGGGTGAGGTGGGTTCGGGGGGTGAGGCCAAGTAGGAGCCTGACCAGTTTGTTTTGGGAGGTCTGGAGCCTTGTTTTGAGGGCCTTTGAGGTGCTGTGGTACCAAGAGGTAGATGCATAGTCAAAGAAACCTTGTACGAGGGCTCCTGTTAAGGTCTTCAAGGTGTTTTTGCTGACCAGTGAGGAGATCCTGTAAAGGAATCTTGTTCTTTGATTGACTTTTTTGATTACGTTGGTGGCCATTTTATCACCGGAAAGATTGGCCTCCAGGATGGAACCTAGGTAGGTAATTTGATCTTTTCGTGTGATAATATTGTCACCCACTCTAACCAAGAAGCCATCTGCTTTGTTGAGTTTACTATTTGATCCGAAGAGGATGGATTCAGTTTTTCCCAGGTGTAAGGATAGTTTGTTATCAGCGAGCCAGGTGCAGATTCTACCGAGTTCAGAGCTGAGGGTCTTTTCAACCTGCAGTTTGTTCCTGTCCGAGACCAGCAGTGCTGAGTCATCTGCGAACAGGAACAAGTTGCAGTCACAAGCTGAAGTCATGTCGTTAACATAAATTAGGAACAGTAAAGGCCCTAGTATGCTTCCTTGTGGGACACCACAGCTCACTGGGAGGGGATGGGACAGTGTTCCGTTCACCTCCACCATCTGTTCTCTCCCCTCCAGGTAGGATTGCATCCAGCTCACTGATGTGCTATCAAAACCAATAGCTTTAAGCTTGTTAACCAGTATGGAGTGGTTCACAGTGTCAAAAGCCTGCTAATGAGAGACACAGAGAGAGAGAGAGAGAGAGAGAGAGAGAGAGAGAGAGAGGTGGTGGTGGGGGGGGGGGGGGGGGGGGGGGGGGGTTGGGGAGTTGCAACACTCAGCTCATTTTATTCTTGCATGATGGATCGGAGACAAACGTTTCGGCTACCCAGCGTTCATCAGTGTCTCTAAAGAATAAAAACTGGGGGTCCTTGAAATTAAACGGGTTGAGAATCACTGCTAGAGCCGTAAAAGTCTTCTCTTATGGGGGTCCCTGGCATGTCTCTTCAAATGGGGGTCCGCGGGCAAATTAGTGTCAATTTGGGGGTCCTTGACATGAAAAGGTTTGGGAACCACTGCAGTACATGCACACATTACCGCTGGTAAGGGGTGTGGTGATTATGGATTTTGATGGTAGGATTATAGTCAGAGATATTGTTATAGTAGTAGTAGTAGTAGTAGTAGTAGTAGTTTCACGACTATCGCAAATAGTATGTGTACATTTATTCCACAATACTGGAATGTATAAAACAGCGTGAGCATTTGTAAATTAGAGGTTTTATCATAGTTTTCCCCCAGGATATTTGTTTTTGTCTGCTTTTTTAAACAGTTGCTGCATTTCAAAACATAAATAATGCAGGGGCCAAATAATACATGCAAAATAAAAGTGTATTTCTTTGGAAGCTGTTGTTTAAACATCCGTGCATGGCTGCAGCATGGCTGCAGGGCTCGCCGACAGTGTTACAAAACAGTATTTTCATCTCAACATTTTATTTTATTTTTTAATCATGATTATCCTGAGCCTCCGCGGTTAATTAATTGTGACATTTTGGGGTTTTGCCCATTCCATCAGCAAACCCCTGACTCACAGCAGCTGCTGGTGAGTCTATCTAGAACATGCCTAAACAAGGCAGTGGTTCACAAACGGTGGTCCCTGAGGGGGGTCCCGGGTGGTCCCCAGCTAAATGTCGGAGAGTTAGTAACCAAATGGACCCTTATAGATCTTGAAGTCTTGAGGGATCCATTTGGTTTCATTCGACGCCCTCAAGAGTACAATTATTGTTATGATGTAGGCCTATTACTTATTTTACAAGAAGTCTACACAATAAGATAATGTAGAAGAATTGCTATTTCGGTCAACAACTCTTCTATTATACATGGTACCACATCAATACAGCATGGAATATCCAACTATTACAAAAATAGGTGGTCCATGTCTCAAATGTCGAATAAATAATGGACCTTGACATGAAAAGGGTTGAAAACCACTGTAATAAGCCAATCGGTTACAAACCAAGAGAGGAGAATAAGGGACGGAGACGGAGAAAGAGGGAGAAATACAAACGAGAGAGCGACAGATGAGCTGGGCTGTGCAAAATCATCTGAAACAAAACTCATGGCTCATTAGATACTCTGCGATGTCCTCGCATCGCACAAATCCCGAGTGCTCATTCGTGGACCAGCACGGGGTCCATTTGGTTACGCCTGCACACTCGGTGTGTGTGTTGGACATCAAGGGATGCTCCACCTATAGAACCTGTCACACAATCCAACACCGTGGCTGAGGTAGAAATCAAAGGTGCCATTTGCTTCGGTCTGTTCATCATGCTACAATCACAGGACGAATGCTGGAGATACACGCCGTCTGCAGTGACCAATCACAAGCTAGGTAAAAACACCTTCACATCCTCCCGGGAACGTGAACCTTTTCTGAATCCCGCAAAACAAACAGGAAAAGCGTCAACAAGAAGATAACAACAACAGCCTGTTTTACATTCGGTATATACAGGGACCGGTATCTTTCTTTACCGTTTGATACAGCACAGCAGCATGCAGCGTGTCACTCGCACGCAGCCCCGTCTGTCAGCCCCGTCACATCATCTCCGCCACGCGCAACACAGAGAGAGACCGATAGATGAACATGAAACGATAAGCTCTCCCATCAGAGTGGAAGTGTTATATCTCACACTGCTGCCTGCCTATCTGCGTCAACACACACCACACACACACACATGCATGCGCACACACGCGCACGCGAGCATCGCAATCATGAAAACATCATCAAAAACAACGACGACAACATACATATGGAAATTACTTCCCAGCTACTGAACTCACGGCGGGAGTCCTGCGGTAGGTAGGTGAGCGGGGCGCGGTGAGAGCGCAACGCTGCTTCCAGATGTGCTCTCGTCTCGTCCCAGCGAAGGCAGCGGCTCTTATGCTCGGCGCTGCTGACCGCTCAGCCACCCCCCTCCTTCTACCTCCCCCCCTCTCTCTCTCTCTCTCTCTCTCCCCCCCTCTCTCCCTCTCTCTCTCTCTCTGTCCCCCCCCCCCCTCTCTCTCTCTCTCTCCCCCCCTCTCTCTCTGCCCCCCCCCTCTCTCTCTCCTTCTCCCTCCCCCTCTCTCTCTCTCTCTCTCTCTCTCTCTCTCTCTCTCTGTCTCCCCCCCTATCTCTCTCTCTCTCTCTCTCTCTCTCTCTCTCTGTCTCCCCCCCTATCTCTCTCTCTGTCTCCCCCTCTCTCTCTCTCCCCCCCCCCCCCTCTCTCTCTCTCTCTCTCTCTCCCTGCGATAGACGTTCATTTATTGTCAACACGGAGAGGGAAGCAATTTTTTTCGTTTCTTTTTTTTCCTCCAGAAAATAGCCTTCCTAAGTTCCACATTTACGTTTTAATTTGTACATTATTAAAGTCGTATGACAATGCATCAGGGGTGCCACGCATTGCGAGCTTGTATAGATTCAACTCATTTTCGAATAGCCAATTGATAGCCAATTCAATTCAATTCAAAGGAGCTTTATTGGCATGAGAAAACGTACGTTTACATCGCCAAAGCAGAAGTGGAACAAGACAATCAAAATAAAACAATGTAGTTACAAATAAATATTGGCTATAAATAGGAATTAAATGAAGGTGTAAACAGAACTGTGTTACATTAACACTTTGGGTAACACCATCTTGTGAAACGTTAGCTTTATATACTTTTGAAAGCAGAGTACACTCAATGGTTTGTATTCCTTAAGGTGCTTGTATTCCATTTGACATCCTTCTACTGTCGCAGCAGCTCACACATCTCGCTGCTGTGTTTGCATATTGTTGTACTTCACCCAACAGATATGGGAGTTTTTTTTGTCATTAGTCATGTTTTCAAACTCTCCTTGGGTGATTGTAATCCGTGGGAAGTATATGTCTCTGATGTCTTGGTGCAGTGGGCAGATGGTTAGGAAGTGTAGCTCAGTCTCTACCTCGTTTTGTGTGCAGTGGGTGCACAGTCTGTCTTCTCTTGGGAGCCAGGTCTGCCTATGGCGGCCTTTCTCAATCACAAGACTGTGTTCAATGAGTCTATATCGAGTTAATGTTTTTCTTAGTTTTGGGTCAGTTACTGTGCTCAAGTATCTCTCTCTCTCTCTCTTGTTCAGCGTGTGTTGCGGTGTGGCGCTCCCTGAGATGGACGTTGTGGAGAGGGAAGCTTTGAGGGCAGAAGTGTGAAGTGCTTCTGTCTTGTTCCCCAAGAAAGAAAAAACAAACACAGCTGTGTGAACTGAGTGGTGCAACTCCGTGTGGAGTTGTGAGTTGCGGTTCGAAACGGTCGAGAAATGACAGTTACCGTGTGGGGGTCCCCGGGGGGTCTCTGGAACATCCAGACCCCCAGGAACGGTCCCAGGGGGCCGGTACGGTTCCGGTGAGCCGCCCCGCGTCCAAAACGGTTGAGAAATTACAGAGTTACCGTCTGGGGGTCCCTCTACTGTACTCTACTGTACTGTACTGTATTGTCACACCCAAAATCACATAATGGCTGCTAAAAACTCAGCTTCCCATTATGCACCTGTGCACAAGCCTGTGTGAAGCTCAACAGCGCCACTTTGTACATACATACTACACATACGCATACATACTGTACATACATACATACTAGGGACACACACTACTGGTCCTTGGAGTGGCTGCACCACTCAAAAACACACCGGAGGCTTTCTGTTGTCTTGTCCACACATCTAATGAACACCAGCGTTACCATCAGCAAGGCTGCATGTGCGTGTGTGTGCATACGTGCGTGCGTGCATGCACATTTGACAGTGTGTATACTGCTCACACGTATGTTGGTTATTTGACAGGCAGATTCACACTCGAGAGGCTTCAGAAATGTCTCTGTAAAATATGCATGCGTGCGTGTGTGCGTGCACGCATGACAGTGTGCATGCATGTCAGTGCACACGTGCATACAGTACAGTACATGTGCACGGCGGGTGAATCTACAGTGTGTGTGCGTTCACGGCGAGCTATAGAACGAACATGTCTGCCAAGACAAGATACAGTACATCTCTGTTCGGTTAAACCTGCCCCACTCAGACTGAAAGTTGTACAATTAATGAAGTAATGAGGACGCCTTCATCGATCCCCTCCCTTCTCTCTCTCTCTCTCTCTCTGAGGTTCTCTGTATTCAGAAGGCGTGCATGATGTGTAATTGTCAGTCTGAAACTGTACCTCTGGGCTATAGCTCCGGAGCTGCAGCATGTGGTTTCATAATCAGTCAGCGTACACACAGCCTGCTAGGGTGGGATAACAGGACCCCTGAGAATCACGCACGCACACACACACACAGTGACACGGCAGTTCAAACGGTACAGCGACAACTTGCCGCCTCTCTTCGATAGCGGTGGGTGCAGTACTTAGTTTAGACAGTTTTTGGTTTAGACTAGTCATTGGTTAGACCAGTCATTAGTAGCGGTATGATGAGAGGACAGCGAGAGAATGAAAAGAGAGACAGACAGACAGACAGACAGACAGACAGACAGACAGACAGACAGACAGACAGACAGACAGACAGACAGACAGACAGACAGACAGACAGACAGACGCAGACCGAGGGAGAGCTACAGTACCACAGGCTCAAAATGTCACCTAGGTCACTAGTTACTGGGTCACGGACACATTTTTATTATCAATAATTTCAAAACATTCCCAAACTAGATAAAGTGCCAATCGGCACAGGTCTCCACCAGGATTCTTCCTCAGCCTAGTGGGAATATGCGTGCACAGTTTCATCGCAATCGGACGCTGCGTTGAGGAGTTGTGGCCATTTGCTACTCCTGAAAACTGTAGGAGCCAATCGTGGCCAATCAGGATGGAATATGAGAAATCAAACAAACCTGTCTTGATCACATGACTATGGAGATCATGTGTACCGATTTGCGTGAAATTTGGATAAAATGTGAAGGAGTAATAATAGAAAATGTGTTACATATGTCGGCCTCCTGGTGGCGCTATAAAGAGCAGATGTGAAAAATTCCAGGCAAAGGTTTTTCCTTGGCCTCTAGGGAGTTGGCATACAAAGTTATCCACAGATCTGTGCAGTTAGAGGTAAAAACACTTTTGGGCCAGTTATAGCGCCACCTTGAGGCTGAGTTGAAATTGTTCATGTGGCATTTCGTCCTCGGCCTAGTGGGAATGTGGGTGCACAATTTCACGGAAATCACGCGATGTGTTCATGATTTGCAGCATTTTGTTTGAAACTGAGCACTCCTGTGAATTTTGGAAGCCAATCTTAACCAATCAGGATGGAGTCTGAGAAATCTGAAAGACCGGTTTGGTTGAATGGCTCTAGAGAGACTGTGTACCAATTTGCGTGATGTTTGGACAAAATCTGTAGGTGTACTGTGCAAAAACTTGTTTTGCACAAAGCGGCCTCCTGGTGGCGCTATAACAGGCCCTTCTGGAAAGTTTGGGGCAGAGGTTCATGGTTGGCATCCAGGGAGTGTGTGTGCAAAATTTGGCATCGACCGGGTTAACGGTGGCCGAGATTAGCTGCTCACGGACGGACGGACACACGGACGGACACACGGACGGACGGACGGACACACGGACGGACGGAGTGCAAAACATACTCTCCCCCATGCCTTCGGCTGGTGGAGACAACAAAGCTAAATTTTACTTAAGTAAAACATGCAAGTTTAACTTTTCCACATACGCTCGCGCACGCACGCACACATACACACACACACACACACATTGAATGTCAAAAAATTGCAACAACGGATTGCGTGAGCTAATGCATGTGCTATTTTGGGTGCACAGACATGCAGCGGTGTGACGAAGCAGGCATAAGAAGAAGAGGCATCATTCAGTAGCAGTGCCATCTCTACCGTCCACCTGCTGCTGATATACTGTAGCAGCGTCTTCTGGAACGTCTGCTGTGTCTGGGTCAGCTCCCACGGGGGCGCCCCGCTGGTCGGCGGTGGCTTATTTTTGAGCATAGATGAGATTTATTTTTTGGTCAAATTCTATTTCACTCGGTTGGAGTCGCACTGCATCCTGCTGACAAAATGTAGCATTCGCGCTCACTTTGCTGTCACTTGAAGTGTGCCCTAAGTTATTTGTTTTCTGAAAATAAGTGTTGAATAACTCCATCAAGCCCGAGAACACTATTTGAAACCAAGTTAACCCATTCTGAACGGTAACCCATTTTGGTGTTGGCATCATGTTATGCTTTAGCTATTGAAAAATAGCAGATCTACAAGCTTGTAGCGCGGCACCGAGTGGCGCGCTACGAGCTTGTAGTTCTGCTATTTTTGAAAAATCTAAGAATTTATTTATTTAATCTGATCTCAGGTCAGAATGGGTTAATCAGACCAGTGTGTGTCCAGTGGAAACCTCGTATGAATCTGATCTCAGGTCAGAATGGAGAAGTGGCGCCATGTTATCTTTGGTTCCTAGAAGCTATTTATTTAGTAATCATTGTTCAGTTATCGGAGTCTCCAGCTCTAATAGTGAACAGCAAATACATGTTCAGGTTGGGCTACAAACTACATCCAATCAGGAGAGAGAACTCATCCTGCAGACATAAGATAAACATGAAACATGGAAGTTTCAGACGAAATTGGAACTTTCAACAGCTCCTGATTTGATGAAACTTGCGATGTATTTTCTGCATACCAAAGAGCTGGAGAAATGGGGAGACCCCTGTTCCTGAAACTAGCACAATATTACAATCGGAATACTGCAGAGCTTTTATCTTTTAAAAATACACTTTTTTGTTTTAATCAATACGACTTAGAGCAGCAATTAAGCAATAATTATATCCTGGCAGCACTGAATTAACCTTTTATTTTTATTTTTTGCGCTGGTTGAGTTGTCTCGGATTCCACCATTCAACCGCCCCCCTTTAAGCTCTGGTTCACATGCCAAAAAGTGTGAGTATATTATAGCCTATGGCGGTGCCATTCGCTGACTGTGTAATAAGCTGCCTTAGTAGACCAGACATTAATTTCACGCAGGTTGGGAGAGCAGCTTCCATGAAAGACGCAGCGCAGACCTTCATGTACCATACTGCATGCAAATGGGATCCATGCACACAAAATATTACTATTCCTACTTCCGGGCCCCTTCCCTACTTCCTTTCACAGGTGTTACCAATGATACAAATATTAAGGCTCTGTTCCATTTAGTGCCGAGCCAGGCGGGGCCCAAAATATTGACTTAATTGTCCCTCGCGCAGGGTCGGATCCATTCCAAATTGCCGCGGGTCTCGTTCGGATCATCTGAAATTACCCGTGACCGTGAGGATCCGAGCTTTACATAATTATTAAACCCTAAAAATAGGTTTAAAAAATAGACATGCGTGTGTTGTAATTATTAAAGTCCATATTGTCTATTGAACAGAGTCAACGAGGGCCACACACACACACACACACACACACACACACACACACACACACACACACACACACACACACACACACACACACACACACACACACACACACACACACACACACACACACACACACACACACACACACACACACACACACACACACACACACACACACACACACACAGTTTGAGCAGAAGTATGGTGGGCATATTTACAGTCAAACCTACAAGTCAATTCCACTCTGACATTGTACAAATGGTGCGATGGGGTCAGCAGGGTCAACAAGCTAATTCATTCTCTGTTTTTAGTCTCTCCGGACTAAAAATAACTACAGGATATATGATTACCAGAGCATACAGTATGTGGTCTGCTTATGCCATCAAATCTTATGTAAGGAAAACATAAAGACAGGCAGAAACCTCATATCTTTTTAATGTTCAACGCAAATTTATGTGGAAAAACCTATACAAAATAGTGAAAAATTTCAGATTGGCTATTTTCACAATTATTTTAAATAATGAGGAAATGGTTAACACCAACGTGCCCATGACATAAATCACCGTCAAGTTCAAGTGCACGGTCATGTGCCCGAGACGGAGATTGATAATCTCTGTCAAATTAGTGCTATGAAAACTGATCGCATCGCTCTACAGCCTAGAGGCGCTTGTTGACGATGGGCACATTTTATGAATGGATTAAATAGGCCCGTTATGTATTCATAATTATGAATACATGTTGGGCAGCGTGAATGGGGAAAGTAAAATGAAAGACTTTTGGATCTACTGTATATGAACCTTAAATGAATGCAAGAACATTGACTTGGATGGAACATTCCTTTCTTTGTTTTATTTTCCTTCTTTTAACTGTTGTTTTGTTTCTTGGACTGGCCGTTCTGGAAATGTGTAATATTGTTGCTGCATTGTACGAAACTTATGTTCTGTACCACTACCAAAATAAATAAAACATTTTAATTATATTTAAAAAATATATTAAAATAAAATGGAACTGTTTTGGACATACAAGGTTTCCACCCGACAGCAAAAACAAAACAAAAAAAAAACACCTCAATATTTTAAGGAACTCTGTACTTTCTGGAAGCAAAAACACAGAAAGGCATCCTGTTCTAGCTTGTCAACTAAAATAGCCTGAAATTTAGGACACGTTCCTGCTGTTTTCCCTTCGATTGTCTTAAGACAGCGACAATATATATATATATATATATATATATATATATATATAAACAAACAAAAAGAAAAGAAGCCTTTGAGAAGTTGTTCCATCAACAGAAAGTAGGGCTGGACTAATGTAATGAGTTTGGGGGCTGGACATTATGGCACGTATAGCATTAGTCAAAAAAGGCATTTAACATTGGAAAAGAGATGCAGGTGGTGCAAAAATGCTCACTTCACATTCGGACACTAAAACAAAATGGCGGAACCCCGAAAGTAGTGCACTATATGGGGCATATAGGGAATGAATTCAGCCATAGTCTCTCTCTCTCTCTCTCTCTCTCTCTCTCTCTCTAGTCTGTCGTATGGTAGTTTGTTACATTGCTAAGCTCTCTGCCCAAATTTAATCAGTTTTTTGGGTTTTGGCTTATCACATTTCATTCAGGTTGCCAGGGTAACAGGTGAGAAATAGGCAGGGCATGCCAAATCAGAGAGAGAGAGAGAGAGAGAGAGAGAGAGAGAGAAAAGTACTTGTTATACATTGAAAGGGTAGAGGCAGCAGTGAGCTGCTTCAGTCCGTTTAGTGTGGAATGATTTTCTAGATTAGCAGTGAGGCACATTCCAATTAGGGTCTAGACTTCAGTAATACTACACGCACAATGTACTGTGTAAGTTCTAATGAAGCATTGAGTCTTTATTAGAGACCGCCAATATTGTTTGATGCCGATCTTGAAGAGTCCCAGATCACTGATTACAGACTTTTACTGATATTTTGTGAAAAAGTGCAACATTATCAAATCAAATCAAATCAAGTAATGTATTTGGCAGTCAAAGCAATTAAGCAACAGTTCACCATAAAATCACAGCTGGAGCTGGTTTCCACTGAGAGTTGAAAAACGTAGATTTGATTGACCCGTTACACCCAATACCGCCGTACCGCAGTTGAGTTCATAAACTTGATTATTATAAATATTTAATATTAATATTATATACTTTTTTCCCAAAAGAAATTGGGAGACACCACGATGCCGCAATACCGTGAGTAAACAGTCATTTATTATCGCGATAACTAAAAATCAATACTGCCCGAGCCCCTACTTTTACTGTACTTTACAGTACCTGAGCATTTCCGTTTTTCAAAAATCTATATACACCAAATAATGCACTATTGCAATTTTTATTGAATACTTTATTAACCACTTAAAGCCCAGCATCCGCATGGTCAAATGCGGCCACATTATGAGCTTAATTGTCTGTCGGCTATTATCAGCGAAAGCTTTCCCCACAATAACATACAGTAAAACAGAAAATACACTAGCATTGAGCCCTACTACGGTCATGCCCATATTGGGTTTAAATGGTTAACACGTCTATTAACTAACAGTACAGGTAGGACAGCAGAGCTTGAAGCTAAAACAAAAAGGCCTGGTGACGTGTTTGCATTGTGGCCCGAAATTTGTACTAATTTGTACTACAATTATCTGACATCATTAGTTACTATAGTTGCAATCGTGCTATAAATGTGGGTTCTGTCCATAATACTGAAGAAAAAAAAGAAAAAAGAACAATATTGTCGACAGCATAAAGGACGACGTTTACACTCCAGTAAATCCAAACAACATTCCGTGTTTGTGCCAGTGAACACTGCAGCACTGCCGCAGGGGGGAAAAGGGCTGCTATGTATATATATATATATATATATATATATATATATAATAGATATGAAATGTATCAGCCTGGTGCTAGCCCAGTGACACTTGATGAAAAACCTTTGTATGGCATTGTGACACACAGTAAGTCAGTGAGCCGTCACTGTTTGACTCACAATGAGTGCATCTCAGGATGCAGAATTGAGTGCAATGTCTAACTTCTAAGTGAGTTGTGCATGCACGCACGCAGACACACGCACGTGCGCACGCACGCACGCACACACACACACACACACACACACACATACAAGATACTCTACATAGCACCTGCTGTACACAGTAAAAAAGGTAAGGGTAGTATAACTTATATTTACTCGATTGACTAGAGAGTTTGATCTAGTTGCTCCCTACCGAACAGACTCAGCTCAGACTATATTTATGATGAGCACTCTCTCCTGATTGGATACAATTGGTATCCCAACCTGAAAATGTTTTGTCTTTATTTCCTAAAGAGCCAACAATGGTGTTTTCGGGGGTTGAAAAGTGAAAACGCAACCAAGTGAAACCCCTTTCAAGAGTGGAATTCTTTGAAGAAGCTCCGCGTCCCGTCTCCATGTAAACAGAAACAACGGAGGAAACGGCGAAACGCGTTATGCCACGGCTGCGTATTCCACTGGTGCAAAGCTGTAGGGGAAATTTAAGTTCCTAGGAAGAACAAGCGCTCCCCTCGCCCCGCTCATCCTAGGAATACAAATGTAGCCATCCGCAAAACCACGCTGCATTGAGGATTGTAAACAAACAGTCATGTGATAGGAAGTAGAACGGAAGTATGCATGTTCTAACTGGCAGTGCATCACCGTCACCTAGCAAGCTTTTCAATCACTGTTGTGCCTACGTCTATACGCTGAATAAAAAGTGAGAATGCAACGAAATCTTGTCGTTTTCTGTTCTCATTGTTGCCGTCTAAACGTTGTCGTAGAATCTTGACACCCCGTTACTGAACAAAGACTTCACCTTTCCATTTGTACCAAAAAAATGGAACCAAATGGTTCAATAGTTTGGTTTAATTTGTAATAAAAATAGAGACTGCACACATGGTTTCATTTGTACTCTCAAAAAAAGAGTTAACTGTGAAATGTGTGTGTGGCTAGATAGATGCATTGAAGCATGTAGCTTCTGTTATAGCGCTCCATTTCTCTGCATCACCTCCAACTCACTTTTCCCTCAACGTAAAGTGTTCTCCATCAGTCTGCCCATCTCCCTCTGCATTGCTGCTCTCCTGTTAACACAGTCACGGGGCTCTTTAGGTTGTTGTCTTCCCACAAAAGCTCCACTCCTAAACTTCCATGTCTTACCCTGAGTTTGGAAACTGATTCTCCCGCATGAGACCACAATTTCAACCAGGGCTGGACTGAGACAAAAAAATCAGCCCTGACATTTTCGCAGAATTTGGCCCAGACTGGCTCACTATGACCAGCGCGCAGATACTTTACCAATGTGTCAGGTCGAGGCACATACAAAATACTTGATATACATAAGCCCTTAACACAATCAGCGCCGGGATTCCTTCAAAATAGAAGCTCTGGGGTTATCCATTTTTGATGATGTTGGATAAGGAAGGCTTAGCTAGCTTACTGCTGTGCTGTGTGCTTGCTAATAAGTAAAAAGTACAAAAGTATCGTAATCGGCTGTCAGTCAGCTGATTCAAATCTCCGATGTGATCATTTCATCACACTTACTCCAATCACACCTCATTCCCTCAACAAGGCGGTCTGTTTAAATGCTACACGATACTATCGTGTAGCAGTTTAAGCAAGTTTAACTTTATTCCATTTGTTGCAATAAATGGTTAATGTACTTTGATGTGTTTCTGTCTGAAGTTGCATTAGCATACTCTACTTCGTTGTATTCATTAAACTAAGATTGCAGCTTTAAAGCATGCCTGCCGTAAAGACTATGCATACTTGCATAACATCTGGTTTCCTCCACATTTTGGGTTGACCTCACCTGTCTTCTACGCCTTACTTCTCTTCCATTCTCCTCCACTCCTGTGGTGTGCACACACACACGCACATTATGTGTGTGCAGTGCACGTGTTCTACACGTGCGTGTGCGAGCATGCACACGTGCCTGATCATTCCAGACAGTTCAGACCTGTGCTCTCCTCTTGCATCCTGGGAGAGTTTCCTGTGAGGCTGCAGCAGTAGTATTTTTAAACCAACTCTTTTAAAGCCAGTTCTTCATCTACGCCTGACACCTCTCTCAGGCCGTGATGGAAAAAGCACTCAAATGTTTTACTTTAATTAAATGTATCAATACTGCAATGTAGATGGGCTGTGTTACAAGTAGAAGTCCCGCATTCAAAATGTACTCAAGTAAAAGTGTAAAAGAATCGACATCAGAATGTACATCAAGTACTAAAAGTAAAAGTACTCAAAGTTCTCTTTTGAAGATAGCCGAACTACAAGCTCACAATGCGTCGCATCTTGGCGCTCTTGGCTGCTCTTTAGGCCAGAACTTCTGCCAAACCACAACACTCTCTCTCGCGCGCGCACGCACGCACGCACGCACGCACACACGCACACACGCACACACGCACACACGCACACACACACACACACACACACACACACACACACACACACACACACACAGTGTGGAATTAAGTCATGGGTGAAGTGCCGCTTTTTAGCGCGCCTGCTGTCTCTAACTGTCAAGTGTGGCGGTTGTTATTTCAACAGAGCTGGGACTTAACACGGCGGTCGAGGCTGCGGTGTGACTCGGCCGACACGTCGAACACTGGGATTCATACATTCTAGGCTGAGAGCCGAGAGCCGTGACTGCCAAGCCTTATATCCAAACCTTGGATATCCTTATATCCAAACCTCAGTATAGGGTTCACTTCACACGTGTCGTGTCCCGGAGGAATGCTGCCGAATGCCTCGCAATGGCTTCGTTTACTAAACCTTAGACTTCTTAATGACTTCTGGTCAAGCAAGAAGATGTCGTTGAAGTATTTTCCCTTAGACCAGTGGTTCCCAAACTGTGGTGCGAGCACCCCTTGTGGTGCTAGACATGAAAAGGCTAATGGTGGAGTTATGGTTTTATTTGTAATAATTAAAAAAATATATATATATAGTTTTTATCCCACGATTTTGTAACCCATTTTTCACCCCTGTGTCAATCATCTAATGTGATCCTGGGCTCTATACACCCTCCACCAACCTAGTCCCCATATATGGGGGACAAGGGGAGAGCAACGGACTTGAACTCATGCTTCCTTCATGCCTGAGTGTCCAAGTTGCTCCTTTACACCTGACAGGGGGGAGTTTCCCTGGTTGGACGTAGCGCGTGGAAGGAAAATAAGTGCAACATATTGCCTATGCTGCATACTGTATATATGCCATATTCAGGTTCATCTATATGTGCATATGTGGATATATAGGAAATATGTCTCTATATAGCTTATTTTTATATTTTATTAATTATTTATCAGCTAGGTTGGGAGGTAACAGGGGGTGCAAGGCCAAAAATGTTTGGGAACTGCTGCCTTAGACAGTTGGATTTAGCAGTAAGAAAATATAAAGTGTATAATATACGGTAGGTATCACCAACAAAACGAAATGTTTCAAAATCAAAACATTTTGGCCACATACAGTATAGCTGTAGATAGCTATGATATCTATATCAAGATATGTGACCAAAATATTTTGCCTTCTACATTATTATTGTGACAATAATCGTCACTAAATATATAGGAAAAATAAAACTTATCCCATATCACGATATTACGATATCCAAAATCCCAGACATATCTATAGTAACGGTAGTCTCATATCACAATATCAATATAGAATTGTTATATCGCCCAGCCCAACGGTGCTGTATTGCATGTGACTTAAGTAGTGCACTCGACCTGCTATACTTTGTACATCTATGCTCACATCACTCCAGGGCACAAGGGAGTGTTTTCCACGTGAGTGAAGCACTGGCCTTTGGACTTGCTCTTTTATGACCATTTTACGTCAGACAAGAGAGGCCTTCAGGCCCTGCTGAGGCCCTTTCATCACTGTCTCGGCGTACCCGCATCCCTGTGCTCAGCAACGGTGCACGGCGCGCGTGCGTATGTGTGTGCAGACTGTGCACGTGTGTGTGTCACTAATACTTCTGAGGGCCAAATGTCCCCAAAAGTATAGTAGAATTTGAGAAACAGGCATAAAGAGGATACCTTTCCTAGTCCTCAAAAGACTAATGGTTGTTTTATGGTTAAAAATAATAATAATTATATATATATTATATTGACAGCCTGTGGCTGTATGTATTATTGTCTCCACCAGGCCGAAGGCCTAGGGGGAGAGTATGTTTTGCACTCCGTCCGTCCGTGTGTGTGTCCGTGTGTGTGTGTGTCCGTCCGTCCGTGTGTCCGTGAGCAGCTAATCTCGGCCACCGTTAACCCTGTCGATGCCAAATTTTGCACACACACTCCCTGGATGCCAACGATGAACCTCTGCCCCAAACTTTCCAGAACGGCCTGTTATAGCGCCACCAAGAGGCCGCTTTGTGCAAAACAAGTTTTTGCACAGTACACCTACAGATTTTGTCCAAACATCACGCAAATTCGTACACAGTCTCTCTAGAGCCATTCAACGAAACCGGTCTTTCAGATTTCCAGAACGGCCTGTTATAGCGCCACCAGGAGGCCGCTCCAGGAGGCCGCTTTGTGCAAAACAAGTTTTTGCACAGTACACCTACAGATTTTGTCCAAACATCACGCAAATTGGTACACAGTCTCTCTAGAGCCATTCAACGAAACCAGTCTTTCAGATTTCCAGAACGGCCTGTTATAGCGCCACCAGGAGGCCGCTTTGTGCAAAACAAGTTTTTGCACAGTACACCTACAGATTTTGTCCAAACATCACGCAAATTGGTACACAGTCTCTCTAGAGCCATTCAACGAAACCAGTCTTTCAGATTTCCAGAACGGCCTGTTATAGCGCCACCAGGAGGCCGCTTTGTGCAAAACAAGTTTTTGCACAGTACACCTACAGATTTTGTCCAAACATCACGCAAATTCGTACACAGTCTCTCTAGAGCCATTCAACGAAACCGGTCTTTCAGATTTCTCAGACTCCATCCTGATTGGTTAAGATTGGCTTCCAAAGTTCACAGGAGTGCTCAGTTTCAAACAAAATGCTGCAAATCATGAACACATCGCGTGATTTCCGTGAAATTGTGCACCCACATTCCCACTAGGCAGAGGACGAAATGCCACATGAACAATTTCAACTCAGCCTCAAGGTGGCGCTATAACTGGCCGAAAAGTGTTTTTACCTCTAACTGCACGGATCTGTGGATAACTTTGTATGCCAACTCCCTAGAGGCCAAGGAAAAACCTTTGCCTGGAATTCTTCACATCTGCTCATCCTGGTGGAGACCTGTGCCCAGTAGGGCACTTTTTCTAGTTATTCTTATGTTCGATTAGTACTATATCTCTATATGTCAGTACTCAGTAGGCTGCTTATGAGTTTCCTTGGATATGTTACTGTTTGGCAATTGTCCTCCGCAGAAGATGTCCATCGTGGGCCACCGTCCTGTGTGTGTGACGTAGGACTGATCACCCGACACTCCCCACTGGCCATATATATATATATATATATATATATATATATATATACTGTATATATAACTTGTAAATAACTATTAAGGTTATTATAGTATTAAATACTTTTACATAAGTCTCGTCCTTCCAACAGTTATGGGCCTAGTTTGCCCCTAGTGTGTGTGTGTGTGTGTGTGTTCACGCACGAGCAAGCATACAGAGAAAGACTGAGGCCACTGCAGCATAATGATATTTAAAGTGACGCTTGGTTAGATATGGTAAACTGGAGGGATGCCATGTCCTTAACCTGACACATGCACGGTCGGTCGGTCACACACGCACACGCACACACACACACACACACACACACACACACACACACACACACACACACACACACACACACAACGGAAGTAGTGTCACGTCAGATGACAAATCTTGTCTATCAGCCAGCTGTCTTTCTGCAGCCAGTCTCAGTGGTAGGAGGGAGGGAGGGAGGGAGGGAGGGAGACAGACAGACAGACAGACGTTTTCAAATAATTGTAGTGGTGTTAAAGTAGAATATTTTCCTCTGAGATGTACTGGAGTAGAAGTAAAAGTACTTGAAATTGGAAATACACAAGTACTGTAAAATAAAAATTAAATAAAAATTAAAATAAAAATACCTCAAAATTGTACTTGAACTGAAGCCGCACCCACAGCTGTAGTTGTATGATAAAGGGGGAGGGGCTGATAGTGTGATGTCACTATATTACTGTTTATTTCATTGGCCCGTTTGACTGTCAAGGGTTAAGCCTCCAGGAAGAAACCCTAAATACAAAGTTAATACACCATTGCACATAAAAACGACTCCAGGGTTGCTAATGAAGTACCGTCACCTCATAGACACGTGACAAACTGGAATAATAAAAAAAATGTGGCACTCCATCTTTAAGGTTACTTTCCACCAATGATGAAATTATGCTCTTACGCTATTTTGCGGTGTCTACAATGTGAAGGTGGCACTGTCATCAATTATGGAGAAATAATCGTCTAGGTGAACGCTAATATAATGATAGTGTTAAGCGTCTGGTCGTTAATGCTCCATTAGCATGGATATCGTAACGATGTGGGTCTACTGATTTGACAGCCAGTCAAATGGCAGACGAGACGGACGTGTGTGGTCAGTGTGACGGGAGGTGATGGACGCCATTACTGTCCCTATCTGTTCTAATGGAGTGCCATTGCTGTGGAGCTGATGGTTTAACTCATTTCTGTGTTTAAGCCTCATGTTGATATGTATTTAGCCAACAGCTCTCATGAGTTGATCTCCTTGGAAGTTGGAAGAATCTGACCGCCCGGCCCACGCATCTGGTCAGATGGGTGGGCCGCATTCATTTTTGGAGCATTCTTTGGCATGCAAAACAAATTGTGTTTCGGCTTGGATCATTGGAAAGAACTTACAATTTATCTCTAACACAAACACTGTGCATGATGTTGTTTACATAATGATTTTTTGAAGGCGAGGGAAGGGAAGGGAGACATTTCAGCATGTCAGATGAAGGTGAAGTTGATGGGATAGAATTGAGCTGAGAAGAAGTATAAGCTTCACTGTATCAAAAGCAGACGAGGAGGAGATAGAGAAGAGGAGAGAGACAAACAACAAGAATGACAGAGAGAGAGAGAGAGAGAGATGGGGAGAATATGGAGGAAAAATGCAGGAGGAGGCATCATGATTCTGTCCCCAGACTCTAATATGCTGTCACGATACCCTAGGAAGGCAATTCAACTGCCTGAGAGAGAGAGGGGGGTGGGGGGGGATTTGCCGAAAGCACTTAAACCCTTATGCCTGAACGAGCTTCTTTCTGCACCCATATTGTGCTCCTCTGTCTTCAGGGACAGGATCACGCCACGGACAGACAGACAGACAGAACAACGGCATAATGAATTGGCTTCAAGGCTCGCCTGCCCCAGCGATGCTCGCAGTCAAACAGAGCATTTTGTGTTGCATAACCCCACAATCCTCCAGTATAATGTATGTATTGTTCTGCATACGGTATATGCAAAGTGCAAACGCTCTCATGATCAGCTGTCGAGAGCAGACACCACTTGCATGAGCTAAATATCACGGTTATTCTCTTTTTATGTCTCCGTCTGTCTCTCTGTAACATGAATATGATTCGTAAAACGTACTCATACAGTCTCCTTTATTCTGAAGGAAGAACAGCTGATCAACATGGACATGTTGTTCTCTATCCCTGTATGGGACTAGCTGACAGAAGCGCGGGTTATACCGCTGTCACCTCAGAATAACAACAGCCCCAACCACACACTTCAATACCATCTGTATGGCTGTCACAATACAGAAACAAATAGATACAATGCATTGTTGTAACTCCATATTTTTTCCCCGGTGAATCAATGTACTACTTTGCCATACGACCACGCGTGCCACACATTGTGAGCTTGTAGTTTTTTCGTAAATTAAATTGGAAAACATTTTGAAAACAGTACTTTGTTTGTTGCCGTCGACGATATATTATATTGTTGACAGATGCTAAACTGAGGCCACCTCTGCTCATCGGTTGTGGATGGTCACCACACACACCTACTGGAATGCATTATTGACAAAATGTCAACGCTTCAGCAGACTGGACTGGCTTTGAGCTACGTATATCGAACCCACGACATCAAGAGAGTGTTTGCGTTTTTTCTCCACAAAAAATCGATGTACAGGCGTTTGGAAATTAATGGGGGGTCGGGTGGGGGGCAGGGGGTGTATCTCAAAGCAAATACGTTTTACCCCACTACAAATATTTGACAGCTATTATAGTTCTATACTATAGGTTTCTGCCCATTATTCAACTCGTTCTGACCGTTGCAAAATGTGTCTTCAATGCTTGTGTTAGCACACTTTTGTCTTCAATGTTTGTGTTTACACAGACCCACAAAGCTGGACATAGGAAATAAAAACATACAGTAAGTAACCCCATATGCCCGATGATGAAAATAGCCAATCTACAAGCTCACTAGTGGCATGATGAGGCTATTTAAAAAAGAAAAAGGCGTAGACAAATTTGACACGTTTGAGGACATTTACTTTGCTATTGTAAGCATTTTTATGTTATGTTATAACTACTTTTACTCAAGTAAATAATCAGAGTATTTCTTCCACCACTGGATGATCCCCAGGGAAGCTGTGATGGGATCAGACAAGGTAATAAGTTCCCTCCCTGCTCACATGTGGAACGTGGAAATGCCGCGTCTATCAGCTGTCACTCATACACATCTAGCCTGACATCTGCTGAATTGCGTGCCGCTATAGCCGTGCGCGTACAATAGCAGATCTGCAAGCTCCCAATGCGCCCCCAAACTAAACCGACCTTCCTCAGATAGACAAGATGTTTGATCAAACTCAAATCTGAATATTTTGAGTTTTGGCATTTAAAATCGCTTTGTCTGTTGCACTGTTTTGTTGTCCAGTTGTTTGAGTGTTGAATGTTCAATGGACCATAATGGCAACAAGCCTTTGGCCTTTTGTGGCTGATCCATTTAGAGTTATTTTTACTGCTGAAACTTTACAAATAAATAAATCAAAAATCAAATTCAATCAATTTCAATACAGGCAATAATGAGTGAATATATTTGCTGAAGACACAAATGCATCCGCCCACTTGTCTGTCTGTAGTTCAGGAGCTTTCTAAATGAGACATCCGGTCATTATCCCACTTCATCCTCGTCATCCTGCTGGCTATCACATACACGACTCCTACTGGATTTCATCCTGCTGGCTATCACATACACGACTCCTACTGGATTTCATCCTGCTGGCTATCACATACACGACTCCTACTGGATTTCATCCTGCTGGCTATCGCATACTGGATTTCCATCGCTGCTGATCAGAAAGGGAAAGTCCTTCTAAATGCAAAACAGTTTTTAAAAAAAGAATAGTGAAGATAGAAAATCTACAATCTCACAACGCCAGGCACTGTGAGCTTGTACATCTGCTATTTTCTCTACTTTTTTTGCAACACTCTTGTATGATGAAGTAGGGCATTGATGTATGAAAAAAATAAATAAAAAAATAAGACAAAAATAAAGTTGAAATAGGGGTCGGGGACAGGGACGGTATCTTATTTTATATATTCAACTCTTTCTGAATGTTGCAACATTCATGAAGAGAAAGCTTGGAGAATCTCGACAGCTTCCCCAGCTTCTGAACTTTTCACCGGGGTGGAACTACAGGCTGTCTTGGAGAGACAATCCGATCGTAAGAAAAACATCTCACCCTGAACTTCTTCCAGTGCTGAAAAGCACAACTTCCTGTTGTAAAACACATTACCATCGAGAACAACACAAGGTAGTGAAGCAATACAAGAGTGTTGCCCAAAAGCAGTGAAAATATATATATTTTTAAAAGATTCCTACCTACCTACCTTCCTTCCTTCCTTCCTTCCTTCCTTCCTTCCTTCCTTCCTGCCTTCCTTCCCAAGTTCCCATTAACCATCCCACTGTCCTTACTGCGTGCTCAGCCACTGGTGAATGAAAACACTGTTTTCAACAGAGGCCCATTAAAGATGTCCAAATGGCACATGAATACCATAATGAATAGGCGTCATCCATGTTGCCCGCCGTGGGAAATGAGCATGACATCAAATAGCTGTCAAACGCCGGAGGACATAATGAAATATCTAGACAAAGACAGAGCAGCGCTTTTATCATGACTGTACTCAGTCATGCCATAGACATAGATGTCTGTATTACTATTCTTGTGAGGACATAGAACATTTAGGACAGCATTGGAAATAGTAATACAAAGAAAAGAAAATTGCGTGATACTGGCTCACAAACAAAGTATAAACAAGGCATAACTTTAATGCTTTAACATCCCATAAAACTAAAAATGTATAATAGTAACCTGAATCTTGAGCATAAAGGGCTTTTCAGACAGAACGCCTGCATGCTCCTGTCGCGGGTGTGAGTGTGCGGGTGGTCGTGGGAGTGTGCGTGGAACGATCGCGAGCGTGGCAATTTCACGGGACCGCTGATCCCTTCAGATTGTCCGTGCCTCCCACTACAGTCACCATGCCTGTCATTGGAAATGGAGGTGTGTCAATCATTCCCCAACTATTTTTCTTTTTTGAGGACCAGGACGATAATTGTCCTGGAAAGTCTTGTTTCATAGTTTCGGTTCTCAATCTCTATAGGCCACTATACTTCCGTGTGACACGCACACACCATTATCAACAATAAAAGCCCTGTATTAGTGTATACGGAACTGAATGTCATTTGTGATGAAGGGTTAACAGTACATATAGGCTAGCGGTAGTCCATATCTTAGGAGAGGAAAACTCTCTCTCTCCCTCTCTGTGCTCCTTCTGTCATAGGCACACATATTATGGGATATGTGTGCTGTGTGGCATGCACATACACATTAATTTGCACACACACACACACACACACACACACACACACACACACACACACACACACACACACACACACACACACACACACACACACACACACACACACACACACACACACACACACACACACACACACACACACACACACACACACACACACACACACACACGCACACACACGCACGCACAGTTCCCTCTGCTCTTGACATTGGATCAGTAGAGGATAAACTGGGTCAGACACAGGGACATGTACATACAACTACACAGGCACAATTCATAGTTATGGGCAGTTCAATGTGTCTTGTTTTCTCCCCAAAACCACCAGAAAGCAGAGGTTTAGCATTATGCTGATGATTTCTTGGCAGTCAATGAGTTAAATAAATACCATAATACCATGGAATTATGTCTTGTTTTACATAATATTAATGTTATAATATAACACCCAAATAATTTGCTAAACACTAAGAGTTTTTTTTATAATATTATTATATTATCAGAGATAGAGCGAGAGAGAGATAGAGAGAGAGAGAGAGAGAGAGAGAGAGAGAGAGAGAGAGAGAGAGAGAGACAGAGACAGAGCGGGAGGGGCGGGGGGGGTGGAGCAGTCCTACTTCAGGCTGCTGTTGTTATGGTTACCACTCTCCACGCACTCATCACCCGCACACACACACACACACACACACTTACACGCGCGCACACGCACACTTGCAGAATCACAAGTGCACTCAACACACGGACCAACATACATGTATGCATCATCATGTAGCACACATTTAACATACATGTATGCACTGCACGCCAAGTAGAAGGAGATGGATATGCACTGAGAGCTAGGAGGCTGGAACAGCACTTAGACCCCATATTGTTGACCCAGAGTGCCTCAGGGCTCCGCGCTAGTGTATTTTCTGTTTTACGCTCACGTTGACACACACGTCCTCTGCCATGGGTCCATCCATTGCAGGTGGACATGGCAATGGGCTCCATATGCACACACGCCATTTTGGAAAGAACTTGGGCCCCTTCTCTACTTCCTTCACAGGTGTTACCGATGATACTAATGAAGGCTCTGTTCCATTGTGGTCAAACAGAGTCAGGGTTCTATCTGGAAACACTCTGCTACACCAGTGCAGTGGGCCTCAAAGTGTCCTTGAGTGGGTTCCAAATGCCCCCATACGGGTGTGTAACTCTGAGAGTGTACAAATGGAACCAAATGGACCCGTTCCATTTGTACACTCTCCGAATTATGGGGGTCCTTGAAATTAAAAAGTTTGAGAACCACTGTACACTAAAACAGAGCCTTAATTAGTGTCATTGGTAACACCTGTGAAGGAAGTAGGGAAGAGGCCCGGAAGTAGGAAGAGTTATTTTGTATACTGTACATAGAGACCATTGTCCCAATGAATCCATCCATCCAGTTAACAGACACCCAGACGCATACTCAAATGTGTTGACACACACGCGTGTAGGCTACTGCTTTGCTTAATTGATGGTCAAAGATACATTGATGACAAATGAAAGGCAAAGAGTTGAGACAGATCACGTTCCAGTGACATTCAACAATCCTATCTACAGAGAGAGAGAGAGAGAGAGAGAGAGAGAGAGAGAGAGAGTTCTCGTTCTTAAATAAAGGAATTAATCTCTGAAGGCAGAATAGACGACATCCATTTGGCAATTGGCACGGGTCAGGGGTTTTTATGATCCGCAGGTCCCGCATGTATTAATACTTTGACTGGGCCCAGCCCGCCCCGCATCACTGTATCAATTTTCACAACAAGGACTGGAGGCACAGACGCTCGCAATGTTTTGTGTCCTCCTGTCCTCTCTTACAATAAGAGCGGCCACACACAATCCGTGCGGCACAAACACACACACACGTGCGCAGTAACACAGTCACGCTGTTTTGGGATATATTGTTCAAATGAGGAGCTCAACCAGCACAGCTCCACAACACTACGGTAGGCTGTACACGTT
The DNA here is from genome assembly GCF_964188405.1 of Protomyctophum parallelum. Lineage (NCBI taxonomy): Eukaryota > Metazoa > Chordata > Actinopteri > Myctophiformes > Myctophidae > Protomyctophum > Protomyctophum parallelum. The sequence goes on along the minus strand of NC_139714.1, from coordinate 20,877,456 downwards.
TCCTCCCAGGACTTGTGTCAACGACAATCATTTGTAAAATTCCATTATAGGCTACATTATTTAACCCACCCCAGCCCGCCTCGCAAATAAAGAGAAAATATAGCTCAGCCCGCCCTGCGGGTAACCCACGACACGCATGCAAAGCGTGCACACACACACACACACACACACACACACACACACACACACACACACACACACACACACACACACACACACACACACACACACACACACACACACACACACACACACACACACACACACACACACACACACACACACACACACACAATTAAAACAAGGTAACACCATGGACTCCTGCAGGAGAAACAAATACAAATACATGTCAATGCTCTTACCTGTTGAAGCGGAGCAGTGAGTTGATGGAGGAATGAAGGAACATGGAAGAGAAAGAGAAGATAACTGTTAAGGGCCTTTCAAATGGGAAGTGGTGAACGCAGATGTTCAAGCGTAAAAAAAGCTTAACAGAATCCAGGTCCTTCAGTGCATGTTAAAGCTTACCTCTAACCACACAAGACACACACTATACGACTCAGTGGTTCCAAAACTTTGTAGCTCAAGACCCAAAAAAGAAGTTTGCCCGGAACTCAAACTAGTGAAAATAGCAGATCTACAGCGTGTCGCTTTGCGCCACAGTGGGAGCTTGTAGATTTATTTTTCTTTGATTCCTTCATGAAATTTACTGAAAGAAATCTTTGAATTTTGTTTTTAATTCATGGAAATGTTAAATATAGGAATCCCATACAAACAACCAGTGTTTGTGAACCTGTGCACAACGTGACTTTGACACATTAAGGCCTATTCATATTCCTGTCTCCTCATCAAGACCATGCACCTCACTCAAGACGATATCGTTGCTGTCGTGTGGAAACCTTGTATATTCAAAAGAACATAGTTTTTTAATTATTTAGTATAGTAGCCAATGATATTATAGTGACATCACCTCAACAGCATAGAGGGCTGAGCACAAACTGAAGCCCAATACTGCCCCCTAGGAATGCAGCTTTGGAACTGCAGCATGCCACCAGTGGTGGATTGTAACTAAGTATGTACTCAGGCACTGTGCCTAAGAAGCCCCACCCTCTCCCACTTAGACACTTTCCAGCCGGGCATGGATTTTACACATTAAATACTGGTTCATTTCACAAGGCCTGCTGCCATATGCACTGGACATTTATTTTTTTAAACAATGTTTTATCATAATATTTTGTGTCAGGCATAATATGCATTTGACATATTATGTCAAATGTTGTCATATAATACAAAATCTCTCTCACACGCACACACACGAGGTGTTTGATTGAAGGAACAAAGTGTGTCCTTTTTTGTTTCCAAAATGAGGGACGATTCCACGTGTGTTCCAACCGCCTAGTCGCCCAACGCACAGTTAAGCAAAATGAAATGCCACCCCAGAAATGATTCACGGAAACAAAAGGGCCCTCACAGAGGGACATCCAGCTTGCGCTGTGTGTGGCCACTGTTTGTAAGTGAATGTTGATTATTCCCAGAGGGGGGGACAGCCTAATTTTCTCGCTTGGTGATTGTCAAAGCTTTCATTATAGGCTCCAGGCTGAGTCATGGCAGCGTCAATCACTGCCATCAAGGCCAATTCTTTTAAAAACAGTCCTCAAATTCACTACTCGTCAATACGCGTCCTATAAATTAATTATGCAGGGCGCTCATGACGCTATAAGAAAGCCTCGCTGTGTTTCATTTTTTTGGAATCGCTCCGGAGCCTAGACATGGCTGCTAGGCCCCCGCCCGCACCGTTTCTGTTGCTCCATAGCCATTAGCTTCTGTTTTAGCCGCGGCCTTTGCTATATGAGTCATTGTGACCATGTGTGTGACCACCTACTAGGACAGTCTGGCCATTGCTACTGTACATGTACTGTATATCCCTGCATCAAAGTCACTGACAGGTTGACAACATGTCCCAAAGGTACAGTTAAGTTACTTAAGTGAGTCTCCCAGTCTCTCCAGCTCTTTAACACTTAGCCTGCTAGCATTTATTGAAAAATTAGGATCTAATTCACGCCAGCATTTTTCCCAGTTGAGCTCTTATTTTGAAAAGCCACATTTCCAGACTTCCGGAAGTAGACATATCCTAGGAAGTTTAACGGGTCTCGTTCAACTGTTTACAAGATGGATCTATGCCGGGGCACTGGAGGCCTCCACATCGTCGGCTCTGTGCCGTCAAAGAAACGTTGTTTTGACCAAAAATGTCATCTGGGACAAGGAATAGGAGATACAGGCGATACAGATATAATGGATTATTATGGCGAGGACGATCTAAGATGGACGATCCATTGTCATGACAACAGATAGCTACCCGATGCTAACGCAAGTAGCATTATGGCTTGATTGATCGAAAGCGCTATAAAAGCGCAATTGCCATTGATCAACGGCAATGGCGGTAAGCGTAGTATTAAATAATAGGCTTCAATTGACCTAGATCTACGGCAATGGTGCGGAAACGGTTAATGCATTAAGACCAGAGGCCCGATTCTACAAATGCCTTCTAGTACTAGTATAATTCTCAAACTTTCTCGTGCCGCGGATAGCCATCTGAAAACTTTGAAGTTTTGAGATGATAAAGAAAATAAATTTACATTTTTCAAAATGTTAAAAAATAGCAAGCATGGCCCCATTATATATACCTGCTATTTTTGATTAGCCAATGACCACATGCCTGAAGAAGGTCAGTAGACCGAAAGCTTGCTAAATAAATCCCTTAATTTTTTCTCATGAATAGCCAATGATAAAATTAAAAAGATCACACAGATGCATTCTCAGTTTTAACGGGTTGATAAAAAGAAAATAAGTGGAATTGGAAGAAATGAGCAGACAAAATAGTGAACTGAAACCTTGAAGTTAACTGAAGCTGCTACTCTCTCCTGTATTGCAATTTCTGTTTCTGTTTATCAAAGAGCTGGAGAGACAATGCTCTGAAAATGCACACTGCACGCAGGCCACCCATCTGACCACTTAGCCACGAATGCCTTCACGTACTGTACATGGGCCCTGCAGACCTGATGCGAGAACAAAAAAGGTTGAGAATCAAATGATAGTTCTCAACTGAGCAGACTCTCAGTCAGCACCAGTGAGGCTACAACACCCTCTAGTGGCCACAGCCCTGACCTGCAGCCAGTGGGTGGTGGAAGCAATCATTCAGTGAGTCCCTGCAGGTGCGTGGGCATCTCATTGCTTTTGCAGGCTGTGTTGCCCAGGGCTAGGAGGCTCTCTGTGTGCTTCTTCACACACACTGTGGGCGCGTTCGGAAATAGTGCACCGTGCAATGCAAAATAACAGCATGAATTGTGGTTTTAAATGTGCAGTGGTGGAAAGTAACATTGACTCAATTACTGTACTTACATTGACTCAAGTACTGTACGTTACAAGCACAGTATAAGTTACAATTTTGAGTTACTTTAACTTCCACTCCACTACATCTCAGAGGCGAATATTGTACTTTTACTCGACTACAATTATTTGTAGTCAAGTTACTAGTTACTTCATAGATTGTGATTACAAACCATACATTTCCGACATCAGCCCTATACATTTCGACCATTTAAAAATAGCCAATCTCATAAGTTAAAGCTAAAGCTCATAAGTCGATGTGATGCGACGCTGACACAGTGTGAGCTTGTAGATCTGCTATTTTCAAAAGATGTGTATACATTTGAAAAGTTGAAATGGAACATTCTCCACAATGACTACTTTAAGTACATTTTTATGCCAACAATACCTTTGTACTTTTGCTCAAGTACATTTTGAATTCCAGACTTTTACTTGTAACAACAGAGTACTACACACGAGTGCTACTTTTTCCACCACTGTAAGTAAAGTTTAAACATACAAACTACACGGAATGATGCTTGTCAGACACTGTGTATGTTTGTGTCAGCTCTGTGATTTTTGATAATTGGTAATTTGATAATTGGTCATGCTCATTATAAGAGTAAACCTACCCTAATAATAGTTTTATCTAATAGTTTAATCTTTTATTATTTCTTATTCTTATTGTCTTATTACGTTTGAAATGTACTAGGTATTTGTATGCTATGTCATGTATGTCAGTCCTGTTTGTATTCTTTGATGTTTGATGTCTGGGGACTGCAGATGTAAATTAGCAAGTTTTGCTAAATCTGGTATATATTTACACTGCATTTTTAATGTAATGTTCATAAATATACACTGTCCCGACCAAATAAACGAATAAATAAGATGAACTGTCCACAACTCCTCTGAGAGACAGAGTGAGTAAACATAAGATGAACTGTCCACAGCCCTCCTCTGAGACACAGAGGAGGGCTGTGTCTGGAGCGGATGGTAATTTATGTCATGTTGTAGTCACTGATTTGTAGTCATCAGGCAGGAAACCACAACCGGAATAAGAACTACCCAAAACCAGTAAGACGCCCAAGGGCGAGAAGTGGCGAGGTCACATGCACGCATCCGCCTTGTTGACGGCAGACTGCTGGGCAAGCGCTGGCGTTTTGGCATGGGGGTGGCGGGGTGGGGGGGTCAGATCAACATGGAATGAATTCTGTACTGGCCATATAAGGAGCATGTCTCGAGTGTACAGGGTTTGATGAGCTCAGATCAACATATGGAATGTCAGAACAGGTCAGCTATACGGTCGCAACTCTAGGAGCTATACTGTCGCAACTCTGGGAGCTATACTGTCGCAACTCTGGGAGATATACGGTCGCAACTCTGGGAGATATACGGTCGCAACTCTGGGCCGTCCATGGAGTGGATGGTTGGGTGAACAGAGTCTTCATTCAGAAGCAGGCATTCTGTCTTTTTGGCTTTGGCTGCTGACACTTCTAGTGATTTTAAAAGCTCTTGAGCAGAGTTTATGTGTTCAGCAAACAGTGCGATGTCATCCGCGTAGTCAAGGTCGGTCAGCCACTTCTGACTTTGACGACCAGATCTTCTGCATATTGTGAGACCTCTGGAGGAGATGGTATCCATCGCTTGCCTAAGGACATAGTCAACGACAGTGGCTACGTTTACATGAGCAGTTAAATCCCCTTTTCATTCCGAATAGAAGTTCAATCCTATTACACGTTGTCATGTAAACACCTACAACAACTTAAATCCGAATGATAATGCTCGATGCGATCTAAAAACCATTCCGATGTCACTGGCCGGATTATTCCAATGTTCAATGCGATTGAAAGAAAATTGGACTCATGTATACACTGCTTCGGATGTAAGTTCATTCAGGTCTTTCTGAGCACGCTCCAAGGCGCTCATATCCAAGGCGCGCCAGGGAGTTTGCACATAGAGCGCGTTATTTCGTGCATTTTGCAGATCCGAAATCCACAGAAAAAACGTGGAGCAGCAGCAGATGATGATACTCCTGATCTGTGTGTGTGTGTGTGTCTGGCCGTGCTGTAGATAATAAAGTACACATAAAAACGAGATGATCACCTTCCCAGCGGAGAAGGGGAGCTGCAGCAGGTGGGGAAAAAAAGACGGTAAACATAATATGTCCGCCCCTATCCAAGCAGCAGCCTCAAAACTACTACGGAATGAAATGATGGGATTTCAAAGTGTCATCTTTCGTCTGACAGTCACAATGAATGAACTGTCTATATTTTATGTGTCCAGCAGATGGCGTAGTTTCACGTGAATTAACATATATCATGTCTTATATCACATGCATGTAAACAATCATTCGGAATGACCATTTCCCATGGAAACGTGCAGCAAAAAACATTACTTCCGAAGTATTTTATTCAGAAGTATTCATTCGGAATGATCACCCTGCATATAAACGCGGCCAGCGACAAAGAGAAAAGGAGCGAGCGAGTGTGTCACCCTGAAGGATGCCTGTGGTTGTCTGGAATTCCTTTGTAGGTCCATGAATGCTCTGCACAAAGCAGACAGGGTTCTCATACATCACTGCTATTGCTTTCACCGTTTCTTCTGGTATTCCATAGTTGAGAAACAAACATGTAGCTAGTTGAAATGTTAGAGACCACAGAAGTGAACCTTTTAAGCCCGTTTTCTCAACTAGCTGTTTTCTGCAAGACATTACTCTATAAGCCATATCTCCAAAACTGGTGGGTCAAACTGAACAACCAATATGTCAATTTGAAGCTATGATTCCCGAAAATTAAAAAAAATAAATCCAATGGCAGACCCTCAGTCAAATTTGGTCACAAATATGGACATGCCTGATGTCAGAATACCATGTCATCAGCTTCATAATGAACATGCCGGCCTATCGGCACTTCACATGCCCATATATGGAGATGCCTGTGGGTGTGTGAGTGGAGAGAGGGAGTGCGTGCGTGTGGCCTCTAGTTTGTAAGATTGACTTTCACCATGCATGGCGTTTCATTCGATGACTACGGAAGTTTTCCGCTGCGTTTCAATAAAGGCCAATTCCACAATGTGGATTAATATCCTTAAAAGCTGAAGGGGAAGCATTTCTGAATTACCTAAGTAAGATCCCCCGCGGCCACTTATCACCACAATAGCTGTACATCATACAGAACTGAAACGAGAGTGCACGTCATCACAATGATGTATCACGTGTGATCGCGCAGCACATTTTTTATCCACAATTAAGCCCCGAGACTGAAGAGAAAAGAAGCGAGCACAAGCTAGAGGATTCAACGATTGATGGCGGTATAACGCCTCAATGTTTCTAATGGCAAACCACCCAGATTTAAAACAACGGCGTCTCCACCTGAGTCATAAGCTACTGTGGCTATAATTCAGAGCATGGCAACCTTTTTTAATTCTCCCTGGCGACACAGGAGCAGGTGTATTCCAGACGGCACTCTGGAATACACTCAGCCAGCGTATAATTAGAAGTTACAAAAGCCCCCCCCCCCCCCCCCCCCCCCCATTGTGAATCATAGCTATGCTCGGAGGAGAGGATAGATCTTGGGTTGAAAGTTTCCACTTTCCATGCAGACTTAAATGAAATACATTTGTGCTTTAGTCAAGTACATTTGGCTTCTGTAAGAGTATTTCTGCATTGCATTAAAGGACCACTTCACCACTTTTCAACTTATCTTCATATATTTGGTACTCACTAATGTTCATGATAAAATACCACATTATTTTCCTACTAGGTCTGTATCTCATAGGAGGGCTGTGGGCTGCAGTTCAGAAACCCATCCACCAGTGACATCACCATCAGGCAGATTTATTTTTAAACAAGATTTTTTGGAAAAACATATTTCGATTTTTATTATCATGAGAACGATGGCTTCCATTATCACATTGCAACTCTTCAGGAATAGAAAGCCTGCCGTTTCTATTAGCTTGGATTCCCCATCGATGATGTCACGGTGGACGGTTTTCTTTTGAAACGTGACACGACGCATTCTGAGCTTGTAGATCTGCTACTTTTGCTAGAGAAACAACAAACTAAGACAGTAAGACAGACATGTCAGGTGAGAACAGAGGACGGAAAGAGAGAGAGAGAGAGAGAGAGAGAGAGAGAGAGAGAGAAAGAAAGAAAGAAAGAAAGAAAAACTAAATGAGTAAGAAATAAAGATCAAACAAATGAAACAAACTGCTGAGCTTGTATATTGTCTATTTTCGGCACGTGCCACCCGTCCCGTGCTCAACTAAAGTATGACTCCGGCTTAAGCAAAAGACGAGAGCACTGGGGAGGCATTGTTGCATGCATGGGAGCTCTTCTCTCGCACATGCACGCGCGCGCACTCACACACACACACACACACACACACACACACACACACACAGTGTGTGATGTGTTCCGCCAGAGAGCATACAGGATTCATTATGGAGTCATAATTAAAGGATAAAAAGGTGCCCGATACTGCCGGGTCTGATCCCAGGGGAGCTGCCTGATCAAAGCTGAGCCCAGACGGGGTGGGGACGGGGGGGAGAGAGAGAGAGAGAGAGAGAGAGAGAGAGAGAGAACACTAATGACAGTGGCAGGCCAGAGTTCTGAGCAGTGTCTGCTCTCTCTCTCTCTCTCTCCCAGCCAACAGTGGTGGGATGTTCTTTTACTGAAGTAAAAGTATCAATACTGCAATGTAGAAATTCAATAATTCAAAATGTACTTAACCCATTCTGACCTGAGATCAGATTCATACGAGGTTTCCACTGGACACACACTGGTCTGATGAACCCATTCTGACCTGAGATCAGATTCTAAAAATGTCAGTCGCTCTTCGATTTTTCAAAAATAGCAGACCTACAAGCTCGTAGCGCGCCACTCGGTGGCGCGCTATGAGCTTGTAGATCTGCTATTTTTCAATAGCTAAAGCATGACATGATGCCAACACCAAAATGGGTTCCCGTTCAGAATGGGTTAAAGTACAAACTGTACTTAAGTAGAAAGTACTCATTGTTTTTTAATGTAGTTTTCAAATGTATAAAAAATATTTTTTTTTAAATAGCAGATCTATAAGCTCACAATGCGTCACACCGCAACGCATTGTGAGCTTGTAGACCTATAGCTGTGAGGAGAGAGAGAATGACAGATCGAGCTTCAGAAACACTCACGCATACATTAGTGCAGTGGCGCTCTCAATCTTTTCCGGATCAGGCCAGATAGGGCCCTTCTTTCCTATATGTAATATTTGGCAATTTGGTATTAAAAAGGTCTTAAAGGTCATTCAATTGTAACTTTAGAAATGTGCAGATACCCTGTATATTGTGTATAATAGCCTATACATGTATACTGAATGTTGCTTTGTTTACTGTTGAGTGAGAAAACAACGTTGCACATTAACCCATTGTGGGCGGGAACCCCTTTTGGTGTTTTAACACTAGCATGTCTGAAGTAAAATCAGACACAAGTAGCATGTGCTTAAATTTACATTTAGATATTCTTTAAGATGTAAAAAAAAAATCTGAGATGATTGACGAGTGGCACGCTACGAGCTTGTAGGTCTGCTATTTTAGAAAAATCGTGAAAATGTGTTTGAATATATTCTTTCACAGCGAACGTTAACCGCTGACATAGAAATATGGGTTTTTCAAGAAAACTGTCAGGATTTAGAAAGACATTTGTAGAATCGCTCCCAGGTCAAAATGGGTTAAGCACATCAAGCAACCCCCAGAATGGGAACCACTGCATTCGTGTGCACTGTGCACACATTCAGTACTGTACATGTACGTGCACTGTGCACACATTCAGTACTGTACATGCACGAGCTGTGTGTGAATCTGCATGCAGGCAGACACGCACATCTGTAGGGGAGCCGCGTAGGCGCCGCAATGAACACACACACACACACACACGCACACACACACAGAGGCTGTTACGAGCCATTGTACTGTCATGCATGTAGCCACGTGACATGTTTTCTTTTTCAGTCCCACACAATGGACAATAGAAGATAAGACCAAGAACAGCTAGTTCAGAGCAGATGCCACAGGATTAGACGACAATCAGATTGCCCCAGAAACCAAGACATACTGCGTGATGTTAGCAGCGGACACATGCACACACGGACGGTCGCGCGCGCGCACGCGCGCACACACACGCGCACGCGCGCGCACACACACGCGCACGCGCGCGCACACACACGCGCACGCGCGCGCACACACACGCGCACGCGCGCGCACACACACGCGCACGCGCGCGCACACACACGCGCACGCGCGCGCACGCGCGCACACACACACACACACACACACACACACACACACACACACACACACACACACACACACACACACACACACACACACACACACACAGACACAGACACAGACACACACACACACACACACACACACACACACACACACACACACACACGCACACACACACACGCAAGATACGCCACTCTCTCGCTCTCTCTGTGTCTCTCTCTCTCGTCTCCACCACCCCACTCACACGTTCAAACACATACCTGCATGTGCTTCAGTTCCCCACACATACAAATACATATACACATTTATAGTAATAAATACATAATAGGTTTCCATCCCATTTCTTTAAAAGAGTCAGTAGACTGGTGCTCTCAGGTGGTCGTTGAGAGCATTCCACAAACATTGGACAGTACAGAGACGATGTGCACCCCCACACACACACGCACACGCACACGCACACGCACACGCACACACACACACACACACACACACACACACACACACACACACACACACACAGTCGCCAAAGATCCAAAACTGCACACATAACAGCAAAGCTAGACCTCTTGCAGTGTATATCGATTACCGGCTTAGGCGAGTGAGTGAACAAAAAGGGTGCCTATTATATTGTGTGTGTGAGGCCTAGGGAACCCTGCTGAGACCAAACCATTTCAGGCCGCCCGTCTGTTCTCTAACACAGTGCAATGTCCATCAGACCTATGAGGCTTCAGGGGAAACTCTGTTCTCTAACACAGTGCAATGTCCATCAGACCTATGAGGCTTCAGGGGAAACTCTGTTCTCTAACACAGTGCAATGTCCATCAGACCTATGAGGCTTCAGGGGAAACTCTGTTCTCTAACACAGTGCAATGTCCATCAGACCTATGAGGGGAAACTCTGTTCTCTAACACAGTGCAATGTCCATCAGACCTATGAGGCTTCAGGGGAAACTCTGTTCTCTAACACAGTGCAATGTCCATCAGACCTATGAGGGGAAACTCTGTTCTCTAACACAGTGCAATGTCCATCAGACCTATGAGGCTTCAGGGGAAACTCTGTTCTCTAACACAGTGCAATGTCCATCAGACCTATGAGGCTTCAGGGGAAACTCTGTTCTCTAACACAGTGCAATGTCCATCAGACCTATGAGGCTTCAGGGGAAACTCTGTTCTCTAACACAGTGCAATGTCCATCAGACCTATGAGGCTTCAGGGGAAACTCTGTTCTCTAACACAGTGCAATGTCCATCAGACCTATGAGGCTTCAGGGGAAACTCTGTTCTCTAACACAGTGCAATGTCCATCAGACCTATGAGGCTTCAGGGGAAACTCTGTTCTCTAACACAGTGCAATGTCCATCAGACCTATGAGGGGAAACTCTGTTCTCTAACACAGTGCAATGTCCATCAGACCTATGAGGCTTCAGGGGAAACTCTGTTCTCTAACACAGTGCAATGTCCATCAGACCTATGAGGCTTCAGGGGAAACTCTGTTCTCTAACACAGTGCAATGTCCATCAGACCTATGAGGCTTCAGGGGAAACTCTGTTCTCTAACACAGTGCAATGTCCATCAGACCTATGAGGCTTCAGGGGAAACTCTGTTCTCTAACACAGTACAATGTCCATCAGACCTATGAGGCTTCAGGGCACCGATTTATAATTACCTGGAGGCCATTATCTGTGAACAGTCTGAACAACAACAACACATGCCAGGTTTTCAGTGGTGAAAAAAGTAACTAAGTGCATTTACAACCCATGTTGGGCGGGAACCCCTTTTGGTGTTAGCATTATGTTATGCTTTAGCTATTGAAAAATAGCAGACCTACAAGCTCATAGGTCTACGAGCTTGTAGGTCTGCTATTTTTTTTTAAACGACTGACATAGAAACGTAGCTTTTTCAGAAAACTGTCAGGATGTAGAAGACATTTTTCGAATCTGATCTCAGGTCAAGTACTGTACTTAACACACTCCCCGCCTATTAACGTAATATACGTTAATTGTCTAGTCGAATGGCTACTCACATTAGCTTCGGATGGCTATCTGTTGTTAGCCATAACACTGGACTGCGCCATCTTGATTTGCAATCTACGAGCTCACAATGCGGCGCAACACGACACATCTATTTTCAAAATATTTCTGACATTTGAAATGGGACATTTTGTATAATGATGAGTACATTTACTTTTGATATACTTTAAGTGCATTTTGATACCATTATATTTGTACATTTACTTTTGATATACTTTAAGTGCATTTTGATACCATTATATTTGTACTTTTAAAGGTACTCAACTACATTTACAGTAGAATTCTGAAGAAAGTATTTCTATATTGCGGTATTGATTATTTTACTTAATAAGTTATTTGGAAACCCCCCCCCCATTTTTTCCAAATCACCCAAATCACTGAATGCTCCTTTAAAGGTTTTATGACATTCATTTTCATTTCTTTTTCTTTTTTCTTTTAGGTTTTATGACCTCAATTACACCCAAAAAACCTGAACTTTGAACATTCAGTGGATTTTCTGTGGTCTGAAGTTTTCTTTGGGGTTTGGAGCTACAATGAAAACAGGCAACACAGTGAAACAGTGACATCTGCTGGCAAATCCCATTGACATATATGGGATTTGCAGTAAGTGATGTCACTTACTGCCGGCAAATCAGAGCACCTGTTTGAGCCAGAAAACCCCAGATCACAGAAAATCTACTGAATGTTAAAAGTTCATGTTTTTTGGGTGCAATTGAGATTAGAAAACCTAAAAAAAATAAGAACAATTCCAAAACCTTTTTTTTAATGTCACAATCCCTTTAAGTAAAACATTTGAGTACTTCTTTCCACCACTGGACAGCTGTACATGTACACAGACGAAGACAGCACAGCAAGAGCGCGCAGTAAAATCCTCAGTGATCGTTTAACCCATTTAGGCCTGACCTCGGAATAAAAAAAAAATAAAATCTTCTAAATCCACCCATCTGAGCACCCAGGCCTGTCCGCCTGCATTTTCAGAGCATGTTTGTTTTAATGGTCAGTCAATCGGATTGTGTTATCCGGCTTCGATCAATGGAACTAACGTTGTACACTTTAACCACTTAAACCCTCTATTCTAAGTTAAATCGAACTATAGTTGCAACTGTTCATTTTCGTCCCGTCTATGTGGAATCTCTTAGATAGACAATGTACGAGGGCATTCCACACAAACAAATCTTCTGTTCTGGCACAAAACCCTTTCAGATGGGGAGTCTGCGGTCAAACATTATATCATTTTGGGGGTCATGAGAACTTCATGACTTAGAAGGCATTTGTAGAATCGGCATCAGGTCTCAATGGAATGGGTCAATGGAACCAAATGGACCCCTAAGGGTCACATATTGACTGAAGCAGGCAGTGGGTGTTGTTCCCATGCACCCAATAAAAGCCAAAGACCACAATGTTGTTCTGACACGCAGTTAACTGGTTTTAGAGGGATTGGTAGAAAAACTAAAACAATGTTTCCACATCCAGCCGAGACCGCACGGCCCTGCTGTGGGTGTTCTACAAGCGGATGCCAGTGTGGGCACCATCGCCCCATTACCCATAAGCACTCATCATTGTTGCCCATAAACCACTGGCCTTATGGGAAGAGAGAAGGTTGGTAAAAAAACATAACAAAAAAAAGCTTGTTTAGGCAGTCCAAAAAAGCTACTTTTCACACATGCAACCTTGAATTTATCTAGAGTTGTGCTTTTAGCCAATAGGTTAGAGTTAGCCTCGGTCCCAGGCTTACTTATCTGGGTTAGAGTAGGGTAGAGTATGTTAACACAATATAACTAATGCATCTGAATGGTAGAGTACTAGTACTGTATGTTAACACATACATCTGTATGGTACACTATGTTAAGAGAATATAACTACCGTAATTTCCGGACTATAAGCCGCAGCTTTTTACCCATGATTTGAACCCTGCGGCTTATACAACGGTGCGGCTAATCTATGGATTTTTACAGCTAACGCAGAGCCATCTCAGGCTCTGAGCTAACGTAGCTGCGGCTTATAGTCCGGTGCGGCTTATAGTCCGGTGCGGCTTGTATATGGGATTTTCCCTAAATTTGGCTGGTGCGGTTTATATTCAGGTGCGGCTTATAGTCCGGAAATTACGGTAATACATCTGTATGGTACACTATGTTAACTTAACACAATACAACTAGTACATCTAGGGTAGACCACTATAGTTTGTTGGTTACTTTTTATGCAGTAATGCTCTTTTTATTATTTTGAGGCATTCAAAATGGTCTTAAAAGTCCTTAAATTGGCACTTCACTGTCATCTGGGGACCCTGCCAAGAATCATGTGACCCGTTATGTTACATTATAACCTAATGCTTGACAAGTATAATGCCTGAAGCTCATACGCCCAAAATATCTCTGTGCAGGTCAATGCCTCTTGACTGAGAGGTACATGTCTGGTCTCGTACGCATGGAGACCTGGGTTTGAATCCCGGAGAGGACACGAAGGTTACGTTAGAGCAGATTTAATTTATCCAGCTGTAATCCAGAGAGCGCAGAAATGGAACCTAATGGACCCTTGTGGGTCAATTTGGTTCCATTTGTGCGCCCTCTGAATTAATAAATGAGCTGGGAAGTTAAACGTTATTCTTTAACTTGGGTGTCCGTGTAAAAAGACTTCTCAAGCAGGCCGCTGATTGGTTAATGGCTGTGACAGCCTCGTTAGCCAGACTCGTTAACCAGCCGGCACGGCGGCGCTCCAAAACCCTATGAATTCGGGCACGTGCACTTCCATGATTAAAGAGGTGTGTTTACTGCTGTGAAACATCAAACATAGTATTTTGCCTTCCTCTCCGAATTGCGCCGGTGCAATTTTACAGTGTAATTCAGAGTGCCTGTGATCAATGGACTCAAATTGCTGTTTCATTACAAGTTCTCCGCAGTGTCAAAGACTTTTTAAGCAAACGGTTCGATACGAACATTCCTTTCAACGGTCACATCCACATTGTGTTTAGAGTGCACTGGATTTTCCCACGCTTGGGTTAATGGCAGCCTCAGGGCCGGGAGAACATCAGGATTCATCACAACACCAGTCCAATCGGCAGTGTTCATTTAACCATGAGTGTGAAAATGTATTATTGTTTACACTCTCAGAGTGAAAATAGCCCTCTGCCATTGACTGCGTCAAAGCTACTCTAACTGCAGATTACTAACTATAGACTATAGAGTATAGATGAATCATGCGGATGTTAACCAAGACTATTTGGAACATTGACTGTAGCTCGCTCTGCCAAAACCTCACGCAATTATTCCATTAGAGATGCTGGGAGCGTGAGGATGAGGGATGGGGCACTGTGCTCCAAACAAAAAAAAACGTGCCAACTGGAACGGAATATCTACAAGCTCACGATCTACAGTGGTGCGCTCAAAGATCTGCTGTTTTCGCCGAAAGGCCATTTCCGGCAGGAAGCGGGTGACGCAGGCTTGCTTCAGCAGGGATCGTCCCATGTGCAGACGCGCAGTGTGGGGGAAAGAAAAGCTGACCACAATCCAGCTCTTGCAGCCGATGAGCACGAGCACAAACGAGGACACGCGCGAGAATTTCACGGGACCACGCCCGCTCGTGTCAACTTCTCCGACCGTCTCATTGAAAATGTATTACTAAGGCACATCAGTGATGGTTCTTCATGGAACCATATTAACTTAGAAACAACCATTTTCAGCACCATTATTTTTCTGTGTGTAGGGGTGGGGTAGAGGAGAGGCCTTACTGGATGTGCACTACACAGCAGTGGTTCAAGGGTCTGTACGTCATAAATAATTGAGTGTTTTAAACTATTAACATTAAGAAATGGAGGAGAGATGATATGATAGGATGAACAGAGATGTGAGAGAGAGAGAGAGAGAGAGAGAGAGAGAGAGAGAGAGAGAGAGAGAGAGAGAGAGAATATGGGTGTGGACCTGAGTGGAAAGCAATAAAATATACTACTCCTGTAATGAAATCCACATGCTTACGCACGCACGCACACCGTTGAGAAACAGCAGACTTATGACACTTTCATCAGTTGTTTTAATGAAGATAAAAGGGTAAAACAATACAAAAGGGTGGATTTAAATCTGAGAGTGTAGCACTCACCTAAAGGGGTCAACGATTGATTCATTTTGTATGGCTCAAACAATTAACTCATGCTTTGCACCGGATGTAAATTGACACACACGCCCCCAGTGCCATGGGCTGATGTGAAAAAAAAGTCAATTTAGCACATCCACTTGCACGACAGAATCAGGTCATTAGAGCTGGTTATAGTGGGATGAGGTAACGGATATGCCCCCGGAAGCATTTCATATCAATTAAACCAAGCATGATTGATCCTCTTTTCATGACTTCCGGTTGGGTGTCCACCCCTGCATAATATACACAATTTCTTGTCAGTGATGGTACCCAATTGACTTATGAGTGGTCCATTGCGGAGCTATGTGTGTCCGAGCACGAAAATAGTGGTTTTCACCACACCAAGTGTCACTGTTGCGCAGCCTAGCGTGCGAACACACACGCGCACACGCAAACACGCACACGCACTAATCTCTCAGTGCAACTGAGGTCCAAATTGTTCAGACTGCAGGGAAGATCATAGGGGTAAAACAACTCCCCTCTCTGCAGTCTATTTATAACTGAGCAGGTTACACTAAAACAGGCTAAAATAATTGCCAGTGATGTTACCCTTGTTTTAAATGGCCTGTTTGTACTTCTGTTTGTCTACAGTGTAGACAAATTCCCCTTGTGGACAATAAAGTTTACCTTGACTTTGACCTTAAACTCTGTCATTTCTCAACCGTTTCGGACGCAGGGCGGCTCGCCGGAACCGGCCCGGCCAACAATAATTGAACTATTGAGCGTGTAACCGATTTGGTTTAATTTTACAGTCTCAAGAGTTAGAAGGGCCTAGAAGGGCCAACTCTTCCTCATCCCCCTCAAGGACCACTGACCACTGGGGCTTGCTGTCTAATGTTGTTTAAACAGTATTTTGTATTTAAAATGTTTCAAACACACACCCAAATATATGGCTGGCTTCAATACGAGCTAAAGTGATTCAACTGATACTGTAAAATGATAAACTCAATGTGCGTGGGTGTGCGCGTGCGTACAGTCATGTGGCCTAGTCGCTTCTATTGGGCTTGTTTTAGTCGACCTGTCTTGCTCGTTTCTCTCACAACATCTGGCAACACTGGGGCAGAGGGGCAGGCGCTCCCAAAGTGGACCAGGCGCGCTGCGCGCTCCATCAGAGGTTTCCGTTTTTTTTCAAAGCGGCCACATGAGACCAACGGAACGGACGGGAGGAGTCGGAAGATAGAAAGGCAGGAAGGGAGCTGAAATATTCATTCACTCGGTACGACTGCAAAGACTTCCAGGGAGATGTGAATTAAACAATAGTGTAAAGCAGCTAAGTACATTTACTTAAGTTCTGTACTTACTACTTAGGTACAATTTTTCAGTAGCCTACTTTTACTTTACCGGAGAATTTCTATTTTTCAGTGCTTTTATTTCTTCTCCACTGCATCTCAGAGGCACATTTGTATACTCCACTATTAATTGAATACTTTAGTTTCTAGTTACTTTGAAGATTGTGTGATTGTTATTACAAAGCATACAGATACATGAACCACTTCTGGGCCATTTGAAAACTGCAGATCTAGAAGCTCACAATGCGTCGTGATGCGATGGATTGCAATGTTAACTTTTAACCCATTCTGACCCGAGATCAGATACTAAAAATGTCTATTACATCCTGACAGCTTCATTATTAACCCATTCTGACCTGATATCAGATTCTAAAAATGTCTATTACATCCCGACAGTTTCATTATTAACCCATTCTGACCTGAGATCAGATTCTAAAAACGTCTTCGATTTACAAAAAATAGCAGACCTACAAGCTCGTAGCGCGACACTCGGTGGCACGCTACGAGCTTGTAGATCTGCTATTTTTCAATAGCTAAAGCATGACGTAATACTAGGATCCCCATACATGGGCATAAAAGTGACACAGACCGTCAACTCCCCTCACAACAGATTACCTGCTGCACGCTAGGGCACTGATCACTCCCTTACTCACTCACTCTCTCTCTCTCTCACTCTCCAATTGACACTATAAGGGACCGATGCAGTCGGTCCCTGACCGGTCCCGGTCACCACAGCACATTGTAAATAGATAGACTCAAATCTATGGTTGTGTGTGTGTGTGTGTGTGTGTGTGCCGCAGCTCGCTTGGTCTTCAACCAGCCAAAATTCTCACATGTCTCCCCCCTGCTCCGCTCCCTCCACTGGCTCCCGGTCACTGCCCGCACAGAATACAAAACTCTGATGCTGGCATTCAAAGCAACCAAAGGTATGGCTCCCCCATATCTTGCAAGTATGATTGAACCCTACAAACCCTCCCGCGCACTCAGATCAGCCAACGCAGGGAAGCTGGAAGTACCCTCACTAAAAACGCCGGGACAACGCTCCACACGTCCCAAACTCTTCTCCCTTCTGGCTCCAAAACTGTGGAATGCACTTCCCATTATAGTCGGAACTGCAGCATCACTCCCAATCTTCCGCCGTAGCCTGAAAACCCACCTTTTCAGACTCCATCATGGCCCATAGCACTTACCCTACCCCCTTAGATAGCATTTCTGTTGACTTAGATAGCATTTGACACAGACTTATAGCATGTTATGTAGACAGCACTATAAGTGCATTGTATATAGTCATAGCACGCCATAGTACATATGTATAGCATAGTAGTAAATATATGTATAGTCTATGTATAGTTTCATTATATAGATATTCCACTGTTACTTTCTTAGCTTACGCATGTTTCATGATAAATGCTTTTATGTGATGTATTCCCATGCTTTTTGTTCTTGCTTAATGTAAATCGCTCTGGATTAAGAGCGTCTGCTAAATGCCTAAATTGTAAATTGTAAATTGTGTGTGTGCGTGTGTGCGTGTATTAAATACAGACATTATCCTTTCGTGCAAAAACAACTTGTGTCTTGAGTGCTCATTTTGAACGTGCGTGTGTAAGTGTGAGAGTGTGTGTACTGTGTGTGCGCGTGGATATGACGAAATGGCAGTGAGATTTAGGTCAGGTTAGACTAAAAATAGGCACCAACTGCACAGGGTTCAAACAGAATGCAAGGTGCGTTCATTTTGCGCGCGCACACGCACACACACACACACACACACACACACACACACACACACACACACAGTGTTCCTGTTTATTTGCCATCAATGCATAGCTCAGTGGAGGTTTTGAAATGATGTAAGCAGGAGGTAAGTCAGTCATATGTAGTCACTGTCACACCGTGTACTGTATGTCCAAAACCTCATATAAAACCTGTGTTCCAATGGATTTCATTGGTTACATTATGTAATGTACGAAACACACACCACTTCACCCATTTTCAACCTATATCTCCGTATAATTGGACCTCACTAATGCTCTCATTATAATGTGGCCTTCTGTGTCTCATGCAGAGGAGGGCTGTGGACAGTTCAGAAACCTTCAAACCTGCCTATCACCAGTGATAGAATCTGCAGGCTCATAATAAGTTAATAAAAAAAAACTAAAACAATTTCACCTTGTTTGAGCAACCTGCCAACATTGTTACAGTAGCTTGGAAATCGCTGTAGTACGACCAAATATGGCATTCAATTACAAAGAAGAAAAAAACTAAATAATGAAATGTGTTTTTGTACGTTTGGGTCTCAAGAGTCCCTTCCTAGAAATGCAGTGGAGTCGAAAGTACAACATGTCCACTTGAACTGTAGTGGCGTGAATCAGCTTGCCAAAAACAAATACATTACAATAACAGTAATGAGTCCGTTTTTCCGGTGTTTCGACAGGGGGACAGGGTTTTGAGGTTTCCTGTGTTGGAGTGGTCGCTCAAAACCTTTTCAGGTCAAGGAACCCCAAAATGTATTGTATTTGGTGGCGGACCTCCACCTCAAAATATTGTGTTCCAGGGACCTACAGAAGCAAAGGTTTGAGTTAAAATGTTCACTTAAAAAAAATATATATATATATAGTTATTTGTCTGTTCTGCAGCCTATGAATCCACAAAAGGTACAGGCTAGATGAAGAGCACCCCTGGCTCAAACTCATGACGGGAAACAGTCTCGGAGTCGGAGTCGTAAACAACTTACATTATTTAATAAAGCAGTTAGGACCTAATTAAAATGTATTGCAGTGGGGCACGAACAGGTAGCCCCAGACAAGATGTTGGCAAGACAAGCTTAAGATGGAGGCCAATATGTTGCTCTCTCTCAGTATACCTTTTTGAATTACTTGCCAACTACCGGTAAAACAAAGAACGTGACTTGAATTTCTTGCGTGCGCATATTGATCATATACTCTATATCTTTTATCGTCTGCGTAAATTAAATTAGGGGGAAAAGAGTAACATTAAAGAAGGGGATCCAAGGCACTCTGTTTTAAACATTACGTTGTAATTTAGCTATTGAAAAATAGCAGATCTACAAGCTCATAGCGCGCCACTCGCCTGAATGGGTTAAGAGTTAAGGCATGGCAAAGAACATTACAAAAAGGACCAACACGTTTCGGCACTCAGCCTTCGTCAGGGTCCCATAGTTATGACATGCAGCAGGACGTCATTACATAGCGACCATCATGATTGAAAACACCTGACAGCAATCAGCGTCACTGTCAGTCTAATAAATGTCAGCACAATAAATGTCAGAACATCAATGTCCGCACATTATACATCATAGCAGTTACGTCCATGTGGTTTCAGATACGTTTTTTTTTTCAGTCCGTATTGCATACTTGTGTTCTCCTAGTCTGATCTTTTAGTCTGCGCTTAGTTTGTCCTATATAGAAGCAACCACAGTCAACAAAAGTATAGTGTTGCAGTTGGCAAAGCCTCTAATCTGAGGTTTAGTAGATTTAGAACACTTTCCTGGGGGTCTTTATGTGTGTAATATGTGGTTTTAGATTTTAGCAGTGAGCGTGTCTCTGATGTCATGGACACTGGGCTCACTTACTTCTACTACATGTTGTCTGATTCTGACTGAAGACGTGAAAAGACGTGCCACAGCCCGGCTACCAATAATAGAAACAGATCGATGCGGTAGGATTGATTAGGAATTGGATTGATCGATAAGGGGATCGATATCAATAAAAACATTAACGATCCCCTATAGGTTTTTGTTATATTCGTTTTTTGGCTGTTTGCCTAATAGTTACAATTGAAGATAGACAGGAGAGAGGGAGGGAGAGAAGGGGAGAGACATGCAGCAAAAGGTCGTCATGGACGGGACTCGTCAGGCTAGAGACTATGTGGCATGCGCCTGGACCACTAGGCCAGCAGGCGCCCCCACGATCCCCCTAGTTAAGAGTTGCATATACTGTACATATCTCAGGTGTAGGCACACCGGCAATCTGAACATACACTGTGTAATTGCCATGCGGTGGACATTTTTGTCCAAATTCCATATTTGGCACGGACATACAAAATTAGTGGACAATAATATCAGCAGAAACACATAAAGAGATGGACCTGAATTACTATGACAGGTCTAACCCAAAGTGTACAAATGGAACCAAATGGACCCGTGCACTCTCAGAGTTATTGGGGTCCTTGCAAATACCGTACTGTGCCGAATATAAGATGACTCTGATTCAAGACTCAATTGTGGAAAAAGATTGAATGTCAAATAGTCTAGTCCCCGATTATAATACGACCCTGTTTTTTAGACTAAAACCTTATATTCAGGCCAATAGTGTAAAACATTTGAGAACCACTACTAGTTGGCCTCCTAATATGCATAATGTGTCTTATTAAATAAGTGTCATTGTCATGCACTAGGACTAGGGGATGCATGGCAAAAACAGGGAGTAAACGCATTCACACATTCTGAAGATAATTCAGTAATTGGGTCTTATGATCAAAATAAGAACATCATAATGGTGTGTAAAAAAGATAAAGTATAATATCGATGACCGATGATTGTTCGTTGTATGCTAAAAGTATGCATGATGCAGCACATCATACTGTAGACGTATGGTACCGTAAGTGTCATTTAATAATATGGTATGACGCGGCACATTTTACTGTGTGCACGCACGCGCGTGTGTGTGCACGCTTCAGAGGTTGTAAATGCAGAGTCAGAACCTACTGGGAGTACAGCGTGACAGGCAAACACAGAGGGAGAAGAAAAAACAAATACAGCGAGAGAACTGCAAACAGTTCGAGGCTAATTAGCGAGACAGTGAGGAGACGAATTGCCTTTTTAATTCCATTAAGCTCCAGCGCTTCTTCCTAAACAACCAGACAGCTGCCGGAACTGCCACGCTCTCCCCCCTCTCGCTTGTTGTTAAAAAGTTTTCAGTTCTTATGAGCCGTGCATTGATATGTTTTTGTTGTTGTTTTCAGGAGGTTGTTTCGCGTTTCATTTTCCAAAGATTATAGCCTCTAAAAAACAAACTCTAATCAAAAGCTCCTTCCTTTCATCTTCTGTAATTTCAACACTTTCATTTCTTTCCTCCCGCCCTTTCTGTGAATCGGTTGAATGGATTCCCTTGAGGTTCGGGAACCAAAACATAAACAGAACCCTGTTCCAAATGGGAGGGAGTTTATATTCATGTTTTTGAGTGCGTGCACGTGCATGCTTTTAGTGCATGTATGATATGATATGATAGCATTTATTTCTGTCTATTTCGTGTCTCGGAGGAAGGGCAGGGGACAGTTCAGAAACCCGCCTACCAGTGAGATCATCAGTAGGCAGGTTTGGTCATTTCTAAGTGAAATCTATCAACACGGGGGGGGGGGGGGGGGGGGGCATTTCTCCTGGCGCCCCAGATGGAGAAGATATGCACGCGCGCGCACACGCGTGCACCCACACACACACACACACACACACACACACACACACACACACACAGGAACAGAGCAGGATGACAGCCAAGCTACTCAAAAAGAGCAGACCTTTCCATTGTTCATGAACATGTCACCAAGTTGAAACGAGGACAATCTCTCTCTCTCACACACACACACACACACACACACACACAAACCAGCCATGATGATGATGATGATGAAACACGACACGACACGACACGCGTGCGTGCGTGCGTGCATGCGTGCGTGCGTGTGTTTGGCTGAGGTCTCCAGAGATGGTGTGGAATGGAAGAGGAGCCTCCCATCCACAGTGGTGGGAGAACTACTGCAAATTATGTAAAAGATAATGTTACAAGTAAACGTTCTGTATTCAAAATTGCATTCCATTTTACAGGCACATGTTCCCAATTTCTTCAAAAATAGCAGATCTACAAGCTCAAAGCACATTGTGCCGCAAAGCGCTGCAGAGCTTGTATAGGTCTAGCCTGGAAACCAGATAAAAAGATAAATGAGGTATTTCTTTCTGAAGTCAAAGCTGTAATCAGATTACTTTGAAATTATCTCTACAGTACCGTACATATACGGTGTATATATTTCATCGGGTGTCCCCAGAGTTAAATGTTTTATAATCTCTACTTTAGTGACACTATTGTAATGCAGAAAGCCCTTTATGTTTCGTTAGGGCCATGGTTTAGGACATCCAAATATCCATAGAGTTGCAACTACAGTAGAAGATTACAAAGATGTGAGACGTCTCATTTCTACAAACTGCACCAAGTCGACTTTGTCCATGTGAAACAACATCAGACAATAAAGCAAAAGAGTTGCAACTGTACTCGAAAGAGTTGTAACGTAAAATAGTACAGCGGAGGAGCCGTGACGCCATCTCAAAATAGTTGCAACTTTACAAAAATGATAATAATAAGACAGAATCAGAGAGCCCATGGCTCCACACACTGGAGGAGGACACACATGCATTGAGGCAACTCCAGAGGCAGTAAACTTCCCCAAGGTAAACCCGCTATTAAAGACCAACAATGCACGGTCTGTAACGTGGACAGTTAAACACCGTTTAACCATCTTGACACATAGACACAAATGAAATATGGATAGTCAGTCCAAGATGAGATGCGGAAATAGCCTGGGATGTCATAACTAAATTATCCAAAACTAATATTGATTAGATCACCGATATATCAGGCACACTTAAAGCAAATATAAATAAGTCCAAAGACGTGGCTGTCACCGGGGGGGGCCTCCAGGAAAATCCGTGTTGAGGTTCTTAATCCACTGTTTTTCATTAAAACGTCTTTGTCCTACTGTCCAGTTGGGATTGTGTTGAAGTCCAGCGCATTTTAGAGCTTCAAAATGTTGCTTGAAATGTTGCACAAATCTTGTGGTTGTTTTTTTTGCATTGTTAATATTGTATCTGTGTTGTCCCAGCCTTGTACCTATTGTTTTACCTGTTTCTCCGACATATTGTAAACCACATTTTTCACATGTGATTAAATAAATGCAGTTGCTGGTTCTGACTGTTATTTGTTGTTTCATCTCCAACACGCGTTTTATAGTTCTATTTTTGACTAATTGTTTGGGTTTGAAGTATTCTGGTCCCTGGCGTGCTGGTGTGTTGATTTCTTTTAGCTTGCTGTGTACTAGATAATCTTTAAGGTTTTTGTTTTTTCTGTAGGCCGATATAAATTTATAATCTTTTAGAAGATCATCCGTTCGGTTCTCAAAATTCCTTTTTATTCTGTTGTTGGCTAGTGTGCTCTGTGTTGAATAACTGGTTATCAGGGCCAATTTAGGGCCTGGATCCCGCACTCGTATTTCTAATAAGGTATTTTGAGCTTTCCGGAGGAATGTCCTAGTGTATCCTCTTAGTCTGAGAGCATTAAATAGAGTTTTACAAGCTATTTTGAAATCACTTCTTTGCGTGCAAATCCTATGGAATCTTAGTAGTTGTGATTTGACTATCCCTGTGTAGGAGTGTGCCGGGTGGAATGACGTTTTGTGTAATAGGGCGTGAGTGTCTGTTTCTTTAAACAATACTTTTAAGTCTAGTTTCCCATTTGTGTTAAAGTTTGGGCCCTTGAAGATTGTTACATCAAGAAAGTCAATCCTTTCTGTGTGTGTCACATATTAGTATGACCATGACAGGCTATTGTAGATCAGAAATTTTAGAAGAGCTTTAGTATAGATAGGGGTTTTGTATTATTTCAGTCAGACAACTCGCGAATAGATTTAACCAACATTTATTATAGAATGAGGATGTGTGCATATAATATTTTATCTTGGCGTTCGGCTCTGCTACATTTTTCTCCCTGCTCGGCACAATTGAGCACCATCATTAGGGAGATAGATATACAATAACAATCCCCCCCCCCCCCCCCCCCATGGGGAACATAAATAACAGAGCCCACCAGTGGTGCTGGGGTGGTGGTGGGAGCAAACATCAGGAACCATAAGCAGAAGGAAGGCAGGGAGAAGCATGCAGTCTAGTGAGCTTAAGTATGCCGCCCAATTGGTCAGCTGACTGCCACATCAGCGAATTACATGTAGGTCTTGCACACACTGAATACACCCACATAGTAATGCAGCATATTAACCCCTTGAGTACGTGTATGCGCCCTTGAGCACAGAATGATACATACCCCTCGAGTATATCTGACTGAACTAACTATATCATTAATACAAATCTGCAAAGTAATAGCAACTAAATCTGTCAAATAATTGTAGTGGAGTAACAAGTACAACATTTGCCTCTGAGATGCAGTGGAGTAGTATTGCATAGCAGTATTGAAACATGTTATACTATAATAAGTGAACGATAAACCTCAAATTTGTACTTTTGAAAAGTACAATGCACTCTGAATGCACTTTCTACCACTGCCCCTCGACGACTTCAACCCACCGCAGATGGAAAAGTCAAAAACATGCTTTGGGAGTATTTATTATGTTGTTGGTAGAGTAATATATCTGCTCAGCCCCCACGGGGAATCCATCCAGTACAGCATTCCTGACACACACACACACACACACACACACACACACACACACACACACACACACACACACACACACACACACACACACACACACACACACACACACACACACACACACACACACACACACACACACACACACACACACACACACACCACACAGAGAGAGAGAGAGAGAGAGAGAGAGAGAGAGAGAGAAACAAATCACACACAATAACAATTGACAGAACGATTGACAGATAGACATGGCAGACATACTGTATTCCACCAGACAGACATATTACAACGCTCAGCCTCAAAAAACGTCTTCTTCCTGAACAACGCGATGAAACAAAGGATGTTTATGTCCATGATTTTGAGTGCGTGCACAACACATGCATGCTTTTAGTGCATGTCAGCTGGTATAAAGTATATGTGCGTATAAAGAGGTATAGAGTCACCATTATAAGATGGTAGCATTCATTTATTTCTATTTCGTGTCTCGGAGGAGGGGCGGTGGACAGTTCAGAAAATGCGCCTACCAGTGAGATCATCGGTAGGCAGGGTTTGGTCATTTCTAATCTCTCAAGAGAGATTGAGCCGACAGCCCAAATCTGTTGTTGTTATTAGCCCATTCTGAACGGGAACCGATTTTGGTGTTAGCATCATGTTGTGCTTTAGCTATTTTATTTTTTTATTTTAAATTTTTAGCCCACGATTTTGTAACCCAGTTTTCTTTTTCACCCAGTGCCAATTATCTAATGTAATCCTGGGCGCTACACTTCCTCTGCCAACCTGGGGGGGGCAGCAGACTGACCTCATGCCTCCTTCTATGCATGAGGAGTACTCCAAGCTGCTTCTTTTCACCTGACAGAGGGGAATTTCCCCGGCCGGACGTAGCGCGTGGAAGGGACACGTTATTCCGACCAGTTCCTTTCCCCTCCATCAGGCGCCCCGGCTGGCCAGGGGGAGGTAGTTTTAGCCCTGGATTGTGGTGAACTTCACGCTATACGTGTCCATCATAAGCAGACCATGTCGCTGATCCAGGTGACAACGCCTGCGTCACTCGCTCCCCGTCTGAAAAAAGGACCTATAAGGCCGTGGGGTTTCTGTCAGCTTGTAATCCCTGTGGATGGCGTCGTTGGTACAGGCAGGTAGAAAACGATCAGTCCTCGACATAATGAGGTTTTCACCCCGACAGCGCCGATATACTACATAACTACAACACCTGACCTGTCTGTCTGATGGAGGTGTCGGAGTCTCTCACTAGATGAAACGTTGACCTTCGAAGGGCTGCATAGTGCATACCGTATACGTACTGTACCAAGCAACTGTCAGATCAGCAATGATGGCGAGGAGACTATACACATCAATAGTTAAACACAAACACACACAAATCACTGTCGATTCCGTCAACTGAAATGTGACGAAATGTTTCCGTCGACTCCCTTTTTTTCACTGACGGGAACTACATAAAAACCAAACCAAGCATAACAACTAAGACTATGGCATTTATTGACAATTTCCTTAACAAATTCGTCAAGAGAACTAAAAGACAGGCCATTTTTGGTTGAGCTCAGGTGTTGCACTGCATGCAATCAAGTATAACATTTGCCATTACGATGGCATCACGTCCCACCAACATACATTTCAGTTGACAAAATCAACTGTAGATCGAGTCGACTAAACGATTATAATATTTAGCCGACTAAAACTAAAATATGACAAAAAAAATGTACTCAAAAGACTGACTAAAACTAAATCAAAATGTGCTGTCAAAATCAACACTATCTCCAATGGCTGCATACTGTATGGCGTACAGTACCAAGCACCTGCCAGAAGAACAGCAACGATAGTAAGGAGACTAAACATCACGATCTAAACACAATGCATATAAATGGGTGACCGCCTCAGGCTACACGTTTAAATCGTGCTGTACTGATAGCATACAACAGTACAAATGGAACCTTTACGGGTCCATTTGAAATTGATAAATTACAAGACAAGAGACTTTTTTTCTTTGTCTTTATTTTCTTTTTTCTGCGCAGATGAGTTATAGTTGTGGCCTAAGGGGGTGGAATCACACTTTGAGAAAGACTGTGGCTTATTGGCCGGCAGGAAGTAGATTTTCGCTGTTTCTGTCTGGAAGCGTGCCGTGTTCTTTTGGAGGTTTTCTGCTGCGCAAACTATTTTTTTTTTGTCGGTCTCCCCCCCCCCCCCCTCGCTGTCTCTCGCCTAGCTCTCCTGGCCATGTGCCACTTCACACCAACTATTCCCACTCGACGACTATCACTGGAGAAGAACTTTCTTTCTGCATTTGGAAGCACTCCCCAGTTTTCCCAGGGGTGGAGGTCTGGCAACTTGAGACAGAAGCGATAACATGAGAGTGTGAGTGGGTATAGCTGGCATTCCCCTATGCTGTGCAAGTGTTTCCCAAACCTTTCCTTGTCAAGGACCCTAACATTAATTAAGTGTTTGTTTGGTTGAAACACCTATCTGAAAACAATTTGTGCGAGACACCCCCATGCAAGATTGGGTGTTGTTTGTTCAAGATTTGCTTAGCCGATGCATGGCATTAAAGTGGTAAATTTTTACGACTTGGCACAGGTGTTCTTACTGCTTAGAACGTAACCTGACGTTCCTGGCACAGATTAAAACAGCATGTGTCATTTTAAATTTAAACAATACTGTAGATATACAAGCACACGACCTTGTGAATCTGCTATTTTTCCACATTTTTTCAACATCTCTAAAGTGTGAGAACTACTGATTTAGAAGGCCTTTTACACATGGAATGGGCCTCAGGACTTAACTCATTTTGCTGGGGACCACCCTGGAACCCCCTCAAGGCCCTCCGGACCCCCACTGCCCTATGCAATGCAACACCGTCTGTTAGATGAAGCGGCCCCTCAAAATATGATCCCACATCAGCAGCATGGGGCTCAAAGGCTCGCCACGCAGAGGGAGAATGTGAAAATCTCTATTAAATCAGCGCCCAAGGCGGTGCGCGCCTCTGGCTCAGCGGCAGTGTTGCCAAGTCTGCCTATTACGAGCGACTTTGGGCTTAATATTTCTCTAAAGTTGCTTGTAAATATTGGTGGTTGTGGGGTGGGGGTTTTTTGGGCTAAAGTTTGGTTGCTTATTTTGGCTTTCTTCACATACGACCTAGTGGTTCATTTTCACGAGGCATAGAAGATGCCTGCTTCTTCACCTGGAAAGGAGCCAGTTTATAGGTGATTCGGGCATCTGGTTAGGATACGTTATTTGAAAATATCCAAATCTACAAGCTCACAATGTGTCGCAATGCAGCATTTTCAAAAAACATGTGAAAGCTTGAAATGGGACATTCTGCACAATGAGTAGTACTTTCTACTTTTGGTAGCCTACTTTAAGTACATTTTGATACCAATACCTTTGTACTTTTACTCAAGTAAATTTTGAATACCGGACTTTTACTTGTAACAGAGTATTTCTATATTGCATTATTGATAATGTTACTGAAGTAAAATATTGTGAGTACTTTTTCCAGCACTGCTCGTTTCTCTCGCAAGGTCTGGCAACGCTGCTCGGCGGGCCACCGTCCATGCAGGGGTGGGTCTGGTGGAAAATAACGAGGCCTGCTGTGTATCAGCTGCTACAGAGCTGGAGAGCTGCTCTTTGATGTGATGCTAGCACTGGCCAGATCGCTACCAACGTTATACGTGACATTAATAAAGACCTGACAGACGGGACGGAGCCAACCAATGTGTTCTCTCTCTTCGTACGGAGCGTGTCTTGAATGTACAGGGTTTGATGATGTCAAATCAACATAATGGAATGACAGAAGAGGTCAGCTCCATACAAATTATTTGAGATTTCAAATTAACAATTTAATTTCGGGGTTTTTTTGGCATTGAATCACGCAAGAGTGTCACACAAAAGTAGTGAAAATAGCCGATCTACAAGCTCAATTGTTTTTGTAAAGGTTGTATGGCCAAACAGACCATGCATTTTGACAATTCTATAGCAGAAATAGCAGATCTACAAGCTCAATGTAATTCTCGCATCATTGCAGATGGGCTATTTTCAGCAAGGAATGTTTCACTACTTTTGATTGACACTCTTGTATGATGAAATAACGGCATTAACCCATTCTGGGCGGGAACCCATTTTGGTGTTAGCATCATGTTATGCTTTAGCTATTGAAAAATAGCAGATCTACAAGCTCATAGCGCGCCACTCGGTGGCGCGCTATGAGCTTGTAGATCTGCTATTTTTGAAAAATCAAAGAGCGACTGACATAGAAGACATTTTTTGAATCTGATCTCAGGTCAGAATGGAAAACTGTCAGGATGTAGAAGACGTTTTTAGAATCTGATCTCAGGTCAGAATGGGTCAAATGGGTGAGAATGTGGAGATGCCCGACAGCTAAGATTATGCTGCTGTTGATGCTCCCACACCCAACCATTCAAAATAGTATTTTGGAGACCAGGTGTCACAGATATAACTAGAACTGCACTCTGTCGAGTGCATACTTGCTTGTTGCACACTAGTAGGCCATAAATGGCCAACTAGTGCGCAAGCAGAGCGCGCATGTAATCTTTTCGCCCGCTGTAAACTGCCAAATTTCAGTATCTCTGTGAAGGAACGTTTGAAATGATTAATGTTTAGATGTAATTATTTGCTACCTACTATACATGTAATCATTTAGTATTAAGTATGATTCTAGTTTCTATCTATATAAGAAATACTGTTTTATTGTTGTAGATATATTCTGGATCCATTTTTTGTTTTTCAGAGACAAATAAATCATTTATATGTGTTGAAAAAAAAAGGTATATAAACTGAATTAAAATATGTTATACAGTATACTTTTTCTGTAAACGGTGGAATCTCAATATCTCTGTGAAGGAACATTTGAAATGTGTAATTATTAGGTGTAACTATTTACTACCTATCTAATTTATGTATGTAAACGCCTATAAAAAAAAGTATATAAACTGAATTAAAAATGTAATTTTAATTTTAAATCTATTTCATGTTAGACTATAGTGATATTAATACTAAATCATGGTCAGAGTAATATGTGTCTCTAACTTCAACTTCTATAATAATACTTTCACATTTGTTAAAATATACATGATCTAAAATATTTCCGTAATCTGTAGTTGGATTTGTATTTAATTGTTTAAAGCCTAATTTTGACATGTAGGTCTTTATACTTCTTTCTATCTCAGTATTATGGTCTTCATTGAAATCTCCTATTATCAAAATTGCAGAAGTCGGAGATGATATGTACTGTATCATGTATTCGAGAAATGTGTTTAATTTTGAAAGGTCTGTTTTAGGTGATCTGTACATAAGAATGATATATAGATTTTTATCTTTTACATGTATACATATATGTTCTACTTTCTCTAATATCCTGCTTTCAGTTGGAATTCTTTCAATGGAAATATCTTCTTTTATAGCAAACATAACTCCCCCACCTATATCTTTTTCTCTGTCATTCCTCATTGTATTGTATCGTCTATGACACATTTGTCTTCTAACAACTGTATGTCAGGTATCCTGGTGAAATTAAACTTAGGTTTCAAAATTTCCACATCTCTATCAAATACAATAATTTCTGTCCTTGATTTCAGTATAATTTCAAATTTTTCGCGGTCCGTAGAATATTTTGCATTTATTTCTTTAAATTGTCCGTCAGTGATGAAATAACATTGGTTTACTTCAATCAAATTAAAATATTTGTCACATTCTTGAGTAAATCCTGTTACCTTAATTGTTGCTGTACTGTCTGTAATCCGAAAGAAGAAGTATATTCCGTTAGTAAATTTACGTTGTTCACTTTTAGTAACTACCTTTCCACAGATTTTCCATCTTTCACGACTTCCAAATGATAATGAACTTAATGCTGAGATTTTAATTACGGGGTCCTTCTTCATCCTTTTATTTGAAGGTATATCTGTAGATAGTTCCATTGTTTTTCTGTATGTTTCGGTGTGGAGGTGTCCTATTGATCTAGATCTGTGTTTACAACAGGCTTCCGTGTGAAATTGTCAAATGATCTGGAGTGTTGATATGCCCGAGTCTGTCTGCGTCTTCCTCGGAGAGTCCTGGTTTCAATATCTTCCTTCTTTCACTGTGCATAGGATAGCTGAGAGTCTTTGGCTGAGAGTCACCCCAGCTAACTGGTACACCTGAGAGTCTTTCACCCTTTCTAGCCTTCCCCCGTGGACGTGTCAAATGATCTGGATTGTTGATATGTCAGTTTCGGTGTGGAGGTGTCCTATTGATCTAGATCTGTGTTTACAACAGGCTTCCGTGTGAAATTGTCAAATGATCTGGAGTGTTGATATGCCCGAGTCTGTCTGCGTCTTCCTCGGAGAGTCCTGGTTTCAATATCTTCCTTCTTTCACTGTGCATAGGATAGCTGAGAGTCTTTGGCTGAGAGTCACCCCAGCTAACTGGTACACCTGAGAGTCTTTCACCCTTTCTAGCCTTCCCCCGTGGACGTGTCAAATGATCTGGATTGTTGATATGGCCAAGTCTGTCTGCGTCTTTCTCGGAGAGTGTTAAATGACTGAGCTTCTTGCGATATTATAACTCAGTTTTTGCATATATAATTATATACTTAGATATATATTTAATTTTGCAAACCACACTAATATTAATAATTATGGTAACATTTTTGACACGTTGTGACTTTTATACATTCCAGAATCATAATGTTGTATTACATACGTCATTACTGAGAGCAGTTATACAATATCTATATACGTATATAGGCATATACTATATACGTATATCTATATACTCTATACTCTATACTGTATAAAGTGTGTAGTTGTAAGTTGATTAGCGGTATTCTGTGATCGGCCTGGTCCAAAAACCGTGACAGCAAAAAAACCGTTCCGCCATTTCAGGACCCCCCCAGAAAAACATCAAATCTGTGCCCGTATTGCTGGACCAATGATGACGAAATGACCATATTTCTTACGTCATCATTTAGAGCTAGTCATACACATACGTGTATGACTAGCTCTAAATGATGACGTAAGAAATACGTGTATGACCAGCTCTAAATGATGACGTAAGAGATATGGTCATTTCGTCATCATTGGTCCAGCAATACGGGCACAGATTTGATGTTTTTCTGGGGGGGTCCTGAAATGGCGGAACGGCTGTCACGACAAATGGACCAGGCCGATCACATTACTTGCGCGCTCTGCTTGCGCAAGTAATTAGCCTGACGGAGGAAGGATGCAAGTCACACCCACGACTGGACACATGTGCATGCTACTCTATGTCAAGCTCGCACACGCACACACACACACACACTAGGGCATTCACTTCTAGTCATTTTTACTAGTTGACTAGTTGCCTAGTTTACTAGTCGACTAGCGCCTACCCATTATGTAAAAACTGAAAATAAATATTTGTACATTTAAAAACTGTGTAGATTGGTGACTATAACTAACCATAATCTACCTGATCTTGAAGCCTACAAAACCCCCCCCCACAAAAAAAACAGGTCGACTAGTGGATTTACTAGTCGACTAGTTGCTTAATGGCCTAACGCGCGCGCGCACACACACACACACACCATCCAAACATAGCCTCGTGCAAACTCAAACACACTTGTGCTACTGTTTACGGTAGCTGTGTGCACTGTGCACAGAATGTACATGCACACACACACACACACACACACACACACTGCTGTCTGCCAAAACACTGCTAATCATCAGGTGGCACAGATAATGATGGGTCCTGTCTGCAAATGCATGCGCACGCAACACACACACACACACACACACACACACACACACACACACACACACACACACACACACACACACACACACACACACACACACACACACACACACACACACACACACACACACACACACACACACACACACACACACACACACACACACACACAGTAACCCGCTTCAATTACTTCAGTCTACATTCTAGTAGCTTAACACAAAAAATGCTGGAAACGTATCCATACGCTTTATTAATATCGAACGCCGTACGCGCGAAGCGTATGTATACGTTTTATACGTTTTTTTATTGCTTACTGTACATCAACGTCCTATGCTCCAGGACACCGAGGAAAATAACAGCGATCGTCTCCAGGAAGCTCCAATATGTGATCCGGGAGTAAAAAGCCCCTCCCTCCTGAAAAGAGGTCTGTCTGTGGCGAAGACGCTCCCTCCTCCAATGCCTCCATTACACGTATGGGTCTGCACGGCAACGGCATAGACCAACGCAGATGTCAGGGCATCTAAAATGGAGTTACCCATACTCTAGTATTAGTCTAGTGTCTGTGAATACACTCGATTCCCCCTCCCCTCCTGTTTCTACATGGTTTCTCCCGAGGAATCTTTGTGGGGGGAGTCTGAGTCTCTTCTGCCCGGATCGCATTGCAGTTTGAGTTCCCTGGCCCCAGGCCACACTGCGCCTTGTAATCGCCTTGCACCGCTGTCTCATTCTCGGAAAAATATATAACGCAGTCGTGTCGATTTGCCCTCTGCCAGTATATAAACCAAGAATAATCTTCAACGATCGCCATTTCATAACGTTTTCAACACGCACACGGCACACGCCATGATCAACTAACTGCCTGGCTACGTCTTCAGTCTTCACCAGCCATCGCTATCCGTTGTGTGGATCGCCATCGCGTCTTCACTTTGTTTGTTTGGGCAAGAAGCACGATCAGCGATGGAAAAGAGCTTTATATCCACGGCAGATAAGTAATGACGTATTATCGAAGGACCGCCATGATCAACTTACTGCCTACGTCTTCGTCAGCCAATGCAGCCATCATCGCTATCCGTTGTGTGATTGTGGATGTAGGCTATATCCACGGTATCGAGAGAGACGCCCGGCTGTGATATAGGTCTTATCACTGCAATTATAATGAATAAAAAGGCTACAATCACACAACGGATAGCGATGGCTGCATTGGCTGGTGACAACGTAGCCTCGGTCCCAGGCAGTTAGTTGATCATGGCGGTCCCTCGATAATACGTCATTACTTATCTGCCGTGGATAAAACTCTTTTCCATCGCTGATCTCTGCTTCTTTGCCCAAACAAAGTGAAGATAGCGTTGTCCAACAAAGCAGCCAGTTATTTGATCATCTCTCTCTCCTGTGCTTCTTTCCTCAAACATGTCCAGACATGTCAACCTCAACCACTAAACTCACCGATCCAGTAACGCATCTCACCGTTATACTATCGTTCTGAAGGCAGATATAAAAATAAACATAAATAAATTATTGTCATATACATACTACACACTGAATGAAAGCCCTAATTGTCTACTTTTAGGAGGAAAACAAATACATAATATTGATCCCATGTACAGTTTGTCAGTAGGATATTGAATGCAGTTGTTCAGGTCCAACTATTATTCACAAAATAAGGCCTATAGCGACATGTACATATTATATACCGTATGAAACAGAAGACCCTCTGCTTTCATAAGAAAAAAACTAATACTGTAATAATAATAAAAATCACACCCCTGTGAAGTGAGCATTTCCTCATGAAGTTATCATAGCGAGTTATAAAGGTTTAAAGTCACAGAGATTGACAGGCAGATATAAACATAAATAAATTATTATCATATACATACTACACACTGAATGAAAGCCCTGAATGTCTACTTTTAGGAGGAAAACAAATATACAAATATATACAAATATAGTTTGTCAGTAATTGGCTATTGAATGCAGCTTGCGCCCACCAGAGAGGATTTCAGAAAATGCATGGACCAGAAGAACTATTATTCACAAAATAAGGCCTATAGCGAAATGTACATACTATATACCGTATGAAACAGAAGACTCTCTGCTTTCATAAGAAAAATACTTCTACTGTAATAATAATGAAAATCACACCCCTGTGAAGTGAGCAGTGCAATGTTGCGCAACATTGCACTGCTCACTTCACAGGGGTGTGATTTTCATTCATTTTCTGAAATCCTCTCTGGTGGGCGCAAGCTGCATTCAATAGCCAATTACTGACAAACTATACATGGGACCATGTGTATTTGTTTTCCTCCTAAAAGTAGACATTCAGGGCTTTCATTCAGTGTGTAGTATGTATATGATATTATTTGTGTTCATTTTTATATCTGTCTGTCAATGTCTGTCAACTTCAACCTTCCATATCTCTGCTGTTTTTTCAAGCGAGCAGCGTGCCTTCAAAAGCAGGTTTTAGAAAAAGGTCAATATCTCCAGAATGGAAGATGGTAGAATCATAATTTTTTTTTTAAATTGAAGTGGACATGTTTGGCCTACTTTTTATTTATGCGATGTGATTCTAGCTATAAGAGGCCCCTCGCTGTGGGCCCCTAAAAAGTTCAAAAGTCCAATGTTAATCGCTTAGCACCAGCAAGCCTGAGCAAATAGAAAACTCTAGCATACAATGTGTTAATGACTATAGTATTACAATTTTATTGTCTTTTTTATTTATTATTTTATTTTATTTCATAAAGTTAACATAAGTAAATGCATTTGAAATGAAATAAATGTTTTACTTTTCAGGATTCCAGTTCCAAAAATCACACCTGTGAAAACCAAACAAACGCTATTTGGTGCTCGGACAGACAGACCCAGCCAGGGACCCAGGGACACACATAGCTGTCTAGGAGTGGTTGCACCACTCACAAAATAGCAAAGAAATCCTGGATTTCAATTCAAATTATAGCAAAAATTAGTTGAGCTTGTTGAAATATCTCATCATCAAAGTTTCCCACCCCTGACATACAGCTATGAACACTGCTGGTGGGGTGGGGGAAACCTTTTTTGTCCTGTTATTCAATTGAAGCAGATTTGCCTGGTTGTGAAAATGAAGCACTTTATTTGTTCACTTATTTTATAATGTTTTCATTTTCATATATATATCAAATATTGTTTTGGAAAAGTTCATGTTATAGTTTGGATTAATAAAATCCTCCACCTCTAATTGGAAGCCAGGTGTGTCATGTCAATTTAGTGAGCCCCTTTGCACTTCCTTCATAATTTATCCCCTTCAAAGTAAAAGCTCCTCTGCAGTGACTTTGGTACAGTGAATTGTAAATTGTATTTTACTTTGAAAGGCTCAGTGAGAGAGGAAGTGGGGTAGCCTGTTTAAGGTCTCTTGACATGCCATTTGAGAACAATGGAAAATGTTTGGTGAGGCTGGGAAGGCATACAGTTTTTGACCATACTTATTTATTTCTTATTTATTTTCCGAGCTGTTCATTTTGGACTTTTGTGGAACATAAATAGTTTTTCGTTGAATTACAATTCCTCTCTGCATATGGAGTATGAGTCAAGACACCCCAGGGCCCTCACCAGGTTTGGATCGTCGAATGCCTCTACACATGGCTTCATGGGCATGCCATTACCATTACAGGCAAAATATATCCCCAAACTGTCTAAAATAGTGAAAATGTGGAAACAATCAACTCGTGGTTGTTTTATATTACACTGAGCCTTTGGAAAAGCCCACTGGCACAGCTTTCATTTGATCTTAAATCCCATTTAATTACCAACGGTTAATATTTGAGGGGATTCGTTTTGATGTCAACCTGGCTTCAAGACTGAATCTACCATGTATCCATCCAACTGTATCACACTGTTACACTGCCCCCCCACCCCCCTCCTCTCTATCTCTCTGGAGGGTTTCAATGAAAAATAGGGGGAGTATTGTGCTACTGCTACAGTAGATGAACTGCTCTTCACCTTTTGATCCTTTTCTTAAAGGCTGGGTTTGTTCCTGTGATTTCTGTTTTGCTTTTGTGATTATATATCCAAGACTGGCATGTAGTTAAGATCTGGATATTATCCGGCAGTGCGTAATAAAGGGCCTTTTAAAATCAAAATCAATCTCTCTCTCTCTCTCTCTCTCTCTAACACACAGAACACAAAGGATGACGCCGAATAGGGTCAGGTCAATTACACCGAGTGGGGGGGCTGCAAAATGGAGCACTCAACTATCCAGGAGAGGAGAGGAGAGGAGAGGAATCAGACAAAGATAAAAGGCTCCTCCTGTGCACCAGTCTTCTAGTCCAAAATAGTGTGTGTGTGTGTGTGTGTGTGTGTACCTGTGTGCATGCATGCTGATAATGACAGGCATGAGGCAGCATGACCTCACAGGCTCCAGCCTGCTCATTGGGAAGGCTCTCCACAGGAAGCACCAGTCATTTACACTAGTGAATGAGAAGCGACTGGGGGAGTGAATAACCCGCAGTCCATTTGAACCACGGGGTTGAGTCATCTCTCACACATCGTGCCAACAGGCCGGCCCAAATCAATTATGAACTGTGAATTTCTTCCAACGCCTATAGCTCGCTGAAAGGCTTTCACGGGTGTGAAAATATTACCCTTTAAGCGGCCTGATGTGTCAATTTCAAATATGCAGCTGCTCCAGGCGATATTTTAATCGACTCGGGCAGCGATTGGGTAGAACAGCGGTTCGCAACCTTGTCTGGATCGCGGGTCCCATTTGAACATTCTCTAAAGTGTTGGTTGGTCCAGGTCCACCCATCTAAACACTTCATTTGAATGGATCAACCAATCGATTGTGTTCCGGGTTGGATCAATGCAACTAATGTAGATCACCATATATGGCCATCTCCATATATGAAGATCACGGCACTGACCTCATCTAACCCTGGTTAACCATACATGGAGAAGACTGGATCATCACCTAGATCTGCATATATGGAGCCGGCCAGCAACTCTACATCTGACCTCAAACCCTTAGATGTGTTGATGTGACCTCATCAAACCCTGTACACTCAAGACACTGCCCCCGCTGCCACCCTTAGATCTCCATATATGGAGCTGACCTGTTCTGACATTCCAGATGTTGATCTGGCCTCATCAAACCCTGTACACCCAAGACACGCTCCATATATGGCCAGTACAGAATTCATTCAATATGTTGATCTGACCCCCCCATGCCAAAGCACCAGCGCTCCCCCAGCAGTCTGCTCTCAGCCAGGCGGATGTGTGCACCCGACCTCGCCCTCAGGGTGTGTTACTAGTATTAATGTTTTAATAGTATCAATTAAATGTTAGTGTTTTGCCAATTATGTGGGGGGCCCACTTCCCATTAGCGCACGGCCCGTTAGTGGGCCCTGGCCCACAGCTTGGGAATCACTGGGGTAGAAGCTTCCTGAATCGAATCGCTGTGGGCTGAAGTGCTGAGGCAGCAGTGTGTGTGTGTGTGTGTGAGCGCGCACGTCTGTCTAGGAAGCTAATGATAGGCATGGTTTACCACCAGTCTAACCACGAGACAACAGGCATGTAGACATAGAAGACGCATGGGCACACACACACACACACACACACACACACACACACACACACACACACACACACACACACACACACACACACACACACACACACACACACACACACACACACACACACACACACACACACACACACACAGTGTTTACTTCGTTCCTTCCTTCATTTCAGTCCTTCAGACCTTCCTTGCTTCTATCAAGGGAATCTCTCTGTTCAATACGTTCATGTTGTTTCCAAAGTCAATGAGCAATAGTGTAAAAAAATGAATAAGAAAAGAGCGGTGACAGGCAGCCACACTGACCAAAAGGAATTGTGATTTCTGCCATAACCCATTTTCAGCGGGAACCCCTTTTGGTGGTTACATACAATGTTATAATTTAGCCATTGAAAAATAGCAGATCTACAAGCTCATAGCGCGGTGGAGAACTGCTATTTTTACAATGTGCCTCAAATCTTTCAGAAAATTGTCATGATTTAGAAAACTTTTTTCCCCCCGATGTCAGGCCTGCATGGGATAAAGTAGCAGCCAGTCTTATCCAGAGGGACTATAACAGTATAATCACAGATATAGAATGCAGAGAGACATGGTGTTGCCCAAGGGGCCAGCTCAGGGGGGCAGTCAGCCAGATATTTCGTGAAGCCTTATTTGAAATCGGTAGTTCATATAATGGCCTGTTGTGGCGCTGGACTGGACCCAAAAAGCCCCATAGCTCCATAGAGGCCCATGTATTTTGGCCCAACTTCACCTAGACTGTATTACCTTAATAAACATGGTCATGAATACTTTCTTCTTCCAGTCACTAGTTTAAAGTCTCATTTCTAATGTCATAATATTCTTTTTGGAAAATTATGGTCCCATTAATTAAAAAAATGACCATAAAGAAAAAAAAACATCGCGTATGTTCTGAGGGGCGTGGCTACCGTTACAGTCTATGATCGGGATTCCCCTCCCACTCGAGTCAAAATAAAAACCAACGGAGAAGAAGGGGGGAAGTCCCGCCTCGTTGTCTGGGCAGCCAATGGCCAGCTGGTCCAAAACGGAGCCCAAAAAGGCGGAAATAGACGGTCCCTCCGGGTGCTTCAAAACGCCACTGAGCAACTTCCACTGACATGAATAGCGGAGGGGCGGAGCTTCGCGCCAGTTCAGTCTCTATCCTTTTATATACTCTATGGTGTTGCAACTAAAGGCTTCCAGGCAAACCAAAGAAACTAGCATCTGCCTGCACGTTAGACTGTACTATCAAAACAACAATCTGAACACTGAGACAATAGCATAGCAGGTAAACAACAAACCTAGCGTCCGTCTCTGAACAATAGTACTGCCGAGATCACAATCTGTATACAGTGAAACTATAGGATGCCTGTGTGTAAACAATGGACCTAGCATCCCACTACCAGAATGCAGAAACGGGGTTAACGTGGTTGCTATGGCCGAGCTTACCAGCACGCTTCACTTCCACAGACTATTCATGAAAAGATATCTGTTGTTGATATCTGACGATATCAAGAACACGCATTTATAGGCAAGCACACACCACACTGCAGTACAGAGATACATGTTGTATATATAGAAACAAACACACACACACACACACACACACACACACCATGTACAGTATGTATTTATCTTTTGCTTACATATACACATACAGTACATGCACGCACACACACACACACACACACACACACACACACACACACACACACACACACACACACACACACACACACACACACACACACACACACACACACACACACACACACACACACACACACACACACACACACACACACACACACACACACACACACACACACACAGTCATCCTGTGTAGAGCTGTTTCTCTCCAGTCATCCAGTAGACTCTGCAATCAAACAGAGTTCAGAGCCAAAGAGCTCTTTCCTGTAATTATCTTCTTGACTTTGGGCCAAAAGTGTGTGTGTGTGTGTGTGTGTGTGTGTGTGTGTGTGTGTGTGTGTGTGTGTGCCTGTGCATGTGTGTGGGCGGAAATAAGAGGCGAACGTGACTCCTTACCAAAACATAAAGACCACCGCCCCAAACAAATAGGAGCACGTGCACGTGTGCAGCGTACGCGCACGCCACACGCCCAGTGAAGTGGACGTGCTTGGGAGGGAGAAGACATGCTCTCACAGACATGGACGCACACACAGTACTCTCCCTGTGTTCTCACAATATGACATGCAGTGTGTGTGTGTGTGTGTGTGTGTGTGTGTGTGTGTGTCTTAGCCAGAGTGGAGAAAAACACAGCTCTATACAGTTTGGCTGCTTGTGCCACTACTGTAGTGATAGTCTACACCACACTTGGCGTTGTTTTTTAAATACTAATGTTATAGTATCATTGAAATCTTAGTGTGTTGCTAATATTAGTTGGGGGCCCACTTGCAATATCCCCACAGCCCACCAGTGGGCCCCAGAACACAGGTTTAGAACCGCGCTCCTGCAGGTGACAATGATCATAGACTCTAAGAATAGTTGTGCATTTGGAAGGGTGCTGCCTGTCCTCAACCTGTACACAGGTGTAAATTATTTAGACACGCGTCTGGAGCAGCCTTCTGTTGACTCTTTTGCTTTCCCACCACAGTAGTAGCCTAACAAAACCCAAATAATTAAATGCCTTCATCATTAAGACATCCCACTGGAACGCTTTGGCGTGCCGCTCTGAAGCGCCGATATGGAACCGTGCCGACTGGCAAACCAATAAAGCCTTGAGTGAGTGTGTCTTTTGGTTTGCCTATGTTCTGTTTTAATAAACTCGCCCTGGTCTTTATTTTTTCTCTGTCATGAAAGATAATTGGGCTTGGCCAATTGCACAAAACGTCTGGTGGTCTGTCAAGCACATGCATAACAAACTGAGTAACATTTAGTCTTTCATTTTGGTGAAGACGGTTCTGCTCAACTGGAGGGCAAGGCTTCTTAAGTCAACAGAACAGAGCCATTATAATCAGCCAATCAGGAGATGCAACCTCAAAAAAGGCAGACATTTTTTTAAATGAACACTCACACATTGGTCATTTATCATTGGTCATTTATCAAAGAGTGTAAATTCTGCCTTAAATTTGAGCGTGGGTTTTGGCGTACACTCACGTCGGCACGGCATTTATGTGATCGTAAATAGCTGATCCCAGCGTAAATTTGGTCGGAGCTTTGATAAAATGTAACAATATAACAACTGGAATACGACCAAACAAACGTGTTGAATTCCATTAAGAAAGGAGGTTCACCGCCTCGCCTCACTTGTCTGTCATGTCCGCGCACGCACACACAACTACAGTATGCAAGGGAAAGAAACGGCACTGTGTTTGCCAGTAGGATTATTCCGTGAGGCTACAACCTTTGTCAAGTAGTATAGGCTACATGAAACACACATCACACAGTTGCAACGCCCATGAATGGAATACATTACCGTAGCCTATATTAATTTAACCCATTGC
This sequence comes from Protomyctophum parallelum, assembly GCF_964188405.1. Lineage (NCBI taxonomy): Eukaryota > Metazoa > Chordata > Actinopteri > Myctophiformes > Myctophidae > Protomyctophum > Protomyctophum parallelum. The sequence continues at coordinate 20,835,188 of NC_139714.1, read as the reverse complement.
ACAGTGCACGTTAAAGCAGTCATGTATTTTGTGCCCTATAATTGTGCCCTACGCCCCATCTAGAGCATTAAGGTCGGCGGACAAGCTGCTGCTGGTCGAGCTCACGACCAGTAAGAGGAGCAGGGGTGATCGTGCTTTTGCGGCTGCGGGCCCCAAACTCTGGAACATGCTGCCCCTCCATATTAGATCTGCCCAGTCAATTGGGGCTTTTAAATCCCTCCTCAAAACTCATCTGTTCTCCCTCGCCTTTAACTGCACCTGATTTAACTGTATATCGATTTCCTGCTCTGTGCTATTGTATGCTCTGTTTTATATTTTATTGTCTCTTTTCTGTCTTGTTTACTGTCTTGTTTTACTCTGTTCAGCACTTTGGTCAGCTTTGGCTGTTGTAAAGGTGCTATACAAATAAAGTTTGATTTGATTTGATGTACTGTAGGTAGGCGATCCCCGTGAGTGAGTGATGCCATGTTAAAGAGATAGCCTGGCAAGGCTATAATAATCAACGTTTATGGAGTGATTGATGAATGAACGCATAAACATATGGATGAAGGCTGTTGTGTGCTGGGTGGAATGTCCATGAAAATAGTTAAACAGCGGCGCCCGCCGTGGTCCCGACTCCCGGAAATTATCTTGCATAAGCGCTCAGCCCATCTGCAATTTATCTGAATGACTGTTAAAGCACGTATTTAAATGGGTGAATGATTAATTGCGTGATTGTAATTGCTTGTACAGTTGGAAATCTATACCAACTTCATATGACACATCGTCGATGTATGCCTTTACAAAATGTTTTTTTTCACATAAAAAGAAAAAAATGCATATCATATTTATTAGTTTTATAGCTATACATTTTTGGAGTGAATACATATGTTTAGATGCCTGTCAGCTGGTCAGACAATGCTGTTCTGCTTGTCTATATGACAGAAAACGGGTGCAGACAAAGAATACGACAGCTCAAGACCAGACGTGAGATTTGGCGTGGCATACGACCACTTCTGGGTGTAAATAAAGTCAAAGTCAAAGTCATACGAGCACACACGTTACTGGCACTGCAGTGAAAATTGTTCTCCGCATTTGACCCATCTCTTGGAGCGGTGAGCTGCAGCCGTGCCGCGCTCGGGAATCATTTGATTAGTTGATTTGATTTGAAATCGCATTGATAAATGAGGGCCTCTCAATAATACATTTCACAAACATTGTTTGTGAAATGTTGTTTTATTTATTATGTCAGTGTGCAGTGTGCACAGTACTCCAAGCGGAACACCTCAGTGCTAACATAGACTGGAGTTATATCGTAGTTTTTTTGGTGTAGATTAAATCAAAGCACATGAGAAAGCAAACGTGCCTCTGATTGGCCTACCGAATGTCCGCTTTTGTGACGCACAGCATCTGTGATGCTTCCGCTATGCTACGCAAGGAAATCTTGCCGCCATGTTGCCTGCAAGAGAGACACATGCCCCCAGAGCCGAAGGAGGCATCTACCCATTTATGTCTATGATGTCACATCCTATGTGTATGATGGCACCGTACCATGCATGGTGACGCAACAATGTTATGTTTTTGTCTCACGACTGCATCAGAGCGTGAATGTTTCAACTGTGCTTGTGGCGAGCGTGGTGTTTATACAGTGCGTGCACCAATGTATTATTCACACACTGGTGAATAATGATGTTGGCCACCGACAGAGGTAGTCACAGATGTGATGTGCTGTCCTCGTGCGAGCGTGCGTGCGTGCGTGTACGAGCCAACACCTGCAGGGTTCGCAGATTGAAAAGAAAAGCCAATGAAGCTGTGGGGCCGCAGGTCATGCAATAGCCCATATACTGTAGCCACTCCCGTGCGTGTGTGTGTGTTATTGCGCAGTACTCCACACAAAATGGAGGGGTGTTCTTTGTAGTGGAGCGGACCAACACTACACTGGCCTCCCTGCAGTGGTGGAAAGTAACTAAGTACATTTTACTCAAGTACTGTCCTTTTTAGTTTTAATTTGCATGATTCCAATTTCCAACTTCTACACCACTACATCTATTGTACTTTAATTATTTATTTGAAAACTTTAGTTACTAGTTACTTTGATTATTATTACAAAACATACATTCACTTATGCCTTTCGGCCATTTGAAAATAGCTGATCTACAAGCTCACAATGTGTCGCATCGCAACGCCCTATTATAGTTCAGTCAGGACAAATCATGAATGGATGAAATATATATTTTATTGAATATAAAATGAGCAATATATTTATTACGGTTTGGCGATGAATTGGATCTGCTTTTTAGGTACTCTGATCAAGCGCATCAGTCCCAACCGACCATAGGGACTCCGAATTCCCCCGTGCCTAAACAGCAGATCCAAAACGACAGGTGGTAGCTGGGGTGGAGGAGGGTGAGGCTATAGCAACAACAGTTTAGGGAGACAGCAGGGCAGCAGTATCAGTGTGCAGCTAGCCTGACCTAAGCAGAGACATTTCTGGCCTAGATGGGAGGGTCGCGTCTCAGAAAAGCGCGCACCCTGATTGGATCTCATCGATCTGTCCGTCACCCCCGGCCCCTCCTCTCCCCCCTAGTGCAGTGCTACGTCACATCATTTAGAGCGACGCCTACGCGGAAGGGTTGACTCCCACTTCTAGACTGGTTCAGCCCACGGCTTTTTCCAGGCTTTCATCTTTCGCGCAGACGAAATGAAAGCCTGGGTATCGAGGCTAGTGTGCAGCAGGCAGCAAGAAGATTGAGCAGTGCAAACTTCCAGTTTAAATTGCCGGTATGAAGATGTGTGTGTGTGATTGGATGAATTGAATCATGCGAATGAGAAAGTGATGCTGAGGCGGCCCAATTAACGGCCTGCAGCGACCGCACTGAGTTTCCTGACTGAACTTGCTTTTCACAGGTCTGTGACAGACGAGACACTCATGGCGTTAATTACGCTCTCGTGTGATGCACACGTACAGTGTTTTTTTATGAACTAGTTCAGTTCACAGTTAAAAAATAAAAAAATGAACTCGTTCAGTTCATAGTTCATCATTCAACATTTTGAACTAAAGTTCATGGTTCCAAAAAATGTACTATTTGGTTATTTTATTTGATTTTGTATTATTATTATTGCCACAGCCCATAGGAATAAAGTCTGCTATTGGGAATGAACTCCAACCTTTGGGATTAATAAAGTGACAACTTTTACAATAGCTCCATTACCATTGTCCAAATTAATTCCATATATATTTTTTTTTACATTTTGGAAATAATAGCTCTTTTTCAATGTGAAATGCCAGCGAATTCTTAATCCTTTTCCTTGTCTTTTATGGGCACACTTGCGAAAGCTGCATGGTTTTATTGTGAAGGCAAAACGTTTCTGAATGTTCTCGTTTCTCACAGCCTGCATATCTCTGCGTGTTGAAAATAGCTGATCTGCAAGCTCACAACGCGTCGCGTCCTTGTAGATCAGTACGACGAAGAATAAATCATCTGTGGGAGCCGGAGGGAGATGTATTTTGTTGGCCGGTCAAGGCGATATGGACACATACTCGACTCGAAAATAACAAGCTATTGGAAGCTATTTTTCGCGGTATATTTTTTGTGGTATTTATTTATCAATGTTTGGGTCGGGAGTCGGGATGTTCTGTGTCTGCTGTCTGTCTGCCTGCATGACAGGGTCCTCATGCAGTTGTGCAGTGAAATTGTAGTACGGCTGAGAAAGATTAGTTAATTTGTGTCGGATAAGGACTTATTGGTGGGGTTTCCGCTACATATTAAGGCCTGTTTAGGGTGTGTTTTAGCGGGGGGTATTTCGCCTGGAAGGCTGTATGGAAACACAAACACGCCTGCGAATGTCTGCAAAATTCGACACCAGTGACCAGAGCGAAAAAATAAAGAGACACATTCGCCACTGATTGGAAGCTTGCATTGACTTCAATTGGTTTAAAAAAAATGTGATTTATTCGCACGAATAAATCACGTCGCTAATTTGCTGGTGTGTAATGACCTTCACTCTTGAACGAAGTTGAACGCGGGAAAGTGACGTTCACACACGCCAGAAATGAACGTGTTCACAATGACGTTCATCAAGCAGAAATACAGCACGTTCAGTTCACGTTCACCCAAAATATGAACACGTTCGTGAACGATCGTTCTTTGAACGCGTTCGGGTACAACACTGGTGATGCAGTATAGGGCCTCTAATACTTCATCACACAAGAGTGTCGCACAAAAGCCAGAGACCACATCACACCCGTCCTCCACGACCTACACTGGCTTCCCGTCAAACAAATAATTCACTATCCTGCTCACCACCTACAAAGCTCTCAATAACCTGGCTCCCCCCTACCTCTCCGATCTTCTTGAACCATATGTCCCCCCCCCCGCTCCCTCAGGTCCAGTGAAGCTAACCTCCTGAAGGTCCGCAAGGCCAAGTACTGTACCTGGGGGGACAGGGCCTTTTATGTTTCGGCCCCCAAACTCTGGAATGAACTCCCCAACCATCTCAGAGCTGCCTCACTTAAAACCCACCTCTTCAGAATAGCCTTCCCCAGTTGAGGTCTCGTTTATCTTTTTATCTTTTTAACCCTGTATCTGTTATGTTTTAGCTTTGATCTTTTTTTCTTAATAAAGTCTGTTCCTGGTGTTCCCATGTAAAGCGCTTTGGGTATTTAGAAAAGCGCTATATAAATCTGAGCTATTATTATTATTATTATTATTAAAAGCTGTGAAAATAGGCAACCTACAATCTTGCGCTATTTGCTTGCAGATCGGCTATTTCTTTAAATGATGGAAAAGGAATGGACACGCTGTACAAGGTGATGCGATTTAAAAAGGCGCTCGAGGCTTTAGGACTCATTCTGCAGTGTGCACAGAAACTGCCTCTGAGCATCCAGGGTTCAAAAGGGCAGCGCTCGGTTTTAATCCCGTCAGGAGACGGCGGGCGCACACGCACGCACACACACACGCACACACACACAGTCCTCCTACTGTTAAGTACAAAAGGGTAAGACATTGTGCTCTGCACACACCTAATTTTCTTGACTTATTGTACACAGACGGCGGGCTCATGCACACACGCGCACGCACGCAGTGAAGGTCTACTCATGTAGTTCACTGACAGTCAAAGACAAACCAGTTTTCCTGTGCGGCAGGTGATGACATGTCCGTTACTGTACTCAATCAATAGAGCTGTCTGTTTCTCCACCCTGGCTAGGACAGACGCACGCACATACACACACACGTGCACGCGCGCACACACACACACACACACACACACACGATCTGATCTTTGGCACGGGACTTTGCATAGCGCCGCAGTCAGGGCATAAAACCTTTTTTTTTATGAATAAAATCAATGCCCTACTTGGCTACTTATCATACAAGAGTGACACACAAAAGTAGCGAAAATACCTCTTTGTGACATAGTGTGAGCTATTCTATGTTTTTTGAGTTTTGCTTTGAAAGTGAAAAGTAACAGTTCAGAGTCATATGATAATCTATGTTCCTGATCAATGGCAGCGATTATTGAGGATCAGTCATTTAGCTCGGCTCTCTTTAACTCCTCCAATCACAGCCTGGCCATCTTCACAGACCACTTAACGAGCACTAATTAGACAGTGTGGTTAAACCTGTGTGCGCGTGGTGTCAGGACAGAAGTCTAATGGCTGATTAAAAGGCCGGGAGGCATACACACGTTCAGTCTCTCTCTCTCTCGCCTAAACGGCGCGGTGAAATGAGGTGAAACTGCAAAAAAATCAACTTGAAATACTGCCTCTATCCTTCGCGGCCCGGGCGGAAACCGGCCGGTATCTTCGTAATTCACCTTTTTATTGGTTCGTCGTAAATGAATGCCCTACTTCTCTGTGCAACAGTGCCGCAAGATAGCCTATGCTATTTTATTTTTAAATAGTTTGAGAGTAAAAATGAAAGTGTATAAGTTTGCTGGATCCACTGGAACACATTATTATTATTATTATTCCATTTCATGAAAAGTACATGCTGTACAAGGTTTCTCCCCGACAGCGACGACATACTGCTTCTATTAGCGTTTACTCCACAGCAGCGTTTTGACTGCTCAGCCATACAGTACGTCTTGCTTACAGTATACTGCCCGTTGGTATAGGCGACTAGTTAATCGAGGAGAGCCTTTTCCACAAGTCAATGTGTAGTAGGGGGTGGCCGTTTTCTTTTTTTACTCAGTAGTCAGTTCAGTCAGTAAGCCTAACCTCACCAAATCAGTTTTAACCATAAAACGACCATTTTCTCTTGTCAGGACCAGTCATCCTCACAACTGTCTATTTTCCCCAGATTCTGCTATACGCTCTCGGGGACATTTTGGCAAAGAGGTTGGCAGAGATGACAAAGAAAAAAAAAAGGAACATTCTCGCTCGCTTATCACTTCAGAGCTCCGGCCCCGCTTCTGTCCTATACGATATAATCACTGAGAACAACAACGGGGCCGCTTATCAGAAGCACCG